>NC_090763.1:34651093-34656093 GCF_036898095.1 Palaemon carinicauda
AGCTCGTCAATCCATCGCCTTCTCTTCCTGCCTCTGTTTCGTTTCCAATCTCTAGGGACCTATTCCCTTATTATTAATGTCCATCTAGTGTTCTCATTATATGTCCTGCCCATGTCCATATTTTTTATTTTTAACTAGTTTATGTACTAAGTTTCTTATGCATAAGTTGATACAGATAGGACCATGTGATTGAATACGTTTCTTTTATTTTACTTTAAATAATCTTAGTTTACATACCAAAAGCTCTCCATCCCATGCTTATCTTTCTTTTAATTTCGTTCCCCCCCCACACACACACACATACACACATACGTATATATATATATATATATATACAGTATATATATATATATATATATGTGTGTGTGTGTGTGTGTATGTATATATATGAACATGTGTGTATTACCCTATATATACATATATGTGTATATAGCTATATATATATATATATATATGTATATATATATATATATATGTGTGTGTGTGTGTATGTATATATATATATATATATATATAACATTATATATACATATTATATATACATATACATACATACATAGTCAAATATATATGATGTGTATATGAATACATTTTATAGATATATCGTGTGTATTGTGATAAACGTATGCATACACACATTTAATATATATATATATATATATATATATATATATATATATATATATATATAATGTATGTATGCAACATATAATACTTACAGCATCCTGCTTCGCCGTGAGCTGATCAGGCGTCCCTGAAGATAATCTCAGGTATGGCGAAGGAGGCGTCCAGGACAGGATCTGCCCAGGCTGGACCTCTTCGGACACCAGGAGCTTCCCCATCGTGGTCTGGAATACTTCGAGCTCTCTTCTCTGCGGAAATAGGAGAGGAGATTTATAGATTAGGCCATTTAATTGTTAAATGTTATCTCAAGTCTCCCTTTTTTTCAAGCTTAATTTCTAGTTAATGGCATTTTAGTATCATGACGAAATCTACAAGATTTATAGATTAAGCCATTTAATTGTTAAATGTTATCTCAAGTCTCCTTTTTTTAAAACTACATTTTAAGTATATGGCCTTTTTAGTATTTTGACGAAAGCTACAAGATTTATAGATTAGTCCATGTAATTATGAAATTTTATATTAAGTCTCCGTTTTTTTAAACTATATTTCAAGTATATGGCCTTTTTAGCATCATGGCGACAGAGAAACTAGTCTTTTTTTTAAACTACATTTTAAGTTTATGACCTTTTTAGTATCATGATGAAAGCAAAACTTAATTTTTTTTTTCTTTGAGGCCTCTGTTTGCCTATGGTAGTGAAAGCTTTGAAACTTTATCATGATTCAGAAGGAAATTGTTTTGATTTACGGTAACCGATATCATGTAAACAGTTGGAAAATGTTGGGACCAGACTGTTGGCAAGTTTAGACGTTTAAAAGAGAGAGAGAGAGAGAGAGAGAGAGAGAGAGAGAGAGAGAGAGAGAGAGAGAGAGAGAGAGAGAGAGAGAGAGAGAGTTACAAGGAGTTGCAAGGATATGGGATATCTCAAAGACTTTTCAGTTCATCCGCGGAGACACCATTAGCTCTTTGGTAGAGCGATTTAGTTTAAGGATTTAGAGAGTTCTTCTGATCTTGTCTAACTTATTTTTGAACTCGTTCCCCGTGTTACTGTTTACTTTATCGCTAGAAGTCTATTCCAAGTATTTGCTATTTTGTATGTAAAGAAATTGCCACATTGGGTGGTGTTGTATCTTTTCAATTCTAGTTTTAATCCGTACCCTGTGGACTGATTTGTGATAAGCGTGAAAAGATTGTTGTAATATACATTTGTTATTCCTTTAAGAATTTTGAATGCCTCTATTAACTGTTACCTTAGTCGTCGAGTTTGTAGATCAAATGCTAGAGAGAGAGAGAGAGAGAGAGAGAGAGAGAGAGAGAGAGTGAGTGAGTATACAGTATACTTGCTATTCCTTTGGGAATTTTCAATGCCTCTATTAACTGTCCCCATAGTCGTCGAGTTACTAGATCCAATAAGTTCGAGAGAGAGAGAGAGAGAGAGAGAGAGAGAGAGAGTATACAGTATAATTGCTATTCCTTTAGAAATTTTCAAAGCCTCTATTAATTGTCCCAATAGTCGTCGAGTTACTAGATCCAATAAGTTCGAGAGAGAGAGAGAGAGAGAGAGAGAGAGAGAGAGAGAGAGAGAGAGAGAGAGAGAGAGAGTGAGTATACAGTATACTTGCTATTCCTTTAGGAATTTTCAATGCCTCTATTAACTGTCCCCATAGTCGTCGAGTTACTAGATCCAATAAGTTCGAGAGAGAGAGAGAGAGAGAGAGAGAGAGAGAGAGAGAGAGAGTGAGAGAGTGAGTATACTAGAATTTTTTCGCGTTACGAAGTATAGCGAAAAATAATTGTCCTAACGACATGTAAGCAGATCTTAGTGTCTTGTTACCTAAGTTCAGTTGTTATGTAGGCAGTGGCCAATGAGAATTTAGTGTTGGGTGAAACTTATTCGATGTTTGAAGAGGTATTTAGTAAGTGGTCACTTTCTAGCGCACGCTAGCCCGAGCAAGTCGAATTTATTAGCCAGGACGCCAGGCAGGGCCAAATACAGCTTCAGATGTGAATAGTTTTTTCACGCTAGCAATCAGAATGCTGAAACCGTTTCAAGAAGTGATGGACAATCTATTATCCGATTTCCAGCAGAATATTCAACAAGTATCTGCACCTTGTTAAAGTATGATGGAAAACCATTTGAATGAGCATCGCGTTATTTTGAGGAAACTGATACGAAAATGTTAGCATTAGATGCGATTGTTTATCAACTTGGAGGACAAGGAACATCTAAAACTGCTGCAGAAACGAGTTAGTACGCAAAGAGCAGCATCACCGAAAGTGTCAAGCTAGTTAAAGATCGAGGGAAAGTCTGTGGATTCATATCAACTTTAATGGAAGAGGTCTAGAGCTCAATAAAGACCGAGAGTTGACATTGGAGCCGGGAATGTACCAAGAAAGACGTCGAAAAGATAAGTGAAAATATAGCTGTTTTTATTTTGTATACTTAGCAGTTGGTACAAGGAAATTGGAGCATTGTTTTTATTTTATTTTATTGTTTTTAATCGCCTGTTGGTTGTTGTTATTCATAATACATTGAACAGAATTAGATTGGGTCCGGTAAGATTGTCATTGACGTCTAAAAGGGCGATCACAAAATTCCATTTCAAAACCGTTACTGTGGTTGTTGGATTGGGTAACAATAGGTCATTAAGGGACGAATCAGAATTTATTAAAAGAGAATGGGTGACACTGGTATCGGAAAAACTAAGAATAATTCCTTTGATGGTGACCAAGAATGGAAATGGTAAGCAAAGGCTGGTCTTTTATTACAAACTTTTTAAGGATTTAATCAGTCTACAGTCTGCTTATCGCATAGAAATCTATTAAAACGTTGCCAATATCTTTCTAATTGGGGAAAAATTTAAAAAGTTTTTATAATGGATTATCTTTACATATTTTTGAAAGCGGCGATACATCTTTACTAAAGTTCTTAAGTCTGTTAGATATTGGAGATCTAAGGAAGTGAAAATTTAAGTATTTTTAGATGATGGCATAGCTGCAGATGGTTGTTTTGAAGGGCCATTGGATGCTAGCTATTTACTTTAAAAGCTTCAAGATTTTATTTATTTACAAGAAAGTATAATTGGTTTTCAGACTCTAAATTATATTTGGAAAGGTTTACAGTGGACGAATACTGAAGGCAAATTTCGTAACTACAGTATTAGGATAAACTATGTCGTTAAAGACCTTGTTTAGATGCCAAACCTTCTGAATTAACAAAAACGTTATTTTAACGAATATCTTTTGAACAGAATTGTCTGTTACATAATTTCCACGAAATTTGTCGTGAGAGGTATTGTTTAAAATGAAAAAGATAAAGTATTTCTACTTGAGATCACGTTTTGACGCAGAAATTCATTCTTTTTATTTTGGTCGTTACTTTAACTATATACTTGCATCAGACTTATTTAACCTATTACTTCATTGTGACGCCTAAGATGTAGGCAGTTTATCACTATATTGTGACGCCTAAGATGTAGGCAGTTTATCACTATATTGAGACGCCTAAGGTGTAGGCAGTATATCACTATATTGTGACACCTAAGATGTAGGCAGTTTATCACTATATTGTGACGCCTCAGATGTACTGTAGCAGCTTAGCACTATATTGTGATGCCTCAGATGTAGGCAGTTTAGCACTATATTGTGACGCCTCAGATGTAGGCAGTTTAGCACTATATTGTGACGCCTCAGATGTAGGCAGTTTATCACTCTATTGTGACGACTAAGATGTAGGCAGTTAATTATTATATGGTGACGCATCAGATGTAGGCAATTTATCACATTGCGAAGCCTCGGATGTGGGCAATCTTATCAATATATTGCGACGCCTCATAGGAAATTTACCGCTATATTGCGACGCTTCAGACATAGGAAATTTACCGCTATATTGTGACTCCTCAGATTTAAGTTATATTGTGACGCCTCTGGTGTTGGGGAATTTATATGTTGTGACACCTCAGTAGTAGGTTTGGAGTAATTCTGAAGTTTTTAGCGATGAATACAGCGCATTTTTTTTTTTATCATGAAAAGAGTGGTTGGAAACTGGACAGCAAATTAATCTTTAAAATTAAACATGAAGGAGCAGGAGGCAGTCGACAGAATTATGTTAAGTACTTTGGCAATGTTTGAACGTTGTTCCAGATAAAAAAAATTTCGATTTTAATGCAAGTAGGTAGCAAAAAGCCAGATTTGGAAATCATAGAAAACCAAAGAATTTAAACTTGTACTGAATACACTGTTCAGGTCATCAATGTATGTAAGCCCAGAGAGAGTACAAAAGAGCGGATTTTTTGAAGTGTTGTCAACTAGCATGGATGAATGGTCAATTCTTACTTACATTTTTCAGAGTTATGGACTTGTGAGAGTTATTCATTCT
>NC_090763.1:34668593-34726093 GCF_036898095.1 Palaemon carinicauda
GTATTCACCGCTTGCTAGTATTATTACTATATCGCAGACTTCTCCAGTGAGGCAGTCTTGGAAGTGTATGAATTTCACCACGTAGGGACATCTATCCATTCATGTTTAAAGGTGGCTCATGAATGGCAGAAGCAAGGGACAGTGATATAGCCCTATCAAGTAGGACAATGCCCTAGAGACGGACCATATATACATACGATCAGCGCCCAAGATCCCTCTCCACCTAAGCTAAGACCAAGGAGGGCCAGGCAATGGTTGCCGATGACTCAGCAGATAGACGTATAAGCTCCCCCATCCTTAGCTCACAAGGATGGTGAGATTACAGCGACCAAAAAAAATAACGAGGTTGCGCGGGACTCGATCCCCAGTCAGGGACGTTAAGCAGAAAACTAACCAATCCTCACTCTTTTCTCTATTAATGAGGACAATGATATTTGGTAGCTTTTAATCTGGAGTTGCATTGCTGGACTAATACAGTTATTTTAAAGAATATCGGAGGCCAGTTGCTAGCAGACAGATCCTCGCAAAGACAAAGACGGATTTTCTAGGTAGTCTTCTGATTCCTATCCTTGTAGATCAATCCTGGTAGGTGTCTGCATGGTCAATAATGATGGGGCTTGGTTATAAACTTGAGGAAGCTACTCTTTTGTCTATTTTCAGCAACAGCAGTATCAAGTCTTTCTTTGTGGAATAAATCACACGTTGATATTATTATTATTATTATTATTATTATTATTATTATTATTATTATTATTATTTTATTCTATTATTGTTGTTGTTATTATTATTATTATTATTATAATTAATATTATTGTTATTATTAGGTAAGCTACAACCCAAGTTGAAAAAGCAGGATGCTATAAGCCTAAGGGATTCAGCAGGAAAAATAGCCCAGTGAGTAAAGGAAATAAGGGAATAAATGAACTACATGAGAAGTAAAGTTTTTACTCAGTATCTCTTTAGTACGTAGAATAGGATATCCATTAAATAATGATCAGTAGACACGTATAGGCAAGCACCCAAGTTTGTATGTCCAGGCCACTACACAAATGCCAAGAGCAGTGCTTTAGAGTGAATGAAATTATCAATGTAAAACGAAAGGTGATACCAACGTCTAATGATACAAAACGAACCTGTCAGGTTAGAGGAAGAAGCTATGGTAGATGATATGGGGGTATAGTATGTTATGCTGTAGGCTCCAGAGCCTTTAAATATGCGCCCCCGAGACTATACAATAAGCTCTCACGAAACATTCGAATGATTGTAGACATTAAGGCTTTCAAGAGGAAACTGAAGACTCTTATTTCATGAGTCCTTTGACAGTGACGATTTAACAGTAAGTGAACATTACGCGATATGAAATGTTAAATACTCTGAACGAACAAGGTAAAACGACAGTGGAGGTCCTGTAGAGAGTAGGGTTTCCCTGCTGTATGTGATCGGAAAAACAGCTGCCAAATAGAAAAAATATATATATTTTCATTGAAATCAAATCCGGCCAGCAGTAATCCGCTCATGTGAAACGATCCTAAGTCCACACACATGAGAACAGGAAAGAGAAGCCAGGTTTGCAAAGTTTTACTCTCTTAGTAGTAGTTTGGTCAGGGTACCAGCCACCCGTTGAGATACTACCGCTAAAGAGTTATGGGGTCCTTTGACTGGCCAGACAGTATTACATTGGATCTTTCTCTCTAGTTACGGTTCATTTCCCCCTTTTCCCTTTGCCTACACACATACACCAGATAGTCTGGCCTATTCTTTATATATTCTCCTCTGTCCTCATACACCTGACAACACTGAAATTGCCAAATAATTCTTCTTCACCCAACGGGTTGCTGCACTGTTATTGTTCACTGGCCACTTTCCTCTTAGGAAGGGTAGAAGGAACACTTTAGCTATGGTCAACAGCTCTTCTAGGAGAAAGGCACTCCAAAATCAAACCATTGTTCTCTAGTTTTGGATAGTGCCATAGCCTTTGTACCATGGTCTTCCACTGTCTTGGGTTAGAGTTCTCTTGCTTGAGGGTACACTATTCTATATTATTTCTCTCCTTTGGTTTTGTTAAGTGTTTATAGTTTATATAGGAGATTTTTATTCTAATGTTACTGTTCTTAAAATATTTTATTTTTTCTTGTTTGCTTTCCTCGCTGGGCTATTTTCCCTGTTGGAGCCCCTGGGCTTATAGCATTCTGGTTTTCTAACTAGGGTTGTAGCTTAGCAATTATTAATAATGATAATAATGATAATAATATTAAGAAGAAGAAGAAGAAGAAAAAGAAAAACTGTAACTACACAAGTTTCCCTTACAGAAAATCTGTCGTATTTGTCGTTTTCTTATATTTATATATTTCTATGCCCATTAAAGAAAATGATCTAGTTGAATTTTAGTGGGTAACTAAGTTATAGTCGTACATTCCAAAATGCCAATTTTCTATAGTTACGAGATTATGATTAAATAATCACTTAACACTTTCACTTGCCAGAATTACCAAATATCATTGTTAGAGATTACTTCTATTTAGAGTTTCCTAAGATATTCACTGCTAATAGAGCATTAAAAGAATACATATACGTATATTTCCGTAAAGTTGGAGCTGTATATTGCACAACTTTTTACGCAAATTCTTGAATGTAATTTAAGAAATAAGTTTGAAAGTGTTCAGTTGCGTTGAATATCTAGATTAGCCATTAAAATGCAGTCATACGTCGTCTGCTAAAATCCGTTATGAAACAGGATCTGCCGGACTGTTTGATAGAGAATAGCTTGAAATACAGATGCTTGTGTTGAAATTACAATTGGCAACCAAGTTGTTGTTATCGTAGTAACCGACAATTTAGATAATGGTTACCATAATTAACTTATGGCAAAATGCTGTACATAGCTCAACGCTATTCCTCTTGCTATTCATCAAATGATATCGTGTCAAAACTATATACACACACACACACACACACACACAAACGTTTGAGAATGAGTATTCTCTGCAAGAGAAACAATACTTTAGCGTGGTGAAAGGGTTTGTTTATCACCATGATCAGCAAAGCTGTACTAGTCAGGACCACCCATGAAAGGCTGGTTTGCTGTGAGCGATCAAACAAAAGTGGCTCACCTTCACCAATCTTTAGTTAGCCAGTAGCCAACGTGGTGATGAAAACGGGCCAAATCCCAGACATGAATAACATATCCGAGTCCTTGGTTCTGCAGTGGGCCAGAAACGGCTGCTTTTGTTTCTGTGTGCAAAGGGTTGTTATTGATGGACCCCATAATAAATATAGGAATGTAATATTTAGCATTCCTCAGGGTAATGTTCTTGGCCTGTAAGGACACCGATCCTTTCGTCGTCCAGAATATCGAAAAACTATTATTTATTTGAATTCTCCTTTCACCACACTGTGGTTTCCCATGTATATATATTCCGCTCTACAAGAGCTACATTTTGACATATGTATCATTTCATTACATGTTTCTGTTAACTCATAATTCGTATATTTGTAAGTGTAAGAAAACACATATATTTTGGCGGGCACTTCAATCTGATTTGGCGCCAGCGCCATCCTACCTTTCTGTCCGCACCTTGTAATATACTCCCGTGCACATTCGAATAAAGTATCAGTTGATCTTGGTGACGCTTGTCTCACTGTCCTTACAACTGGTGACCCTGGAGTTGAAAGTAGCATCAGCGGTTTTGGCTTTGCCATTAACGGACTTATTACGGCCGTGCTACCTTCTCCATACTCCGTTACCTTAGGCACGAGCCTGCCTTTGGTTCTCCCACACTTCGGTGAACGTAAGGCAGTAGGATGAGCTTAACCGACATATCAACTTATCACCTCTTCGCCGACTCGTCGTCTGGCCACGATGCAGGAAGCAACACGCCCATCGCACCCAACGGCCTCGCCTCCACGCCCAAAGTCAAACTGCCGCCCTTTTCTCAACACAACACCGCTTCCTGGTTCCTGAGAGCGGACGTACTCTTCCGCGTCTCTAGACTCAGCAACTCCTGCGCCAAGGCTGACATCGTTCTCACCTTCATACCTGAAGAGGTATTCGACAAGATTTCCCCATGGCTCGACGCCCAGGCCGGCCAAGTTTCAAACGACGACCTGAGAACGAAACTCATCGGTATCTACTCCCTCTCTGTCTCAGCAAGGGCACAGAAAGTACTGGACCTCGCTGGTAAGCCCATGGGTGACACCTCTCCTGTCGAGGCGTGGGACGAGCTAACCGGCCTGCTTATGCTCCCCGAAACAGACAGCAACGGCCGACGACGTGAGATTAGCTTATCTCGCGAAATCTTTCTTCGACGCCTACCACAGGACGTACGGGCCCAATTGACAGACGCCGACACGCTCCCGATGAACTAACTCCTGTCGAAGGCTCAGAAGCTCCACGAGGCCTCCAAAGCATCTCGCCTCGGAGCATCATCGTCAATACCGCATCCGTTCTCCTCCTTCGGCAGCTGCTCTTCCATAGACTCCTTGGCAATGGCCCCTGAGGACGACGAGATCAACATTCTATCAAGAAAGAAACCACCGCAACCGAACCCTAGGATTAACCCAGCATGGTGCTTCTACCACCAACAATTCGGCAGTGACGCCAAGAAATGTAGAGCACCATGCAGTTTCCCTAGAAGATGACGCCAGAAGCATCCACCTGCCACCATCGCAGCCGCAGTAAACCAAAACAAGAATGGTTTCTATATCCTCGATACCATTTCCAACCGTAGACTCAGGTGGACACCGGCGCAATGCAGTCAACGTTCCCACCTTCCAAGTCCGACCTAGACTGTGGTCCCAACAAAAACGCTCCCTCACTCATCGCCGCCAACGGATCTCCCATACGGTGCTATGGGATCAAGACCCTCAAGATATCTATCATGGGCCGTTCGTATTCTTGGCCCTTCGCTATCGCTGACGTCAATCGCCCCTCCTCGGTGCGGATTTCCTCACCCACCATGGACTCCTCGTCGATGTCGCTAACAGACGTCTCATCGACACGGGAACCTGCCAGTCCCGCGCCCTAGAACACGGCCCTGCAACAATGTCTGTATCCGCCGTAACGATGCACCCCTACGCCGACCTCCTACGAGAATTTCCCGAGGTTTTCAGGCCCGAGCTCCGACACTCGCCAGGTTCCCCGTCCAAGCATGGAATCTACCACCACATCACAACGACAGGACCTCCCACTCACGCCAAATTCCGCCGCCTCCCGCCCCAAAAACTGAAGGATGCCAAACGCACCTTCGAGGACATGGAACGTATGGGTATCTGTAAGAAAGCATCGAGCCCCTGGGCATCACCCCTGCACATGGTTAAAAAGCCGGACGGGTCCTGGAGACCTTGCGGCGACTACAGGCGCCTCAACCTCATCACAACGCCCGATCATTACCCGCTGCCCAACATGCAGGACCTAACGAACGCGTTGCACGGCGCGAAGTATTTTACCAAGATGGACCTCCTCAAGTCTTATTTCCAGGTCCCCGTATTCCCAGAAGACATCCCGAAAAATGCCATTGTAACGCCGTTTGGATCCTACACCTTCGCGTACTCAACCTTTGGTCTACGCAACGGCGGGGCGACCTTCCAACGACTAATGGATAGCATTCCGGGTGACCTACCTTTCTGCGTCTGCTACGTCGACGACATCCTGACATTCTCGAAAACCAAGGAGAAACACCGGGGGCACGTCCGCACCGTCCTCAAACGCCTACAGGAGAACGGCCTGATCGTACGCTTCGACAAATGCACGTTTGGTGCGGAGGGAGTGGATTTCCTTGGTCACCGCGTATCCTCGCGCGGGGTAAAACCCATGACAACCAAGGTCGACGCCATCAGGAAGTTCCCGATACCTATGACCATCCGCCAACTTCAAGAGTTCCTGGGGATGGTCAATTACTACAGGCGCTTCATCCCCAACATCGTACAAACCCTGTCACCCCTCGACGACGTCCTGAAAGGAAAAGCAAAAAAACTCGAGTGGGGTTTGCCTCAGCAACAGGCATTCGCTCGGACGAAGGATGCCCTTGCGAATGCCACCACCCTGGCTCATTTCGACAACGACGCGCCGCTGCGACTAACGACCAACGCCAGCAACGTCGCCTGTGGGGCTGTGCTGGAGCAACTCGTCGATGGTTCTCCTCGACCGCTGGCATTCTTCAGCAAGAAATTGAAACCCGCCGAAACAAGATACAGCACCTTCGATAGGGAACTCCTCGCCGTTTATCTCGCCGTCCGCCACTTCAGGCACATCTTGGAGGGTACCCCCTTCACAATCGCGACGGACCATCAACCCCTCGTACACGCCTTCACGAAATCGACGGACGCATGGTCCTCCCGACAACAACGTCATCTCGCATCAATCGCCGAATTCGGGTGCACCATACGTTACGTCCCAGGAAAGAAAAACCCAGTCGCGGACGCCCTTTCAAGGATTGAAATTGACGCAATCCACCTGGGAATCGACTACGCCAATCTCGCAACCGAACAACGCACCGACCGAGAAGCACAGGATCACCTGACGGGGCCATCTGCGCTCAAGATAAGTGCGATTCCCCTCGGACCAGCAGGAGTAACTATTCTTTGCGACACCAGCCTCCTGCAGAAGGAAAATATTCGATATCATTCTTGGACTTTCACACCCCTCAGGACGCACCACCGCTCGCCTTCTGTCTGAAAAGTTCGTCTGGCCAGGGATAAAAAAGGACGCCTGGGAATGGGCGAAGTCATGCATCAACTGCCAGTCAAGCAAGGTCAGCCGTTACACCGAATCGGGGGTAGGCAATTTTCCCCAGCCAAAAAGACGTTTTGGTCATATACACATCGACATCGTGGGACCATTGCCCCCTTCTGGATCTGCTCGCTACCTGCTTACGATCATATCGCTCCACGAGGTGGTTGGTGGCATCACCGATGACCGAAGCTACGACTCGAGCATGCGCCGAAGCCCTCCTGTCAAGCTGGGTGAGCAGGTTTGGCGTTCCTGACGACATCAGGACAGACAGAGGCCCCGCTTTCCTCTCAGAAATATGGCTCGCTTTGGCGAACCTGATGGGGACGACGCTCCACAGCACCACGGCATACAACCCCGCGGCAAACGGCATGGTCGAAAGAACTCACCGCGCCCTCAAGGCGTCCCTGATGGCGAGCTGCACCAACGGGGACTGGAAATCACAACTTCCTTGGGTACTCCTCGGCCTTCGCACCGCCCCTCGCGCAGACTGCGAACCTTCGCCCGCCGAAAAGGTTTACGGGGAGGCGCTCGCAGTTCCTGGCGAATTCTTTCCCTCATCAACCAACGACACGCAGCTGGATCACCTAAGGGACATCGCCAGGAAGTTCAGGCCGTGTCTCAAAACTTACCAGGACAGAACCAAGCACTTCAAGCCAAAAAGCCTGTATGACTGCGGGTACGTTTTCGTCCGTGTCGACGCTCATCGACAACCACTAACTAAACCTTATTGAGGCCCCTACCGGGTAATTAAAAAGACAACGAAACCCTTCCTTCTCGACGTCCATGGCCAAGAGGACTGGGTCTCAATAGACCGCGTGAAACCAGCGTTTCTCGAAGGAAGCGACACCGCCTCCGCCGGACCTGGCAGATCCAGAGTTCCACCTCAAAACAAGGCGCCCAATGAAAGAAAAATCATCAAATGACGACAAGAGGAAGAGATCCTTACGCCGACCACCAGCGCGCCCCTCCGTTCAAAAACAAGAGGAACCCTCCGACGCCCGAAAAGATACGAAGATTGATCATCAGCCCTCTACGCCGCCCGATGTCTTGGGGGGGGGGGAATACTTGTAAGGACACCGATCCCTTCGTCGTCCAGAATATCGACAAACTACTTATTTATTAGAATTCTCCTTTTACCACACTGTGGTTTCCCATGTATATATATTCCGCTCTACCAGAGCTACATTTTGACATATGTATCATTTCATTACATGTTTCTGTTAACTCATAATTCGTATATTTGTAAGTGTAAGAAAACACATATATTTTGGCGGGCACTTCAATCTGATTTGGCGCCAGCGCCATCCTACCTTTCCGTCCGCACCTTGTAATATACTCCCGTGCACATTCGAATAAAGTATCAGTTGATCTTGGCGACGCTTGTCTCACTGTCCTTACAGGCCCATTTAATTTTATGATATATTCTTAAGATATGTGGTTTGGCCTGGAAAACAACCTTGCAGCTTTTGCAGAAAACGCCACTCCCTTTGAATCAATAACATTTTCTGAATATAGACCTCTGGATGCTTAATCTCTTAATAGATATCTATCTAAAATTAGTGCATTATGTAAATTGTTGGGAATGAAGTCGAACGTAATAAAACTCAAAATATGCTTGTATGCCTCCTGGCTAGTACAGTGGTAACATGTTTGCCTAGCATTTGCATAGCAACAAATCAATCCCAGCCCAGGACCGTGCGTTCAAGCTGTTTACTCGGGAGGCCACTCCAGTGGTTGGGCACCGTAGTGGGATGTTGGGCTTGCCAGGGTGACATTCTAGTGAGCATCTATTTGGATGAAACTGGGATTGAAACCAGACACCTTTCAACCTTTAAGTTGTTCAAGTACATTGGTTCCTCAACATTTAGATCTTTGCATTGGTGAGGTTTTTTTAATTGAATTATTCAAACTCTTAAAATTCTAGGTATAAATTTACTTATGGAAAGCACATCTGGTCTGGTATCTTCTTCAATTGCGCAAAAAAAAATTTGCATATTAAACGGATTTTGAGCGAAGCGAAAAATCTATTTTTGGGTGAGATACCCATGGCGTCCTGATGGAAGGTTCCTTATTGGTAGCTTCCTTGGGTATATTAACTACTAAGATATTCCCAGAGAATTTAACCACAGGTTATCACAGAATTCTAACTTCTGGAGCGAGTATCCTAAAGGTTTCCCTTTAAGACATCGTATATCAACAGGGGACACATGTATTAACGCGCCACATAGCTATCTGCACCCCATATAGAGTTAACACATCGATATGGAGGGACGGAGAATAGCAGGGGAGCCGTTCCACAGCTATACTCGTCCGTGGCTACTTTTGGTACTCGAAACGTAAACAAACGGGCGCCATTGCTAAATGACGTCACGTCCGTCCTCATCCTGATGCCAGTTGCTTGCCGATCACCATGATACAGCAGGACAGGGTGGGGCCTGAAAGGCTGGACGAAAGTAGCAGGGAGGGTCCATCAGGATGCCATGGCTATCTCGCCCAAAAATAGATTTTTCGCTTCGCTCAAAATCCGTTTTTTGGGCTCAAGCCATGGCGTCCTGATGGAAGAATACCAGAGAAACAATGTATCATGGTAGATTTCCCCTTGTAGAGTAAGTGCCGAGGGCTTTGAATAAGGTAAGCATAGTGATCTCGATAGAGGTTCCGTGGGGATGTAACTTCCTGCCCCCCTTGGCAGAGAAGTCCCAACGGACCATGCCGAAGATCAAAGTGGTCATCGAAGGGCTACCCACCTTGCGGAGAGAACGTGAAGAACTCGGAGACAAGACAGAATTGTTGATATTCATATAGGAACATTCTCAATAGTAGACAAGTGGTGGTTAAGCACTGTATTTCAAAGCAAGAGAACGATCTGGTCTCGAAGATATAGCGCAAGTAAGTATTCAGTTAGGAATATTACACAGCATAGGTGAGAATATAATATGGATTGAACCTATTATTCTTCATTATTTTAAAAGAAAGGGGATAATGAAACTATGACTACCTTGTATTTCATAGTATGAGTAGGAGCGGAGTGAGACGCACAAGTAATAAAATAGAAATTTTATTTCACAATTGCAGGATATAGTAAAATAAATGCAATAAGGGATGTAAAATTAATTTACAATAAATTATAATGTACATAGTAATGAAAGACTTCGCTCTTGAATCTGAAAGAAAATTTCAAATTATTAGAAGGCACAGGTTCCATAGGAACGTCAGTCTTTAATAAGGAAAAAAACACATCATGCTCTAGGCATGCGGCACTCATGTAACGACTATGATATTTCACCTTGTAAAGAACAGTCTATGAAAAACACTAAGTGTCCCTGAAATCACTACGTATCACACGAGGGTCAACATAGTCACCCGAAGAGTTAAAGTCCCAAGTAACTCACCGTTCTATACAGAGTTAATTGCAGGTTTCATAACACTACCTGCGGCTACCACAAAATGTTTGACTTCATGCACTTGCTTCGCGTAGTGCTTGAAGAAAACACGCGAGGATTTCCAGCCTGTGAAACTCTTGAGGCTTTCGAAATCCATGCTCTGGAAAAAATTCAGAAACGATGCGACTTTTCTAGGATCATGACCTGCGGGTGTACTGTCAGGATCCGCTCTGCGAATGAAGTAGGTGATTTTCGCTCTTAGTTGTTTCAGTGACAGGTCGCTACCCGATGTTTCTCCTTTGAAGAGTTGGCCTCCACCAAAGTCAGAAGTTCTACGAAGATAGACCTTGAGGCTCTCTACCGGACATAGAGAGGTATTCTCTTTCAGGAGGCAGATTCTCCAAGGGCCCCATCTCTTGGTGGGTAGTTCATTTTTCGCGAGAAACGTCGGATCCGGGAAGAGAGTAAGGTCTCCTGAGTCTGTAAACAGGATGTGACCCTCGTCTCTTGATAATGCCACTATTTCGCTGACTCTGGCTCCTGAGGCAAGAGCAAAAAGAAAAATAACTTTCTGAGTCAGATCCTTGAGAGGGCACGAATCGTTGTCCAAGTTGGAGGCAAAATGGAGCACCTTGTCCAGGGACCAGGAGATAGGTTTTGGTGGGGGTGCTGGGCGTAGACGAGCGCATGCCTTCGGCAGTTTACTGAAAATGTCGCTGGACAGATCAATCTGGAAGGCGTACAGTAGTGGTCTAGTCAAGGCCGATTTACAGGTAGAAATCGTATTGGCTGCTAAGCCCTGTCCATGAAGGTGAATGAAGAAGGACATGCAAAAATCAATGGTGATTTCCGTAGGATTTTTTGCCTTGATGAATGAGACCCACTTTCTCCAGGATGATTCGTATTGCCGTCGTGTGGATTCGGTCTTGTATTCCTCAAGGAAGTCTAGACTTTTCTTCGAGATCCCAAACCTCTTCTTTGCGGCTAGGGAGAGAAAATCATGAGATGAAGGTCCCTGACTTTCGATGATGAAGCGAAGACAGTCGACTTCTGTACTTGTTGGGAGAGAACTGGGCCCGGGAGAGGGATCAGCGTGGGCTGTACCTCCAGGACTAGGGGGTACCAATTGCTCCGGGGCCACTTGGGAGCCACTAGGGCCGCTGTCCCTTTGAAGGTTCTCAACTTGGAGAGGACTTTCAGCAGAAGGTTGGTGGGAGGGAACAGGTAGATCCTGGACCATCTGTTCCAATCCAGTGACATGGCGTCCACTGCTTCTGCCTTGGGGTCCTCGTACGGGGCCACATACCGAGGAAGTTGATTGTTGCCGCTCATTGCGAAGAGATCGATCTGAAGTTCTGGGACTTGGTGAGAGATGAAGGAGAAGGATCTTGCGTCTAGAGACCATTCCGACTCTGTCGGGCTTGTCCGAGATAGAGCGTCCGCCGTCACATTGCGGAATCCTTGTAGGTGAACTGCAGACAGGTGCCATTTCTTCTTCTCTGCCAGGCGGAAGATTGGGAGAAGCACCTGATTTATCTGGGGCGATCTTGAGCCTTGGCGATTGAGACATCGGACTACCACCGAGTTGTCCAGGGTCAGACGAATGTGGATCAAGGGAGGCGAAGAGAGTTTCTTCAGAGTGAGAAGGACCGCCATGGTCTCCAAGATGTTGATGTGATACTCTGTGTATCCCGCCCAGCTGGTTACCGTAACCTTATCAGTAGGCAATTTGTTTGTGACCGAGGACACAAAGCAGAATTCTTCATAGATCGCCAAGGAAGGCAGAAGGTAATTCTAGCACGAATTGCCTAAGATGTAAATCAAGGACTGAGACCACTCAGGCCATAAGTATGGGGGGTTGTAGAAGACCCCATAGGGCAACGGTTTCCGGCAACCAGCTGTGCTAAGACACACACAGCATGCTGGAAAATTGTGATATGCAAGAAGACAGCACGGCCGTTAATAGAACGGTAAGACAATACCTATCCATTGGGGTAGCCAAGCTATCTGGTTGCAGTGTAGGGCTATCAGCATGAAGTTGATAGCTAGGAGAAGGGGTGCAAGTCTCTTGGCGTCTCCGGAAGGCGCCGACAGACCGGCAGCACGCCGGGGGCCGCTCCAGCAGAGTTCCTGGCATTAGGGAAGACACATATAGAAGTCAGGTGTAATGCCAGGTTGGCGGCCGCCGGCACAGCGGAGGCACGCCGGCGGGAGGCGGCGGCTCCCGGCTTGGTGACAAGGTCATAGGATAAGGAAGGGGGTTATAGCATACCCAGACTGCCGGCAATCGATGCCGGCACGCTGGAGGTCGGACCGAAGGACGGACGACCGAAGGGGTAGGCCATCGGCTACACACCGACGGAAGGCGGCAGTCCTCCGGCACGAGGAGGACTGTCGACTAGGGAGGATACTAGGAATGTGTCACCAAGGGAGGGCGGTTTCGCCGGCAGTAGAGGCGGCAAGGGACCGGCACCAGGACACGAAGAGAGACAGAAGGAGGGATGGAGGGGTAAGGATACGAACCCCTATGGCATCCCACCTGAATGAGTGTACCCATGATAGAGCCTAGCCCTATCACCCAATGGCAGGGGGCCGGCAGGCGGCCGGGTGCCAGAGTAGCCCAAGGGAGGGCCAGGGAACACCCAAGAGGGGGGGGAACCCCTGCGGACAAAACGCTTCCAGTGGCTAACCCCATAGGACGCTATGAAGGGTAAATGTACCAGAGCGGGCTGCTCACAGGGACTCAAGATAGCCCTGTCACTCCACCCCAAGGAGGAGTTGTAGGACTAGGGACAGATGAGTATAGGCTAGCCTAAGTATAGGCTAGACCATACAAGGGATAGGGGGGGGAGGGAGAAGAAGAAGGGTCTTCCATAGGGGAGGCTCTGTACAAAAACGGCCACCAAGGAAGGGAGTACGCTCCCTAGCCTAGGGTAGGCAACCTGGCTGAGAGCAGTATATGGGTACCGTTTCAAGCAAAGTACAGAACTAGCCCCCCCCCCTCAGCAACTGAGGAAGGACAGGCCGTTCCTCTTTCTCGGACGCAACCCCAAGGGGGGATCATTCCCTTAGGGAGGACAGAGAAGCGATAAATACTCCGATACGGACTGATCCCCTTACGTGGTAGGGGGAGCATGGCCACACAGAGGGAATGCCCTAAGGCAAGGGGTGAAGGGAGCATATAAGGGTCCTACAATTAGGTTAGGTTAGAAAGGCACACTATCAAACCGATCCCCGAAGGCGAAAACACTTGCATCACAGTAAACAGTATCATAAAATAATGCCACTATCTTCATAACTTAACCTAGGATCACTGGAATATATCATGCATGAACACTGGTGCTAGGCACTCTGGCCTAGGGGCTAAGCTAGCAATCTAGTATGGGGTCAGGCGATGACCGATAAAAAAGCGTCAAAACACGATATATGAAGTTCCTAGCTATGAAGACTAAATAACTAACAGTATCAATTTGTTAAAAGGCCGGAATAAGCTGTTCAGGCTAGCTAAATAAGGCATGCAGGGGAACAGCGACGCCATATAATGGCGAGTCCGGTAGTAGCACAGCTCTGCCAGAAAACATGAAATATCTCGAAAAGTATAAGTTACTTTACGGTCAGAGCTTATTTAAACAATACTGGGACCTGGTACTCAACTTTCCAGAAGAAGGCGAGGCTGAAGGTAGCGACATTACGAAGATGCAAGCCGATGGAAAAGCACAAGGGAAAATCCGTCTTAGCAAGGCAAGCTACTAAAGAAGGATGAGGACGGACGTGACGTCATTTAGCAATGGCGCCCGTTTGTTTACGTTTCGAGTACCAAAAGTAGCCACGGACGAGTATAGCTGTGGAACGGCTCCCCAGCTATTCTCCGCCCCTCCATATCGAAGGGTTAACTCTATATGGGGTGCAGATAGCTATGTGGCGCGTTAATACATGCGTCCCCTGTTGATATACGATGTCTTAAGAGGAACAGCGACGCCATATAATGGCGAGTCCGGTAGTAGCACAGCTCTGCCAGAAAACATGAAATATCTCGAAAAGTATAAGTTACTTTACGGTCAGAGCTTATTTAAACAATACTGGGACCTGGTACTCAACTTTCCAGAAGAAGGCGAGGCTGAAGGTAGCGACATTACGAAGATGCAAGCCGATGGAAAAGCACAAGGGAAAATCCGTCTTAGCAAGGCAAGCTACTAAAGAAGGATGAGGACGGACGTGACGTCATTTAGCAATGGCGCCCGTTTGTTTACGTTTCGAGTACCAAAAGTAGCCACGGACGAGTATAGCTGTGGAACGGCTCCCCAGCTATTCTCCGCCCCTCCATATCGAAGGGTTAACTCTATATGGGGTGCAGATAGCTATGTGGCGCGTTAATACATGCGTCCCCTGTTGATATACGATGTCTTAAGAGGAACAGCGACGCCATATAATGGCGAGTCCGGTAGTAGCACAGCTCTGCCAGAAAACATGAAATATCTCGAAAAGTATAAGTTACTTTACGGTCAGAGCTTATTTAAACAATACTGGGACCTGGTACTCAACTTTCCAGAAGAAGGCGAGGCTGAAGGTAGCGACATTACGAAGATGCAAGCCGATGGAAAAGCACAAGGGAAAATCCGTCTTAGCAAGGCAAGCTACTAAAGAAGGATGAGGACGGACGTGACGTCATTTAGCAATGGCGCCCGTTTGTTTACGTTTCGAGTACCAAAAGTAGCCACGGACGAGTATAGCTGTGGAACGGCTCCCCAGCTATTCTCCGCCCCTCCATATCGAAGGGTTAACTCTATATGGGGTGCGCCACATAGCTATGTGGCGCGTTAATACATGCGTCCCCTGTTGATATACGATGTCTTAAGAGGAAACCTTTAGGATACTCGCTCCTGAAGTTAGAATTCTGTGATAACCTGTGGTTAAATTCTCTGGGAATATCTTAGTAGTTAATATACCCAAGGAAGCTACCAATAAGGAACCTTCCATCAGGACGCCATGGCTTGAGCCCAAAAAAGGATTTTAAGATGTTTGGTTGACCAATCTATCCTAAGGAAAGATTTTAATTTTCATGTTCTGCCATATGTTGAGTATTGTTCTCGTATCTGGTAATCATGTGTTGACCCTAATCGTAACTTGTACAAAATCTTGCTGATAAATTTCTTTTTCTTGATCACCATGTTAGTTCTTTATGCATGCTGCATAAGGTTTTTCATGATTCTGACCATCCTTTGCAATCAGATCATCCCATCCTGTACTAGGTATGCAATTAATTCTAAATGTCTTGTGTCACAACTTGGGTGTTAGAATGTGAAAATAAAAAAAAATAAATATAATTGCATACCGAATACCCAAGGTATAACAAAAATTAAAAGTGAAGAAACGCAAGGGAACGCATGTAGCTGTGGTATGCTGGGAATGGAGAGTTCAAATAATATTTCAGTAACATAACCTTAATTTAATTCAGTGCACAGTAAACATATACATATAAAGTAAACATAATACACAAAATAATACACAAATATAAAGATAATATAACTGTCCTAATACTGGACAACACACTGGTGAGATAAGGGGATTAAGAGGTGCAGGTTACAAAATACTTAGCCGAAAAAGCCGACCAGCAGAGAAGTTCACAAAAACGATACATAGACGAGACACAATACAGGTGAGGGAGGCAGACTTGTAGCAGTGGGTAGCAGTAATGAGCTGCCAGTGACTCCCGACCCAGCTCAGACCCTGTATATATACAGGCCAGAAGCAGTCACGGCGTATCCTGATTGGCTTACGTTGAGGTGGGAGCAAGCAATCCCACTTGCGACTGCTAATTAAAAGACGTGACAAGTGCTCAAGCAATTAACAAACAACCTGCTTGTTGTACAGGGAAGGCAGGCGGGGGGAAGGAGAATGGTGGCCGTGACACCCCCCCACCGAAGACCTCCGAAGTGGGACATGAAGGAGGTTAACCTGTTGGAGCACGAGATAAGGTGTCCGCAATGATGTTGTCTGATCCCTTGATGTGGTGAATTTCGAGATGGTATTCTTGAAGAGTAAGTGCCCAGCGAAGAATCTTCTGATTGGTTAGTTTGGATTTCTGGATGAAGGCTAACGGGTTGTGGTCAGTGAATATTTTGATTGGACATGAAGCAGACTGTAGGTAGCATTTGAACTTGTTAACGGCCAGAATCAGGGACAAGGCTTCTTTCTCGATGGTTGAGTAACCCACCTGGTGACTCTTCAATTTGGCAGAGAAGAAAGCCACAGGGTGCAGAATGGTGGAGGATGGATCTGGTTGCAACAGCACTGCCCCAACTCCAATTCCACTCGCGTCAACAAGCAGGTGGAAGGGCCGCAGATAATCAGGTACTTTAAGTACTGGTTCAGAAGCCAAGAAGTTCTTGATGTGGGTAAAAGACGTCTGGCACGCTGGAGTCCACTTGAAAGGCTGAGCAGGGCTAGTCAGAGTGGTGAGGGGTGCCGCCACAGTCGAGAAGTTGCTGCAGAATCGACGGTAATACCCCGCCATCCCGAGGAACCTCATCACCTCCTTTCGTGTCGTGGGTGTAGGGAAGGAAAGGATCGCCTCCACGTTGGCTTCTTTTGGGCGCACAGTACCGCTTCCCACTACATGACCCAAGTAGGTCACGGTGCCACGACCAAACACCGACTTCTGGAGGTTAATGACGAGTCCTGCGTCCTCCAACCGTTGGAACAGTCCTCTCAAACGCACCACGTGCTCGTTCCAGTTGGCCGCCACCACCACCACATCGTCCAAGTAGGCATGAACTCCTGGTAGGTCTCGGATGACTGAGTTAATGAGTCTCTGGAATGTGGCAGGAGCATTAGTAAGTCCAAAAGCCATTACCTGATATTCATAGAGCCCAAACGGGGTAATAAAGGCAGAAAGGGCCTGGGCTCTTTGGGTTAACTGCACCTGATAATAACCCTTCAGTAAGTCTATTGTAGAAATGAAAGAGGCATTTCCTACTGTATCTAGCAGTGTTTCAATGAGTGGCAATGGGTAGGCATCCCGGACAGTGACGTTGTTTAATTTACGGAAATCTGTACACATCCGGTAAGTTTGATTAGGTTTAGGAACCAAGATACAGGGTGAAGCCCAGGGAGACTGACTAGGTACGGCTAGATTATGATCAAGAAGATACTGTACTTCTTGTTTGAGGATTTCAGTCTTGACAGGGTTAAGGTGATAAGGACGTTGTCTAATGGGAGGTTGGTTTGGATCTTTTAATTGAATGTCATGTTTAAGAATATTGCAAGAGCCTGGATGTTCTGAGGTAATAGTTGGAAATTGTTTTAGCAAGTGAATTATCTGCTGTTTTTGACAAGGGTTAAGCCCACAAAAATACTCATCAGACTGAAGCAATAGTTCTTGATTCAATGAGGCACTGGTAGGTAAGGGAAAGTCAATGGATTGGGTGCCTTCGTTTTCCTCGGACAAAGTCACTGCCACAGGAGCTACATCAACATTAATGGTTACAAGAGTCACTGGCAAACTGCTGGTACCCTCCTCTGGTGGTCTGGAAAGGTAGGACTTTATCAGATTAATATGTACCAACTGCTGTTTTTTACGTCGGTCTGGGGTTTCAAGAACATAGTTAAGTGGTCCCAGCCGTTCTTTAATTTTATATGGCCCTAAAAACCTCTTTTGCATTGGGCTCCCTGTTATAGGTAGAAAAGCCAAAACCAAATCCCCTGGATTAAATGTTCTACTTTTCGTTTTCTTGTCATACTGTGCTTTATATCTGCCTTGGAGCCGGGACAAGTGGGACTTAGAAAACTTACGTACTTCCTGTAATTTACTTTGTAGATTTTTAACATATGCATTTACATTAGTGTGACTGTCTGACTGGGGCATGAACCACTGATCTTTCAATATTTTTAAGGGTCCCCTTATGGGTCGCCCATATAACAACTCAAAAGGTGAGAAACCCATAGATTCGTGATTGGCTTCCCGAATAGAAAAAAGTAACCAATCTAAGTTAGTGTCCCAACTTGCTCCAGTCTCCAGGCAGTATTTTCGTAGCATGGATTTTAGGGTCTGGTGGTACCTTTCCAGACACCCCTGCGATTGTGGATGGTAGGCTGAGGAGACAACATGTTTGATTCCCAGTTCAGTAAGGACCTGTTGAAAGAGAGCACTTGTAAAGTTAGTACCTTGATCGGATTGGATCTGACAGGGGATTCCTTTAGAGGTGAACATAGATAACAAAGGTGCAATTACAGATTTGGCAGTGATGGATTTAAGGGGGAACGCCTCAGGATAACGGGTGGTCACAGCGACTACAGTTAAAAGATATTCGTTTCCTTTCTTTGTCCTAGGTAGGGGGCCGACACAATCAATGATTATTTTATTGAAAGGCTCTTCTTTGATAGAAATTGTCTTGAGGGGAGCCTTGGGAATGTTTTGATTAGGCTTACCCGCTACCTGGCAAATGTGACAGGTCCGCACGAAACTGGAAATGTCCTTACGCATCCCCGGCCAGTAAAAATGTTCCAATACTTTGAGATAAGTCTTCCTGATACCTAGATGTCCTGCAAAACCATCATGAGCTAATTTGATGACACTATTCCGAACCGATGTAGGAAGGACTATTTGATGGGTTTCTGACCAGGACTGCAATTTATTGTGGGTAGGTGGTCTGTATGCTCTCATTAAAACTCCATCTTCAAAATAAAAGCATGGAGTGGTGTCTATATCTGTTTTGTCGGTAGCTGTGTGAAGTACATGAGAAAGAGTGTGATCCTGCTGTTGTGCCTGAATGAGTTCTGCTTTGTTCATGGCCCTGTTTATCAGATCATCCTTCCCAAAGGATGGAGGAGTAGTAGGTAAAGATGGAGTTAAGGATGAAGAATTAGCGGAGGGAGCAGTTAAGACCTTACTTTGAGACCGGGTGACAGCACAGGCAGGGAAAAGGTGGGGAAGTCTTTCATCCAGATCATGTGTAGGACTAACAGGTAAAGGTTGGTCTACTGTCTCCACTGGAGGAACTGTTAGGGTACCTGCGAGATCATTACCTAGTAGAAACTGAATTCCGAGTACAGGCAAGGAGTCTTGACGTATGGCTACTTTAACAGGGGAGGATAGAAGGTCACATTCAAGATAAATTTCTGCTAGGGGATAAGACGTTTGACAAGTTAGATCAGACAGTAAAACTTTTTCACCGGTGTAAGAATCAGAAATGTTCGGAATGACATTGGATAATAGAATGGACTGGGCTGCACCCGTGTCTCTAAGTATAGTAATAGGGTACTTATGATCACCCTTACATATCGACACAAATCCTTGAGAGATAAAAGGGTCAAAGAGAGAGAGATTAGGACCAGGCACATTTGAGGCTGCTATTGGCTTAGAAGAAGTGACTGTGTGTTTGGTGTTAGAGCTTTTGGACACTTTACACCCAGGATGACGACACTCTTGGATCATATGCCCGGGTTTCTTACAATAATTACAGGTTACTGGCTGGGGAGCAGGACGTGAACTGTTGCCTCCTAAACCTTGCCCCACTCCTGCAAGGTGTTCACCAGAGGGGGGTTTCACACTGGGGCTCTGCCTACGAGCTCCACTCCCCCACGTGTCTATCATCAACGCCTGAGCATCCACTAACTCTGCTGCTCGGATCAGCTCCTTCTCACCCCTTTCCTCCACATATCTCACCAAGTGGAAGGGAAGCTTATTCTTCCACTCCTCCAAGACAACAGCATTAACTAGTTCTGAAAATGTTGTTACATTAATAGCCTCAAGCCACTTTTTACACTGTCTCAATTTATCAGTGGCAAATTCAACATAAGTTTGGGTATGGGACTTGGTTAAGGATCTGAATTTCAGTCGGTAGCCGTCAGGAGTAAGAGCATAGGCATACAAGACCTGTTTCTTAACAAAATCATAATCCTCAGGCCTATCTAAACTGTTATATACCCTAAGAGCCTTTCCTGTTAATTTTGGAGTTAGGATGGTAAGCCATTCATCCTTTGGCCATTCTAGTTTGTTAGCAATAATCTCGAAAGTTTTAAAGTACCCATCAACATCATCTTCAGAAAAACCAGGAAGGAGGGAGGACATGTTACCTACATTTAATTTTAACTGTTTTTCCTGTAATTCTAGTACCTTTTCTTTGTTTTTTTCTGTTATGTCCACCTCTTTAGATTTTAACTCTAACTCTCTTTCTAGCTTCTCCTTTTCTAATGCAAGCCTTTCTCTTTCTAGTTTGAATCTTTCTCTTTGAATTTCGATTTCTCTTTCGTTTTCTACTTCTAATCTGAGTTTTTCTCTTTCTTTTTCGCTTTCTAACAATTCTCTTTGCATTTGTAATCGATAGTCTAATTTTAATTTCTCCAGTTCTAAGGGATTGACGTCAGTAAATCGCTGATAAGGCCTAACAGGTGACAGAACGGGAGGCGAGCGGTAACCCGCTGGTTCAGCCTGAGTGTCAGGTAACACCGAACTCGCCGGGGTTAAAGTATCTATGGCGACTGCCGCAAGTACCCCTTGGCTGACTAACTCTTCAACCACCACATTCTTAATCATAGTCTTATTTAGCTTATAGTGAATTTCAATGCCATAATGATGGGCAATTTGCTTCCAATCATCTTTTCTGAGAGGTCCTGCTAACTTATCCGAAGATGGATTAGCAACAAAGTCATCTAGGTTAAACGACATGATTAATTATTAATAGTAAACAATAAAAAGAATACAGGGAAAGAATCAAATGAAATTATTGAACTAGCTGTAACTAGCAATCGATAGACAAGGACGGCCGGGTCGTAAAACAGAAACAGCCCTTCGATAACTAGACAGACCCTCATTAATGTCTCGTTATACCCTTAGTCCTATGCCCAAGATTATTGTTCGTGTGAGACTGAGACAAACACAAGTTTGTATAAACGATACTTGAAAAAGATACTTGAAAAAGATACTTGATAAGGATTCATAGATGGAGTGTTCGCGTCTGAGTCACCGACAATCACACACCGCGTAAAGATACTTGAATAAGATTTTTAATGATACTGGAGAAACATGAGAGGCTTGGGGAAAAAATGGACACTCCGATACTTGGAACGATAAATGATACTTGATATAAAGATACACAAACAATAATGATCCGTACACACGGAATGGAGGAGCGAAAGTAAGCACTTATTAGCTAACCCTAACGCTGATAAAGTTTACTAGTGAGGGCTGTGAACACTTTAAACCGAGTAAACTCTATGACTGCTACTTACTGCAATTGATCTAACATATGTGGTGTGGCGGTACAAAGTGCAATACCAAACGAGTTTTACCGTAAGAATTTAAACTGCACATACCAACACTCGTCTTGGTTTACAATAAAAAAAAAACACTTCACTTATCAGATACAAGAAACATATTAAAGCACTGAACAAAATCAAAGCACTGTCACTGTAAAAGAAAGTGATTAATAATTAACAGGACACAAGGGAGTAACAAATAAAGGACAACGATCACCAACTTAGCAATTACGTCCTGGGAAGGTCGCCACTTGTCACAACTTGGGTGTTAGAATGTGAAAATAAAAAAAAATAAATATAATTGCATACCGAATACCCAAGGTATAACAAAAATTAAAAGTGAAGAAACGCAAGGGAACGCATATAGCTGTGGTATGCTGGGAATGGAGAGTTCAAATAATATTTCAGTAACATAACCTTAATTTAATTCAGTGCACAGTAAACATATACATATAAAGTAAACATAATACACAAAATAATACACAAATATAAAGATAATATAACTGTCCTAATACTGGACAACACACTGGTGAGATAAGGGGATTAAGAGGTGCAGGTTACAAAATACTTAGCCGAAAAAGCCGACCAGCAGAGAAGTTCACAAAAACGATACATAGACGAGACACAATACAGGTGAGGGAGGCAGACTTGTAGCAGTGGGTAGCAGTAATGAGCTGCCAGTGACTCCCGACCCAGCTCAGACCCTGTATATATACAGGCCAGAAGCAGTCACGGCGTATCCTGATTGGCTTACGTTGAGGTGGGAGCAAGCAATCCCACTTGCGACTGCTAATTAAAAGACGTGACAAGTGCTCAAGCAATTAACAAACAACCTGCTTGTTGTACAGGGAAGGCAGGCGGGGGGAAGGAGAATGGTGGCCGTGACACTTGCCTATTCAATACCACACAGTTTCGTAGTTTTATTTGTGCTGTGATCAGATTGTGGATTGCTCTTCCTAATCTGGCAGTTGAATCTGTGGAACTTCTCACTTCAAACTTGTTGCAAGTATATTTCTGTTGAACAGGTTTACATGTCTCATTTTTAATTTGTATATGGCTGGTCTATTTCAACTTTGTTACTGCTTTTTGATGTATTTAAAAAAAAATCTGTATTCTTTGTAATTTATTTTTTTATTCTTATATAGTTTATTTCTATAATTCCTTTCTAAACAGGACTGCTTTCCCTGTTAGAGCATTTGGGCTCGTACAGTATATCCTTTTTTTTCCAAATAAAACGGATTTTGAGCGAAGCAAAAAATCTATTTTTGGGTGAGATAGCCATGGCGTCCTGATGGAAGGTTCCTTTTTGGTAGCTTCCTTGGGTATATCACTACTAAATATTCCCAGAGAATTTAACCACAGGTTATCACAGAATTCTAACTTCTGGAGCGAGTATCCTAAAGGTTTCCCTTTTAAGACATCGTATATCAACAGGGGACGCATGTAGGGGCGGAGAATAGCTGGGAGCCGTTCCACAGCTAATCTCGTTCGTGGCTACTTTTGGTACTCGAGACGTAAACAAACGGGAGCCATTGCTAAATGACGTCACGTCCATCGTCATCCTGAAGTCAGTTGCTTGCCGATCGCCATGATACAGCAGAGCAGGGTGGGACCTAAAAAACTGGACGAAGTAGCAGGGAGGGTCCATCAGGACGCCATGGCTATCTCACCCAAAAATAGATTTCTGGGCTCGAACCTGTGCCGCCCAGTGAATAAGCTCCATTTAGCACTTATTCTTAGGTAATTTACTGCTAAATATACCAGAGAAAAAATGTAAAGGAGTGCTAGGTTAACTAGCTCGCTCACCTATTGGTGTCGGTATAAAATTGGGCGTATATTCCAGAGGTCCCGCACTATTTAGATTAATCCATGACAGAGAACCCCAATAGAGGAGAGCCGTTCAACCCCACTCGGTACTACTACAATGCATCCGTTCAGAACCCAACTCCTTTTAGCACGACGAGTAAAGTAACCCGCATTTTTGTGGTGCTCTCGAATTTTGGTTATTTTCTAGTGAATTATGGCTTCTTCGTCGGTTTCCCAGGAGACACCGTCTAAGTTAAGTACCGAGCTGGGTTTTACTGTGTTTTGAGCAACCTAGATCGTTTAATATTTATATTATAGGAGTTTATTCTCTTCGTTCATACCGATCTTGCTTGATTTCACTACAGTTGGTACTCCTGTTTTTGAGAGCTTTTAATTTTCACTTGCGGTGTTACTATGTGTATTATTTTTACTATCAAATATTATTTGTTATTGTGAATATTCATTATTTAGCGTTTAGAATCCTCGTGGTTCAATTTTTGGGCCGATATAATTTACGTATCGCTATGGCTGCCGACCTTCTTGCTAAGGCGGCAATGTTATTTTTAGCCATCAGGTGTGTCTTTTGTGATTTAATTATTTATGTTGCATGCCTTGCCCAAAAATTTTCTATGTGTTTATTCATATATTTAACGCTATTATTATTTTTATAATGAATATTTGTGCCATTACTCCGTTTGATCTGTCTGGTTGGGGATCGTCAGTTGGTAGCCCTGCTGCCTCGTATCACGTGATCCTCCCCCACGCTCCCCCTCTAGCTAGGTGGGAGGCTAGGCTTCTCCCCCCTCCACTAAGGGACCGTTGCCTTCCCTCCTTTTAGAGGGGGTAGTTAAGTGTTTATGGACTTTGTCCTCCGGGTGGCCCGGCGGTTTCGTCTCTGTCTAGTCTGGTTGGCCACCGGTCAACAGAGTTGGATCCCGGTGCACCCTATTTTATATTCACTTTTCATTCTGGCTTATGTTATACGAAACCCTCCGGGTTCGATTGGCAGTTCTTAGCTACAGTTCCGCCCCCCTATTATTTTATAACATTTCCTATGATGATTATATATGACAGATCACTACCCCGGAGTCCCTAAAGGAATTGGTATTGAATATACCTTTATTTCCCGGCCCGGGGTCTACCCCGCCCCGGGAAATCAGACACCATGTGTCTTAATTCCTTGTTATTGCATCCTTTTTTATGCTCCCGGCTTGACCGGAATGGATGGCTATACTTTAGTTTCAAGTTAGACTTATGTTTAGGCCCGGGACCTCCGGTCCCGCCCCTATGTAAGAATATTACAGTTAAGCTCTAACCTTGCGTTAGACCTATGTTCGCCCCTACTTAAAAAAAAAAAAAAATAATAATAATAAATAAGTACAGTTAAGCTCTAATCTTGTGTTAGACCTATGTTAGGCCCGGGTCCTCCGGACCTGCCCCTACTTAAAGAATAGTACAGTTAAGCTCTATTCTTGTGTTAGACCTATGTTAGGGCCGGGTCCTCCGGACCCACCCCTACTTAAAGAATAGTACAGTTAAGCTCTAATCTTGTGTTAGACCTATGTTAGGCCCGGGTCCTCCGGACCCGCCCCTATTTAAGAGAATTACAGTTTCTCATATACTATTCTTTTTATAGATGGTGCATTGTCTGACGCCGGCCTGTGCAGCTGTTCTGCACCAGCCTTGTGGCCACTCCGTCTGCCGATCTCACGCCCCTTGTGGGGTTCAACTGGAAGACGTTGTGGTATGGCACCCGGATAACTGTGTGATTTGCTTCGACCTTATCACTACCCTTGGATCTGACTCGGTGAGTCCCGTTGGCTATATTGCCTTCTTATTTTATTTACTATTAGTAAGATATATATGGTCTTGAAGGACCATTGGGAGTCTCCCTTTTATAATTCCCACTTATTTCAGGCATCCCCGGAGCAAAAGTCTGCGGCTCGGGCCACACTGAAGGTGTGGGTTGGTGGGTTTGCCCGGAATGTGAAGTCTAAGCGGCCGTACGTCCTATCTGAGGACTACTGCACCATGGTTTACCCCAACGCCAAGTCTTCAGCTGCTGTGGCTAGGCATGTGGCAGCTCCCATCATTGCCCACATTGATGCCACTATAACGGGTCTCATCGACCCAGAGCAAGATCCATCGGACGCCCCCGGAGGTCTGGAGGATAATGTTGCCTCCATGAACCTGGACGTCGAACCAATGTTGCTAGACGAGCCGGATACAGGTAGGGTGGTAAGTGAGGCAGGTGTGTCCGGCGCTGAGATTCCTATCCTCAGCCCCGCTCTTTCTTCTTCTTCTGATCGCTCTTCTTTTCTTGGATTTTCTGGGGACCGTGATTCGTCTCAACGTTCATACCCGGTTCCCCCTAAGGATAAGTCTACTTCAAGGACCTTACCCAAAGCCCGCAAGCCTCACAAGACTTCTCATGGCTCTAAACATTGTACGAACCCGTCTTCAAAGACCTCTGGTTCCTCCTCTAAGTCTCACGACCCGGGAGTTCCTTCCGCCCCTCCTGCTGCTAGCCCGGGCCTTTCCGAATCAGCCATGCTTCGCATCGTGTCGGAGATGCAGGCAAAGTTGGTTTCGGAGATGCAGTCGAGGATGGACTCGATGTTCTCTAACTTCGGTCAGAGAATTGGGGCTTTAGAGCAAGGAGCTCCGGAGAGAGTCCAAAGCTCTCTCATCCCGGATGCCTCTAAGCTCCCGCCGTTTGCCAAGAACAACCCCTGGCGGATGGCTCTTCATTCCCCGTTCTCAGACGGAATGTTGACTCTGGAGGGCCTTGGCACTCGTCCTCTAGAGGACTTTGAATTCTTTCCTCCTGGTCTGGCATTTCCATTTCATGGTTATGCCAGACTTACCGAGGAAGCTTTAGTTCGATTAGACAAGGTCCCCAAAGAGACGGTCATCTTCCCGAAGGAGCAAGCCCAATCTGTTTGGGCCAGATTTTTGAATGACATCGGCTGCACTAACACCATGCTGACGCCTTATAAAAGCTCCTTTACGATGTTCTTAATGGACAAGAACACCTTGACTCCATGCGTCAATAAGGTAGCAGAGCTTGCCTTTCAATATGCTTTGGAGGAGAAGCCCTTGCCTCCCATCCGAGAGGTGGATCCAATCTCCCTCCTTCTTCCCTCAGGTATTGAGTGTTGGGACAACGTCCATACCACCTTTACCTCCGGCAAGCTTGCAGCAGACTGTGCCTCAGTCTTGTTTAGTGAGAAGCTTCCCCGTCTCCCGGAATCCCTCATTAAACAGGAATATGATTCCCGCCTACGTGTGGGCCGTACTCTAAACCTGGCCACATCCACGGAGTCGATAGCCTTGACTTACGATACGGAGAGTATTTTTAAGTCTCTCAACAAGGCTACGTTACGGTCTTTATATTATGACTTATATGACTTCGCTACTGCTAAACGCAGATGTCGCAAGCATGTCCTAGCTGAGGCGACGATTAGGCATGAACCTAATAAACTCATCCGGTCCTCCTGTTGGGGTTCAAATCTCTTCCCCGAGGATCTCGTAGAGGAATTCTTGGCGGAGGCCACTAGGGTTAATCAGAGCCTTAAAGCCCGTTGGGGTTTGACCCCTAAACGCAAGTATGACCCCGCAAATTATCAAGCCCGGGGTAGGAAGAAGCTTAGACCATATACCTCCACCCAGTTCAGGCAACAACAGAGTGCTTCATCCAACTTCCGGCTGCCTCTTCCTCCATCTTCTGTTGTCCCTGCACAGCCTTCCACCTCTCGGGCTCCTTCGGATGACTATGTCACCGTTCTGCTACCTAAGAGCCAGCTTTCTGGTGCCTCCGCCACTTCCCCTGCCTTTAACCAGTCTTACGTGTCTGGCGTTCGAGGGCGAACCGGAAGCTCCGGGACAGGAAAGTCCGCCTTCCTCCCATTCTACGGGAAAGACTTCTTCCTTGGACAAGAGCAAACAGTCTGTCAAAGTCAGTTCCCCTTCGATTTCCGCCTCCGGAATTAATCATTCACACAGACGCATCCTTATCAGGTTGGGGCGGCTATTCTCACCTCAAGAAAGTTCAAGGTCTTTGGACTCCCTTGTTCCGCCATTTTCACATCAATGTGCTAGAGGCCATGGCAGTTCTTCTAACCCTGAAACGTCTCGCTCTTCCCAAGAAACAACACCTTCGTCTGGTCCTCGACAGCGAAGTGGTGGTCCGCTGCCTCAACAGAGGCGGGTCAAAGTCAGGGCCTCTGAACCATGTTCTAGTAGCCATATTCTCCCTAGCAGCCTCGAACCGTTGGCATCTTTCAGCTGTCCACCTGGCGGGAGTCCGGAATGTAGTGGCAGACGCCCTGTCCCGGACCTCCCCTCTAGAATCGGAATGGTCACTCGATCTAAAGTCATTTCGGTGGATTCTCTCTCAGGTTCCCGGTCTCCAAGTGGACCTCTTCGCCACGGAATCCAACCACAAATTGAGAGTATATGTGGCTCCCAATCTAGACCCTCAGGCTTACGCCACAGACGCCATGTCACAGAATTGGGACAACTGGGAAAAGATTTATCTCTTTCCCCCGGTGAATCTTTTACTGAAAGTTCTAGACAAACTGAGATCCTTCAAGGGACAAGTAGCCTTGGTCGCACCCAACTGGCCCAAGAGCAACTGGTATCCTCTCCTGCGGGAGTTGAGACTATACCCTCACCCGATACCCAATCCGGTTCTGTCTCAGATAGTACAAACATGCGTTGTGTACGCTTTCTCAAACATTCAGAGCGCCCTAACTTTATGGACTTTATGAAGTTTGCGGCTATGCATGGTGCCAATATTGATCCTCAAAACACCTTGTTCCTAGAATCGGATAAACGGGATTCCACCATCCGCCAGTATGACTCTGCAGTTAAAAAGTTGGCAAAATTTTTAATAGACTCAGACGTGAACTGTATGAACTTGAACCTTACAGTCACTTTCTTTAGATCTTTATTAGAATCAGGTCTGGCAGCCAATACTATCACCACTATTAAATCGGCTCTGAAAAAGATCTTCCTAGTGGGTTTTAACATAGACTTAACCGACTCTTTGTTAGCTTCAATTCCGAAAGCTTGTGCCAGACTGAAACCGGTTACTCGTCCTACCCCGGTGACCTGGTTCCTTAATGACGTACTCAAATTGGCTTCTGATACCATTAACAGTTCTTGTGATTACATGCCCCTTCTCAGGAAAACACTTTTCCTATTGAGCTTGGCTTCCGGGGCAAGAATTTCTGAATTGGCAGCCTTGTCGAGAGACCCGGGTCATATTGACTTTCTGCCTTCAGGAGAGGTCCTTCTTTCTCCTAACAAATTCTTTTTGGCTAAGAATGAAGACCCTCAAAACAGATGGACCTCCTGGAAAATTGTTCCCCTCACGCAAGATCCGTCGCTGTGCCCAGTCACTACTCTTAGGTCTTATTTATCCCGGACCTCCTCTAACTCCTCGGGGCCTCTATTCGTTAGAGAACAAGGCGGTACCATTACTATTAAAGGGATCAGGCAACAAATTTTTTATTTTATTAAACAAGCTAACCCTGACTCTTTTCCTCTTGCACATGATATCAGGGCGGTTGCCACCTCGGTGAACTTCTTTCACCACATGAATTTTACAGACCTTTCCAGGTATACAGGGTGGAAATCACCGTCAGTGTTCAAGAAACACTACCTTAAACATTTGGAAGCCCTAAAATTTTCTACAGTAGCCGCAGGGAGCGTAGTTACTCCCGAGTAACTCACAGGTTAATGCCTTGACTCTTTATCTCTCCCTCTTACCTGCCTCATTTATACCCTATTGTATTCGTTGGTCTCGCACCTGAATACTGTTATTATATTTGTAAATTTTATGCTCCTGAGTATCTGTATATATTATCACTCACGGCATTATTATACCTACCTTATTGGATTTATGTTCATATTTAAGATACCCTTATAATTGTTTTTTGGTACTCATCTCTGATTAAAGCATCCTGTATTTCTCTTACGCTTATGTTTTTTCCTTTATTTTGCAAGTTTGGTGACATTTTTCTCTTGTATAGATTCACTGGGCGGCACAGGTTCGAGCCCAGAAAAGGGATTTTGACGTAGGAAAAATCTATTTCTGGGCGAGGGACCTGTGCCGCCCAGTGAACCCTCCCAGCTCCTCTCCCTTGGAGTCCCCAAACTTTGGGTGCTAAGGAGTTGGGTTCTGAACGGATGCATTGTAGTAGTACCGAGTGGGGTTGAACGGCTCTCCTCTATTGGGGTTCTCTGTCGTGGATTAATCTAAATAGTGCGGGACCTCTGGAATATACGCCCAATTTTATACCGACACCAATAGGTGAGCGAGCTAGTTAACCTAGCACTCCTTTACATTTTTTCTCTGGTATATTTAGCAGTAAATTACCTAAGAATAAGTGCTAAATGGAGCTTATTCACTGGGCGGCACAGGTCCCTCGCCCAGAAATAGATTTTTCCTACGTCAAAATCCCTTTTTTCGCTTCGCTCAAAATCCGGGGCTCAAGCCATGGCGTCCTGATGGAAGAATACCAGAGAATCAATGTATCGTGGTAGATATTCCCCTATTGAGTAAGTGCCAAGGGCTTTGAACAGGGTAGCATAGTAATCTTAATAAAAGAACCGTAGGGAAGAGACCTTCCTGCCCCCCTGGCAGTGAAGTTCCCACGGGCCATGCCGAGATCAAAGCGGGTATCGAAGGGCTATTCACCCTGCTAGAAGAACCTGAAGAACTTGGAGACAAGACTGAATGGTTGGCATTCATATAGGAACATTCTCAAAGGCAGACGAGTGGTGGTTAGGCACTGTATGTAGAGGAGAATTATCTCGTCTCCAAGGTATGAAGAGTAAGTATTCGTATTGGAATATTACATTGCATAGGTGAATATATAATAAGGGTTGAGACCTTAGTATCTTCATTAACCATAAGAGGAAGGGGATAATAAAACTATGACAGACATGTATTTCATAGGATAAGTAGGAGCGGATTGAGACGCACAAGTAATAAAATAAGAATTTTATTTCACAATTGCAGAAAATTTAAATGAATTGCAATAATATGTAAAGTTAATTTACAACAAATTATAATGTACATAGTAATAAAGACTTGCTCTTGAATCTGAAAGGGAATTTCAAATTTATTAGTAGGCACTCGTTCTCGAGGAACGTCAGTCTTTAAATAAAACACATCATGCTCAAGGCATGCGACACTCGTGTGACGACTATGATATTTCACCTGGGATAAGAACAGTTATAAGAAAGCACTAAGTGTTTTCGACATCACTACGTATCGCTCGAGGGTCAACATAGGCACCCGAAGAGTTAGAGTCCCAAGTAACTCGCTGTTCTATGCAGAGTTAGGTGCAGGTTTCATAACACTACCTGCGGCTACCACAAAATGTTTGACTTCGTGCACTTGTTTCGCATAATGTTTGAAGAAAACACGCGAGGACTTCCAGCCTGTGAAACTCTTAAGGCTTTCAAAGTCCATACTCTGAAAGAAATTCAGAGACGATGCAACTTTTCTAGGATCGTGACCGGCGGGTGTACTGTCAGGATCCGCTCTGCGAATGAAGTAGGTGATTTTCGCTCTTAGTTGTTTCAGTGACAGGTCGCTGCCCGATGTTTCTCCTTTGAAGAGTTGGCCTCCACCAAAGTCCGAAGTTCTGCGAAGATAGACCTTGAGGCTCTCTACTGGGCATAGAGAGGCATCTTCCTTCAGGGGGCATATTCTCCAAGGGCCCCATCTTTTGGTGGGTAATTCGTTTTTGGCGAGAAACGTCGGATCCGGAAAGAGGGAAAGGTCTCCTGAATCAGTAAACAGGATATGACCTTCTTCTCTTGATAATGCCACTATTTCGCTGAAGCAAGAGCAAAGAGAAATATAACTTTCTGAGTCAGATCCTTGAGAGGGCATGAATCATTATCCAAGTTGGAGGCGAAATGGAGCACCTTGTCCAATGACAGGAGATCGGTTTCGGTGGGGGTGCTGGGCGTAGACGAGCGCGGTGGGGGTGCTGGGCGTAGACGAGCGCATGCTTTCGGCAGTTTATTGAAGATGTCGCTGGACAGATCAATTTGGAAGGCATACAACAGAGGTCTAGACAAGGCCGATTTGCAAGTAGAAATCGTATTGGCTGCCAAGCCTTGTCCATGATGGTGAATAAAGAAGGACATGCAAAAATCAATGGTGATTTCTGTAGGATTTTTTGCCTTGACGAATGAGACCCATTTTCTCCAAGATGATTCGTATTGCCGTCTTGTGGATTCGGTCTTGTATTCCTCGAGGAAGTCTAGACTTTTCTTTGAGATCCCACACCTCTTCTTCACGGCTAGGGAGAGAAAATCATGAGATGAAGGTCCTTGATTTTCGATGATGAAGCGAAGACAGTCGACTTCTGTACTTGCTGGGAGAGAGCTGGGCCCGGGAGAGGGATCAGCGTGGGCTGTAGCTCCAGGACCAGGGGGTACCAGTTGCTCCGGGGCCACTTGGGAGCCACTAGGGCCGCTGTCCCTTTGAAGGTTCTCAGTTTGGAGAGGACTTTCAGCAGAAGGTTGGTGGGAGGGAACAGGTAGATCTTGGACCATCTGTTCCAGTCCAGGGACATGGCGTCCACTGCCTCTGCCTTGGGGTCCTCGTACGGGGCCACATATCGAGGAAGTTGATTGTTGTCGCTCGTTGCGAAGAGATCGATCTGAAGTTCCGGGACTTGGTGAGAGATGAAGGAGAATGATCTTGCGTCTAGAGACCATTCCGACTCTATCGGGCTTGTCCGAGATAGAGCGTCCGCCGTCACGTTGCAGAATCCTCGTAGTTCACCTGCAGATAGGTGCCACTTCTTCCTTTCTGCCAGACGGAAGATTGTTAGAAGCACCTAATTTATCTGGGGCGATCTTGAGCCTTGGCGATTGAGACATCGAACTACCACCGAGTTGTCTAGGGTTAGACGAATATGGATCGAGGGAGGCGGGGAGAGTTTCTTCAGTGTTAGAAGGACCGCCATGGCCTCCAAGATCTTGATGTGAAACGTCTTGAATAGTGGAGACCACGTGCCTTGAGCCTGTTTTTGGTGGGAGTGACCTCCCCAACCCTCCAGCGAAGCGTCCGTGTGGATGTTGAGTGATGGAGGTGGGTGTTGAAGAGGGATGGACCTCTTCAGGGCCTTTGCTTCCGACCACGGCTTGAGGAGAAGTCGAAGTCTGTTTGGGAGCCGTCTCTTGAGGTATCTTCGAGCGATGGATGCAGAACGTCTCCAGACTCCCGCGGCATCCTTTAGCTGTGCACGAAGCACCGGGTTTGTCACTGAGGCGAACTGTAGAGAGCCTAGAACTCGTTCCTGCTGGCGTCTTGAGATCCGCTTGGATTTCAGTAGTCGCTTGACAGACCCTGCTATTTCCTTCCTTTTCTTCTGGGGGATGGAAAGGCGGTGTGACTGAAGGTTCCACTGGATTCCTAACCATTGGAACTTCTGAGCTGGAGAGAGGCGAGATTTCTTCGCGTTTATCTTGAATCCCAGGTGTTCTAGGTACTGGGTGACTTTGCTGCAGGATTTTAAACAATCCTCGGGCGATGGAGCCCAGACTAGCCAATCGTCGAGGTAGGCCATCACCTGGACGTCTCGAAGGCGGAGCTGTTGTACTATGGCGTCCGCCAACTTTGTGAAGATCCGAGGGGCCACGTTGAGGCCGAAGGGCATGGCCCTGAAGGCGTAGCTTTTCCTTTGGAGTCGAAATCCTAGGTAGGAGGAAGCGTGATGGTTCATTGGAACGTGCCAGTAGGCATCCGCCAGGTTTATGGAGACCGTGTAAGAACCTCGAGGCAGAAGGGTCCTTATCTGTTGAAGAGTCAGCATCTTGAACTTGTCGTTCGCTATGAACTTGTTGAGGGGGGATAAGTCCAGAATGACTCTGAGTTTGTCGAAGTCTTTCATGGGGACGCAAAACAGTCTCCCTTGGAACCTGGTGGACTTTACCCTCCTTATCACCTTCTTGTTCTAGAGGTCTAGGACATATTCTTCCAGAAGGGGGGTTGATCGTTGGAAGAATTGCTGGAAGGTTGGGGGTGGTTGAGTCCAACTCCAGCCTAGACCTTTCTTGACGATGCTGTGTGCCCAGGGATCGAAGGTCCAACGATCCTGGAATTGGCGGAGTCTTCCTCCCACCGGAAGCATTTCATTGCTTCTGGTGTCCCGAGGGCTTACTGCCTCGGCCGCTAGCTCCCCTTCCTCCTCTGCCTCTGGAGGGATGGCGAGATGCGTCTCTGCTTGCACCCCTATTTGAGCCTCTACCTTTGGGACGAAAGGTAGTTGTCCGTTGTTCAAAGGCAGGGGTGAAAACCGGTGACTGGGACAAAACCGGTTGGGTGACCAACTGAAAGGTCTGTTGTGGCTGAGCAGCCACTTGGGGAGTAGCGGGTCCCGGAAACTGTCGTCGCTGTTGACGTTGCTGGAGATTTTGCTTGGAGGATTTCCTCTCAGGTTGAGGGCCATCGTCCTGAGAGGATTTCCTCTTTTTTGACATGCCCCACTTGTTGAGAAGGTTCCTATTCTCAGTGGCAGCCTTGTCAGTGATCTCTTTCACAAGATCGGAGGGGAAGAGGTGTTTACCCCAGATGTTGGAGGAAATCAGCCTCCGGGGTTCGTGTTTCACAGTGGCACTTGAGAACACGAATTCTCGACAGGCTCTCCGAGCCTTCATGAAGTGGTACAAGTCCTTCACCAAAGTCGCCATGTGCGATTTGGCGAGTACCATGTAGTGGTCGGGGGCTCTGGTGTCACCAGCCATGACATCAAGTTGTACCTGGAGGGACATGGATGCTGCGAGCCTTTCCTTCGTGTCTTGTTCCCGACGAAGGAGATGGTCATTGAGTTTCGGGAGGTCCTCGTTAAACTGACGTCCGGCTACGTCAGGATCTAACTTTCCCACCACGAAGGTATGCTGGATATCCTTCCAGTGTCGAGCGTCGGGGGGAGTTATCATGGAGAAGGGTCTGCACTCCTCCAGTGCAGGGCAGGGTTTCCCTTCTTCCACAGCCTTGTGGCACGCAGCGAAGGCCTTTTCCGTGAAGGGAAGGACTGCGTCGTCGGGTGCGACGTAAGTAGGGTGCTTCTTGCTCGGGGCCGGAAGCTTAGAGCAGGTAAAACCCCTACTTTTGAACGCGGTGGCTAGCATAGCCTGAGCCTTCGAGAGATCGAACACTATCACCTCCTTGGGTTCGGTCTCTTCTTTAGAGGCAGGTTCAGAACGAAGCCGGACGTAACAGTCCGGGTAAGCCTCAAAGTTCGGGAAGAACTCCACTTCTTCCAGGGGGACCGTGCCGATCTTATCGCTGACAAAGATCCTGCCGGTCGCGATAACCATATGCTCGGCATACCTCCAGGGGTTGGCATGTGAGCATGCAGGGAGGTCCTTAACCGAGATCTTCTTCGGTTCTTTGGACCCTCCCATGGACCTGATGAACTCGTGAGTCACTTGAAGCTTCTGTTCCATAAGGGCTTCTATCATACGGAACATCTCTTGGGCGGATGGGATGGGATCCGAGGTAGCGGAGGTAGATGGGAGAGACACTTCCGTCGGTGTAGGAGTAGGGGCGGGGATGGAAGGCGGAGCGACCTCCTGCTCCGACTCGGTGTATTCCACCTGGTCCTCTTCATCTTCCGCGCCTTGGGCCATGAGGGTCTTCTCCGTGTTCTCCGAAATATCCGACATATGTTCATCGTTTTCGGAATCCAGGCGACACTCGTGCATGGACTGGGCCATGACTACGTCGGGTTCCACCGTGATCTGGACGGTGGGGATCTGATCTTTGGGGACCACAGAATCAGGGGAGGCCTTTGGGAACAATAAGGCCCTCATATCTTCAGTGGCAAGGTACGGTCCAGTGGCGTTCTTCTGGAAGCCACGCACCCACTTGCGTAGCTTATCCCGAGAAGCGTCCCTGATCTCCGCTGAGGGAGGGTTATGAAATGCATCGACCAGGCGATCCTGGCAGACAGTACAGTTCTGCGGGTCCCAGAACTTCAGATCCCCTTTCTTGTTGGCACAAGGGGCGTGGGTCCTACACGCCGTATGCCCATAGAAGTGCGGGCGCTTCACTGCACAGAAGCCGTGGTCACACTTCATTTGCTCCTCCTGTAAAAGAAAGAGAACATGAGTATGGGGGGGTCATAAGAATGACTCTTAAACTAAAGTTAAATATTAATTATTAATTTTTAACTTGACAATAGGTGTGATGCACAGAGGATGGGCTGATAGAGGGAGATAGGTACATACTCCAGGTATCTCGCCTGGCTGGTTACCGTAACCTTCATCCATGGACAATCCGTTGTGACCGAAGGCACAGGATAGAATTCAACATAGAGTGCCCATAGGGCAGTGGGAATTCTATTGGAAATTGTCAAGGGTATAAGGCTAGGACTGAGGCCACTCAGATTCTAGAATTGGGAACTAGAAGATCCCCTAGGGATCCGGCAACCAGCCGTGCTAAGATATACACAGCATGCTGGAAATCTGTGATATGCAAGAAGACAGCATGGTTACTAATAGAACGGTAATAAAATACCGATCCATTTACGTAAACAAGTCATCTGGTTGCAGTGTAGGGCTATCAACATCAGATGATAGCTAGTAGAAGGGGGTGCAAGTCGTCTTGACACCTCCGGAAGGTTCCGGCAGACCGCCGGCACGCCGGAGGCCGCTCCAGCAGAGTTTCTGGCATTAGGGAAGACAATATAGAAGTCAAGAACAATACCAGGGTGGCGGCCGCCGGCACCGCTGCGGCACGCCGGCAGGGAGCGGCGGCTCCGGCAGCCGTAGGTAGCCGGCTTGGTGACAGGGACAAGGGTGGTTATAGCAGAACCGGACTGCCGGAAGCGGATGCCGGCACTCCGGGGGCCGGCCGGTGGACGGACGACCAAAGCTATGAGGAAGGACGGAAGGCCATCGGCTGGAACCCGGCAGCAGGCGGCAGTCCCCCGGCACACGGAGGACTGGCGGCCCAGAGGGTAAGGGATAAGTCACCAAGGTAGGAGGTGGGTATCGCCGACAGTGGAGGCGGCAAGGGACCGGCACCAGGATAGTGAAAGAGACAGAAGGAGGGATGTAGGGGTCCGGCCACGGACCCCAAGACATCCCACCTGAGTGGGTGTACCCATGATAGAGACTAGTCCTATCACCCAGAAGCAGGGGCCGCAGAGGACCGGGAGCTAAGGTAGCCCAAGGGAGGGCTAGGGAACACCCAAGGGGGGGGGGGAACCCCTGCAGACAGAACGCATCCAGTGGCTAACCCCATAGGACACTATGAAGGGTATATGTACCAGAGCGGACTGCACATAGGAGCTCAAGGTAGCCCTAACACTCCACCCTTAGGAGGAGTTGTAGGACAGGGGACAGAAGTGTATAGACTAACCTAAGTATAGGCTAGGCCATACAAGAGATAGGTGGGGAGGGGAGAAGAGAAGGGTCTTCTGTGGAGGAGGTTCTGTACCAGAGCGGCCACCAAGGAAGGGAGGACACTCCCTAGCCTAAGGTAAGGCAGCCTGTCTGAAAACGGTGCATGGGTATCGTTTCAGCAAGGTACACAACTAACCCCTCCAAAACCTAACCTAGAGCAGGGATGTTACATCCTGAACTAGGAAGGATGGAAGACGTATCGCTATTGCAGGGATGGTCGGAGACCTAACCCCAGCAAAAGAGGAAGGACTAGTCGTTCCTCATTCTCGGACGCAACCTTAAGGGGGAATCATTCCCTTAGGGAGGACAGAGAAGCGATATAATACTCTGATATGAGCTTGATCCCCTTACGTGGTAGGGGGAGCAAGGCTATACAGAGGGGATGCCCTAAGGCAGGGGATGAAGGAAGCATATAGGGGTCCTACATGTAGGTTAGGTTAGAAAGACACACTATCTAACCTGTCCCTTATATGGTCCCTGAAGGCGAAAACACTTGCATCACAGTCAAAAGTATTGCCACTATCTTCATAATTAACCTAGGATCACTGATAAATATCATGCATGAACACTGATATAGGCACTCTGGCCTAGGGGCTATAGTAGCCAACTGGTATGGGGTCAGTCGATGACCGATAAAAAAGCGTCAAAACACGATATAAAAGTTCCTAGCTATGAAGACTAAATAACTAATAGTATCGATTAGTTAAAGAGGCCGGAAAAAACGCTGTTGAGGCTAACTAGATAAGGCATGCAAACAACAGCGACGCCATAAATGGCGGGTCCGGTCGAGGCACAGCTCTGCCACAAAACATCAAATATCTCGAAAAGTAAAATTTACTTTACGGTCAGAGCTTATTTAAACAATACTGGAACCTTGTACTCAACTTTCCAGAAGAAGGCGAGGCCGAAGGTAGCGACATGACGAAGATGCAGGTTGATGAAAAAGCGTAAGGGAAAATCCGTCTTAGCAAGGCAAGCTACTAGCAGAAGGATGGACGTGACGTCATTTAGCAATGGCTCCCGTTTGTTTACGTCTCGAGTACCAAAAGTAGCCACGAACGAGATTAGCTGTGGAACGGCTCCCAGCTATTCTCCGCCCCTACACACCGAAGTGTTAACTCTGTTTGGGGTGTAGATAGCTATGTGGTGCGTTAATACATGCGTCCCCTGTTGATATACGATGTCTTAAAAGGGAAACCTTTAGGATACTCGCTCCAGAAGTTAGAATTCTGTGATAACCTGTGGTTAAATTCTCTGGGAATATTTAGTAGTGATATACCCAAGGAAGCTACCAAAAAGGAACCTTCCATCAGGACGCCATAGCTTGAGCCCAAAAATAGTAATAATCACAGCAAGAATTTTAGAAACATAACTTACCCTAGAGTTATGGAAAATGTATTCTGTAATAGGATTTGTATTGAGAAGGTAAGACAGGTGACAGTAGAAGTTAAAGGAGAAGAATAGTGTTGGTTTAGACTGAAGGAAGTGTATGAATAAGGGGAAAAGCTGTATGGGGGCATACATGAACCTAGGAGTTATGGTAGAATCTATAGTGAGGCAATGTGGAGGTTATAGGAAGTGTATGTGATAGATGATAAGACTATAAGAGAAATAAAATTTCTTGCAAAGGATGTGAAACATGTGTTGGGATGTGTAGGTAGTTGGTATGACGAGTGGCTGAGACAAAGGTGTGATTTGTCTCTATCACTTCAGTGATGCAAGAGGTTGAAAAATAGATAGTGGATGTAATGTAAAATTGTGGAGGTAAGAAAATTGGTCAGAATGAGTGGGGAATGGTTGATGTTGGCAGATGATGCTGTGCTCATTTGGTGCAATTGAAAAAAACTGGAATAAAAGAGACTTTAATTACATTTGCATGAGGAAGCAGAGTAAATGTGCGAATAATATCTATATAAATTGTTGATACCAGGGAGATAGGGTAGTTGGTTGGTTTGGGATGGTCTGCCTCAGTGGACATTGGACCACTCCCTCATGCCTTGCCAGGGCCAAGGGCTCCAGATGTCATTTTTAAAAGTTGAATAGCTTTCAGAAGACTAGCTTCTGAATTAAAGTTAAAAATACTGCTAACATGGTAAGACGCATCATTTCCAAGAACCTTGGCAAGGATGAACCTGCCTTCCTCACCTCGACCCTCGAACAGATATCCATTTGTTTCACTACTATAATTGGGGCATTCGGTCAACAAATGTCTCTCTGTCAAGGGTACCAAACAGCCATAGCATTATGGCTGGTATTAGCCAGTAAGCAGATATTTGTGTCAACCAAGTGTGACCAGTGCAGAGGAAGATGCCACAAGAGCGAGGTAACATGCTCCTGAGATACTTCACCCCCTTCCCAACGAGTATAATCAGTCTGCTCCAAGGACAGAACGCGGAATGTAATTGTGGACTGACAAAGGCCCATGTAGGCCAACAGGAACGGTAGAACTCCTGGCGTGGTACCTAACAGAGTAGTAGTACCAAGTACTTTTCCCTCTGTTAGTCGGAGAAGGGTGCCAACCACAGCCCCATGCGCCATGCCACGGGGAACATGACTCTCTGCCCCACATTCTTGGTCTTCCTTGGACAGCTTTGAGTGGTAACATCCTCTCTGCCAGCTAAGCAACAACTTGGTGGCAGAAAGAGGGGGAGGAGCGTGTGTCCAGTGTCCAGGAAGAAAGGAAGATGATGCTTACCAAAGTTCATCCATGAACCTTGGAATGGAAAGTATAAGGTGCCCTATACCCCATCCCTACTGGATAAAAGCCGGGACACTTAGGTTCCGGGCTTTGCCATATTTTATAAATGTATAAAATTCATATTTAGACAAAAATGCTATACAGTAAATTATCAGAGGTTTTAACTTAGGTTCATTCTTCTTGCTAATCAGACTCATATATGTTATGAGGTGGTGTTGTAAGGGAGCCCTGTCCTTGCCACTACAGCTGGCCTTCCCGGACTTCTTAGACCCCTAAGAAGAAGCCTCACAATCAGAGTTGGAGGATAAGGAGGAGGTGGAGGAGGATGAGGAAGAATGGTGCGCAAGCTTCCTCTTCCTAGGTCGGCAAGCCAAGCTGTCAAGCTCTGAGTGACCATCAACGACGAGGCTCCCTGGGGATGGGGAACCACACAGGTTGCTCCAGCAGGAGTCACAACACTGAGACATACTGTCACAACGGAGGAGATAGGCAAACTCACAAGGTCTTGGGACCCTGCAAGGAGTGGTGCTGGAGGCACACACACAAAGGGAGCAGGAATCAGCCCTGTATCGCGAAACATAAGGGTTGGGGTGACTGACACATCGGAAGGGGGTGGTAATAACTGTGGCTGGGATAAGGATTGGGGTAACACTTACCTTGACCTTAGCAGCCGCCTTATGCCCACCTATGGGGCCGACACGTATAAGCATCTTTTTTGTCAGCCCAGGAGCCATCATTAACTTAGGCTTAAAGGGAGTTGTGACCAATAAGTTCCCTGACACTGTGGGGACCATCATGCCCTTCATAACTAGTGCCATCAGGATCATTGGGCTACTATCTCCCTCAAAACTGTCAAAGAGGACATACCTGAGAGACATAATAAAACCCAAAACTTCCTTAGGTCAACTCATCGTCAGTAGCCTGCATGGTCTTGGGCGAAGAGCTACCAGCCTCTGAAGGAGTGTGATGAACTCTAGGGATTTCCCACACACCAGCAGAACCTGAAAAACTTGCCAACGTTGATCTGAGAGCTACTAGACCCTGCTGCGTACTCAGGGGACCGATCCATGGACATATGCGCAGGGGTGGCACGAGTAGCCGCACTCCCTTGAGCAGAATGAAGCAGCGAAAGACTTCATCAGAGTCCTCTTTTGTTGGAACGTCAGACTCCGACAAACGCTTCACTTTCTTTTTCCCCTTCGGGGTATGCCTGCCACTGCACTAGAGGCCAAGACATACACTCAGCACATGAGAATGACTGTGAACATTCAGGCTCTTTACAAAACTTGCAGAGGGAGTGTGGATCTACAGATGGTTTAGCCATAAACCAGTTTCAGCATCCACCCTTCTCCACCCAAACACAAACTTCTTACTCCCATTCCATCTTCACAACCAATCACTTCCTGCATAGAATGAAAATGAGAAAGTTTGATAAGGCAATTGACTACGCTCATATACGTCAGCCGTCGAAACAAAAGTAAAGGCTCTCCACCTTTAAAGTAGGAGCGGGGCTCCTCGTCCTGCACCAACTTTAACGATTGTCTGCAGGATGATGGTTTGTATATTGCAAGGGAACAACTACTGTGTATCTTTGTGAAGCAATTGCTGTTGGGTGAGAATTGAAAGTGTGACAGACCGAGTAGGTATGTGGAGGTTGGAAACTGGTTAGCTCTGTGTGATTTGATATCTTGGTTATATTGAAAGAAGGCAGACTACTGGTGAGCCTTCTGTGTAGATCTATAAAGTAGCATACTGTATTCTATGAAAATCATCTTAATGAATTTGATCCACAAATCATCAGTTATGAATGTGGTAACTCACTTTATCTCCAATGCCATCCCTTTCAGGTAGACAGGTTTTTGTATGTAAATATTGTTAGGTTAAATAGCTATAAACAACAAATTAAAAGGAAATTTTTTTTTAATTTTTATCGTGAGGAGTACAGTATGATATTTTACTAACATTTTTTTCTCCTTAGTTTCATATTTACTTTCATTTCTCTTATTCCATTCGTACATAAATTTTTATGGTAATTCTTAATTAGAAGAGAAATCTGGAAGAGATGATGTTCAGTTGAACACCATCCAAGTCTTCTTGGTTTATTTGTTCTTCCCCTAACTGATCGTATCAACTCCTGGAAGTCTTCCTAAAAGAGATTGTGCCTAATTCCCGAGGCATACCTCGCCTACATCTAAATCAAGGATGCTACACTTGCTCACCACAAGCAGAAACACACCCCAGAAACATGAATTTTAGTTTTAGGAATCCAAACTGTCATTTAATGAATGTAACTTTTCACCATGCAATAATGTAAGAGCACCCCTCCCAGTCATTCAGGGTCATCCTTTCACCCTGAACAACCAGTGACTTGGTAACAAAAGCTAGGTTTTCCCAATGTGATACATAATGAATAATCCATAGAACTAAGTTCATGTGAATCACGCCCTCCAAACGAAGTTCCCATTTTGAATTCCAAAGCAAGAAGTAGTGGTATCCACATCCACTTTGGAGTTAGAATTCATCCTCTGTCCGTTATTAAGTCTACAGAATCTCTTGATAGTATAATAAACATTAAACTTCTAAACATCTTCAAAACCCTTTATCTTTAGAGAATTAAAGTTGGTTAATAATGAATACTCTATAAATACAATGTAAAGCCATCGGTTGGCTTTGCAAATTTACATTTGCAGCAACCTTCAAAACAAATGATGCACAACTGAAAGTAGCAGTTTGATTTTGGAAACAAATTAGTCAATAATATTGTATTGGTCTACAGGATATCCATTCGAATTAATTTATAAAATTCTGAAAAGAATTTCAAATGTGCTTTTGACAAGTCCACGCTGTCCAATCCTGTGTTAAGTATTTCAACTGTGTGTTTGAACTAAATCAATATTGGATCAAACCTGTTATCGTGCATCCAAATTATATAAATTTTCTTGGCAGTCACCAGTCTTTACACCTTTCTATTACAGTAATGGGAAGCAGGTAAGGCAAGGGGAAACTAGAAAATAAGTGACACTAAAAATGGGAATATCCGACGCCTACAATAAGAAAGATAATACTGTAATGGTATTTTGATCATACCATAATAATAATAATTTAGGTATTGCAGTACAAAAACCCATATCAATGGGAATACCCGATTCCTACAATAATAAAAATGGTACTTTGATCATGTCCTAACAATGATAATAATTCATGTAGATAGTAAACAGAAGGGGTTCGCAGGTGTAAAACAGTAGTATACTCTACTGTAAAGGACTCCAAAGCTTCAACCATCTCTCTTGTGATTGGAATGTTTTAACAAGAGGGCCCAAACCAAACATGGCCACTAATTGTTCAGAAAAGTTTCAAGTTACTATGGTACCACCATCTCAAATATTTATTCTTCTAAGTGAAATGTGTATGTAAAAAGGCCCTTGCAACTTTAACTGTAGAGACCAACACTTACAGACACAATGAAGGCATAAAGCATTGCAGCTGGAATTCAAACAAGGATGTGCAAAGACCTCATTTGAATATGGTGACTCGACCTTCCATAACAGATGAAAGCCCAGTTTTTCTATCGTACAATTTTGGATCAGAAATGACACCACACCCATTTGTAACCCCATACACAGAAGGCAAATATCAGGATTAGAATTTTAAGTAAAAATAGTTTTAGCTACTCAAATCATGGGTTAAGATGAGGATTGAAGTAGGTAGGGCATGTACTTAGTAAAACAGGATTCCCAAAAAATCCACAGTACAAGTAATAAAGAAGCCCCTCTACAGTAGTGGTTTCTGCACACTAGAATGCATCTAACAGTGTCAGAGCTCACTAAGATCAACAAGGGAGGACTTCCCTTGAGTGGAGAGCACCATTGCTCCTCTAGAGGAAGCAATAGGGTCTGCCAGGTCAGATTGTCACCTAAGAGTCAAAAGGCAAAGCTCTCTTGTCCAATCAAACTTCGGAAGAGACTGAATGCTCAAAGGCAGGGTGGGAGGTTCCCAGTAGAAGAGGAATATCTTTTTTTTTTTGTTTTTTTTGGCCTTCAAGACAGAGCTCTTGTGTGAAGAACTCCTCCTAGACTTGTTTCTCTAGCGACTGAACCGCTCCTACTAGGAGGATGGCCACTAAACACACTCATGGCATGGAGACGTTTCCATGCAGTAGTGTCTTCTACATGAAGGTCAGAGCTGGTGGTGATCAGTCTTCAGCAGGGATCGATTGATTGATTTGAGGTTTTCTGGAATAAGGTCATTGACGCCCGATATCATTTATTATAAATTAAAAAAAAAAATATTCAAATAAAACCATAAAAGCAAAGATGTCATTTTTAAAAGTTAAATAGCTTTCAGAAGACTAGCTTCTGAAGTAAAGTTAAAAATACCACTAGCATGATAAAACACACCATGTCCAAGAACCTTGGCGAAGATGAAGCTGCCATCCTCACCTCGACCCTCAAATAGATGATCATTTCTTTCACTACTATAATTGGGGCATCCGGTCAACAAATGTCTCTCTGTCAAGGGTACCAAATAGCCGTAACATTATGGCTGGTATTGGCCAGTACGCAGATATTTGTGTCAATCGAGTGTGACCAATGCGGAGACGACAAGTGCTGCCTTCTGTATCAGTGCAACTCTACATGCCACTTCGTCTGGAATACAGCGCAAACGCACCTGAAAATAAAGATAAAAAGCTAGATATGCCAGTTACATCCATGACAGAGGAGCAATCTACGTCCACTCTCTCTCAGACACCGAAGTCAAAAGTGGAGAGTCAGTGAAGGCTAAGTCGGTGACTTTCCGCTAACCGGGAATATGGGCTGCCACCTCGCTTAATATATTTATGGAAGTGAACACCCAGCCACAGAGTTACGCCTTTTAAAAAACCAATGGTTTCCATTCATGTTAGAACAAACAATTGTTCAATACAACTTTATCTCAAATAAAATAGTGGATAAAAGCTTAAGGAAAATCAGCTGACATTGGACCTGCTACTCATTACTCAAGGACAAAACTCTACCAATCGTTATTTGTGGATCTAATTAACATTAGGGAAATAATTTCTGTTTTGTTGCATAGTTCAGTAATATGCTTTAGTAAAACAGTGGTTTGCACTGCAAGAAAATCAAAGTCCTGTATTCATAGTAACAATGGTGATACCAATAACCCTTAAGAAAAATAAAAAAATTCAAAGTCATAATTACAAATAGTCTCTCAACAGCCCGTAGGGATCCAACAGGAAAAGTAGCCCAGTGCAGTAATGAATTGAATTTAAAAGAAAAAAAAAAAAGATTGAAATGCAAGACTACAAACAGCTTTAAAATACAGCAAGTCATATAAACTATCAAGAGAAATGTCGAACAATTAAAAAGAAATAAAATTGCATAAGGTTGGACTTCCTCAGTACAGTATTTTACAACTATAAATTATTCCTAAAACTGCTAAACCGCTCAGATTTGTTCTTAAATATATGCAAGACTCCAAGTATAAAAAATTGAAAAAGATGGAGAGCAATATAGGAAAAAAGCAAAGAGAACTGATTTATAGACAAGTCCACCAATACACCCACTAGATTAGCGAGATCATTCCATAATCTTGTCAGTTGAAAAAAAATAAATGTGTGTAGAATTTTGTGTAATATTAATGCTTATGATGGAGAAGGCCTGAATTTTAGAATAAATTGCATACCTGGTACAAGTACACAATGGTACGAGCAGATGTAAATGCAAAAGGATGGTCAGAATTATGAAAAATCTTTTGGAATATGTACAGAAGTAACTGAATGACAGATTAATACCCGGATTAGGAATAAAGAATTTATTAAGACAGCAAGGTTTTGCCCTAAAGCCTGGCAGAATTTTTTTGTAGAGAAAACAATACACAAGCGTAAAAGATTTCATCTGGTTATATTGGTCAACAAGAATCTTGAAAGCTGACACGTGACAATTTTCGGGTGTGTGCAACTTTAGAAACCAATTTACGAAGAAGTGAATTTGCAATCAATCTTACCTAAGATTTTATGAGTTTTATACAGTTTTAAGAGATTACATCAAAACAAAGATCTATAAGTTGAGTCATTGTAGTTGACTTGCTTACAGTCATGCTTTTGAGTTTATGTGCCACTTCATCCCAGTTGTTGTAGCTAGATTTCAATTTAGGGATTTGCCAACAATACGCAATGGAATTAGTACCATTAAAGTTCACAGATGGAATTAGAAGTACCAATAAAGTTATATGCCATTGATGTGAGTTTTCTAACAATACACAGATGGAATTAGAAGTACCAATAATGTTAAATGCTATTGATGTACACTAATTTAATGCAGCCTTTCTTGCTTCCTCTCCTATCTTGCTGTGCAACCTTAACTTCTACTCTAGTGTAATTGCAAGCTTTACCCCAGTTGCACTTCTGTGCTGAATGACATCACAGAGCCAAGAGGTGTTTAGTATAGCCCAATTCCATCAATAGTACCTCGGAACAAAAGCAAAGTACAGTACTGTAATTGAACTACATTAGTACCCGTTACCAAAGCAAAGCGTTGAATTATTTATTTTTGGCATTCAAGGCAGAGCTCTGGGGCGAAGAATCCCTCCTAGACTTCTTCCTCCAGCAGCCGAACTGCTTTTGCTAGGAGGATGGCCACTCGAAGACGCATGTGGCATGGAAACGTCTCCATGCAGGAGTGTCTTCTACATGAAGGTCAGAGCTGGGGATCATCAGTCTTCAGCTGCGAATGGAAGGTGTCATAAGGGTGGCTTTCCGTACCAGGCCAAGTCCTCATGCTGCTTAGTCTAGAAACAGCGGACACCTGAGATTATTGATAAAAAGCTAGATATGCCAGTTAAATCAAAGACTTCCACCCACATCCACTCTCTGACAGCCAGGTCAAAAGTGTTGGAGTTAAAGAGTTAGGGCCAAGTTGGAGACTCCGCTAAACGGGGCATTGGCTGCCACCTTGTTCAAGTTTCTTGTAACTGAACAGCCAGCTTCTTGGAGATACTTAGCTTTTCTTTTTTTTTTCCTTAAGGATGAGAGGATTGGTATTAATGTTGGAACAAACATTTGTTCAATTCAGCTAGCTCTCAAAATAATGGATAAAAGCTTCAGCATAAATTTACAAAGCCAAGTAGTTGAACTATAGAGGTTACTGGTTAGGCATTTTACAATTAAGAGGCCAATTGTAAATGGACAGAGCAACAAAACCCATCCGATTCTACATTAATATGCAAAAACTTCATGAATGATGGCTGCATTAAAAATGACATTTGCCAAAAAATACTAGGAGTTTAATTAAAAAGTCAAATTGAACAAAGATTTTAATGTAGATGGAAACAGACATGATACTTATAGTTACAAGCTACAGGCTTCCTTGCAATCAGGAAAACCATAGTCTTATTTTATTTGAAAAAAATACAATAGAGTTTTTTATATGAAATCTTGCCCATTTCTAAATCACACTTGATTACTAGTACACGATGCAACACACCTGAATATTCACTCATTCTAGCAATGATCAATTTGTATAACCCATAAACCTTGAGTTACCACATATACTATAGATCATTCAAACTCTCAAACAGAATTTTGGACATCATAGTAGAGACATGCACACCATATGCTTCAGTCATTCATGAGCTCTAAGTATAAACATTCTGACTACAGTATTAATGAACTAATCATCGTATGAATTTTGCAAGGGGTATCGATACCTCTAATCAAGTGCTCTATGATGCCACCTTTTTGGATTCAAAAGTATCAAGATTGCAGAGGATATGTCTGGAGTTGCCATCGTCATTCTACAACAGCCTTATGATAAGTACTGATCTCAAACAATTTCAACTAAGGATATCCAACAATAAAAGAAAAGTATTTTTAAATATTTTATTCTTCCTAAGAATTACAACTCTGTAAAATAGGAATAATAAAATACTCTGAACAATGCTTTGAAAGCTGGTTCTAGTGTAAAAAAAAAAAATTTGTCTGGGGAAATTTTAAACTAGCACCATCTAAGGGAATTTTCATCAAAACCAGACTAAGAATCGTAAAATTTCGGAGAAAAAAAAATATCTAAAAGCGAAATCATTCTCATTCAAAATGAAACAATCCTCCAAAAAAGGCGGCCAGGCTAGAAATATTAAGTGTTCCCCGTAGGAGGAGATACAAAGTAGTAGTATTTTAGGCTTTGTTGTCTACTTAACGGAACTCAACGGAATATTCTCTATCTATCCGCCAAATGTTCGTGCCACAAAGAACTACCACCCGTCCTTTATCTCCGTAACGACGAACTTTGTACATATTTTTTTTTTAACTTTTAATTACAGGTAGGTACGGAAGTGGACTTGGTTGTATGGCTCAAAGTCATCTAAACTATATGTTGAAGGTACGGTAATTACATTATTGAAGTTTTTCTCACAGTGTACAGAGATCTTTCATCATCACAAGGCATTCTGAGATCTTTTGCAGATAATATAACCTGAAATCTTCGGGAGATAATAGCTACAATGACTTTGAGACTGATGGAAACCCACTGCTGAAGAAACGAAAACATAACTCGTTGGATGAACCATTATTTCAAAGCATCATTGCAATAAAATGTATAAAAAGAAACATCAAAGCTTATATGTATAAACATATCCAGAAAAAATATACACTTCAGGGGAAAGTCTATTCCGACTACTTAAACCTAAGGAGACATCCACACAAACTTAAAACCTATAATTTGGTACACTCAGCAATGGGTTTGAACAACAGTTCACTTCACAAAAGGTACACTCTTATTCCACTTTTGGTTCAGGCGAGAGAAGCTGGATCTTAATCTGTAACTCGCGCATCCTCCTCTTCACATGGGGAGTAAATCCAGGACTGTTGGGGGGGAAAAACAAGGAAGGAATCATAGCATTTATCTTGTGACCTTGTTTTAATGCAAAATACTGTATGTACTTCATGACAGTTCAGCAATATTGAATTATTATGATTACTTGCTAGGCTACAACCTTATTTGGAAAAGCAGGATGATATAAGCCAAAGGGCTCAACAGGGAAAATAGCCCCGTGAGGAATGGAAACTTAATGAAAAATAAAATATTTCAAGAACAGTAACATTAAAATAAACATCTATATGAACTATAAAAACTTTAACAATACAAGAGGAGGAGAAATAAGATAGAATAGTATGGCCGAATGTTCGTAAATTTGTACCCAATAAGATAATTCTATTATAAAAGATGACACTACCCAAGCTGTACAACTCATAAAATAATTTAATATCCCTGACAAATGACAGAATACTTCATTGTGATGCAAGAGTAAAATTCTAAAAAAAAATTAAGACAAAAAAAGGTCGAAGGGATGATTTTACCTCTTATCAAATCAAAATTTGAATTAAACCTAAATATACAAGATTCAACATTGAAGAAAATTTATACTCACACTTTAACCCAAATGGGGATATTCCTCTCCAACACCAATTCTGAATGACATTCTCATTTACTGAAAGAAAACAAATTGAAAAAATAAAACAGTTATTTAAACGTACAATTTCCAGTCTTACATTCAAGACTTCGTCTTTAGGTTCTGATAAAAAAAAATGCTTCACGAAATATCACAGGATAATCAAGATTGATATGTTCAAGATAAATTAAATGTGCAAATTGTACTCCATACACCTCTTACTTTAATAAATGCTTAGCCTTGCTTCCATTACATTTGTAAAGCATAACCAGAATACTTTCATAGGTATTTCCTTGTCAATATTCAAACCTTCATGTGATTAACTACCTTTGAAAGTCTATTGCAAGAGGCTGCGTCATATTATGAGGCACGAAAAGCAAACAATTTATACTTGGGTATAAAAATATACAAAAATATCTATTAGACGGAGGAAGTAATACTGAAACGGCTCATGCTGAACACTATAAAAAATGTTTCTTTATGAACACATCAAACTGCACCTCTCCTTAGACCATCTACAAACTTGGTTATGATACTTGGACTAATACACTGAATTTAAAATTCATTTACACGTATTCGAACGAAAAACAAAACTACCAAGCAAAAACAGCATTTCAGGTACATAACCTTTCTTAGTTTACTAGTTAAAACTTAAATAAGGTAATAAATGCAACAGCAATGGAATGATTGTGGAGTTTTGTACCAATAAAAATAGTATTTGTACTTATATGAAGTTTGCATGAAACACCCTTAAGTCTCGTGCAACATATTCTAGATACAGGTAACTATAAATGCGGGAAACCTTGCATTCAATTAAACCTTACATTGAATAGGTATAAAATACATACATCTTTGGGTACAGACAAGAGGTTCAATTGGCTTTAAAAAAAAAAATGCTCATTTAAAAATGGTAAAAGCAAAGCTCAAATTAATGTTCTCCCCCTTAGCAAATGGGCTTTGGAGATTTATAAAGTTGAGTTTTCATGACTGGAAAAAGGTCCACACCAAGCCAACAAAACTGTTACCCTGACCTTCATGACAAATTTATTCCTAATTCATGATGATCAACAAGGCAAACATTACCAAACTATCAGAATCATGATCTTTCAAGAGAATATTTCCTTCTTGATCATCAGATTCAACAGTCAAGAACTAAACATCTATAGTAAACTGCAATGTACCTTCCTTCCTCTGCCTTTGCGTGGGCGTCCTCTGGATGCTGCTGGCTTAGGCTCCTCTTTCACCTCTTCCTCGGCAGCAGCTGTAAAAGAACAAGAGGCATAAGATGCGGGTCATGGAACATTTAGTCATTTCTGGCAAAATCTCTGTACTTGCAAGTTTTAAAAGTTATTAGTCAATTAATTTTTCTACATGTTATTAGTAGTTAACAACTTAATACTAAAGTTTAATAACTATATTCCAAAGGAAGAAAACATCAACTTGATTATTACCTCCATTTTCGGCAACTTCCTCAGCTGCTGGTTCTTCCTCCTTTGCTTCTGCTTCAGCTGGGGCAGCTTCCTCTTCCTTGGCAGGTTCTTCTTCAGCGGCTTCCTCCTCCTTGGCTGCTTCTTCCTCTACAGCAATTTCCTCTACTTCAGCTGGCTCCTCCTCTTCCTTGGCCTCTTCCTCCTCAGCGTCTCCATTGGCCTCTCCGTTGGTATCACCATTCTCCTCTGCAACTTCAACTTCTGTAGAGTTCCAGAAAAATTTAAGATTTTGACCTAACTAAACCTTTATGGATTGTGAATGGATAAGAATGTACCTTGTAATCAAGAGCCCATTGACCAGGGAGGCTATTCATACCCTGTAATCAAGACCAGGGAGGCTATTCAAGTAGTGCAATGGGGTGGGGTTCTTTCCATTGCATCATTAGGTTGTGAAGTTGGATAGCAAGAGGAAAGACAAATCCATGGCATAGATAAAAGGTTATTACATTGGCACAGCTAGTGGCTTTATTATTAATTAAGGTGCACTTCTGAAGTATAATAACAGCAATAACACCTAACAAAAAAATTTCTGGCCAAAATAATGGCTGCACTTTAAATCCATGAACAGTACTATTTTCTACAGAATTTCAAATTGAGCAAATTTTTGAAATTTTTACATAACAGAGCACAACCAACCTTTGTTGGCAGCCGCTGGCTCATTCTCCTTCTCCTCAACTGCTACTGGCTCGGCATCAGCTACTGGCTCTTCAGGTTCTGTGAAAGTTGGAAATCTTTAGTGAAACAAGATAGCAAGACTTGATTAAAACTATGCCAAAGTATTATATGCATCTGAACTGCATTGGTCAAAAATACCCCTTTTTACAATTCGTTTGTCTAGTGAATTCAACATTATCAACCTATTTCATTATATTTTATCCTAATATCACAAAAGGAAATTGCCACGCAAACAGCTTTACCAACAAGCCAAGTGTGTCACGTATGCAACCGCATACTGGACGTGTGCCAACGACCCAGATTAGATTAGCCGTACCTCAAAAACAAGAGCTTTCTCCAACCTAAATTTAAAGTCTTGTATTTCTCACATAAAACATGCCTGACCTATACCAAATTGGCACTCTAAAACTAGGCTTACACACAAATTTAGTGCTCAACAGAAAATGACTACAATATGTACATCCCTAGAGGGGATAACCAAACTGGTGGTCATGTTAAATCAGGGACATTTTAAGTTTTTCCCCATCATGATTCTTCTCTTGCAGATACTTTAAGTTTCTATTCATCTTCTCAAAAACTTGTAAAATTTTAATTTGAAACTCCTCAGTAATATTCATTGTACCTCAGGTTTGCTGATGCAAACTACTGTACGTACAGTACACATTACAAAATATTTTAAGATTACTTAAGAGTATAGAGCATGAAGTATATTTTGACAGAACAGTACAGCAATAAAACATTCAAAACATACAGAACCAGATTTTCCCACATGAAATACCTAATGCATAGATAGCAATATTTTACATTGTACTGACAACAGATATGTGGTTCTAATGTGGGGGTCTTACATTATCCAGTTTAAAAGGGTAGTATTATGCCTGCTGGATAGTGTAGCACACAGTACATGGACTTGGTATTTTAGATAGATTCTACAGTGAAGCAGTGTGGAGATTGTTTTGGATGTAGAAGGCAGGTGGCTCAGAAAAATGTTAGAAGTGGTGTTAGAAAATTTACAGGCTGCTTCAGTGTATATCTAGGTCAATGGTATTTTTTGGTAGAATTAATTTGAGAAGTCAAATATATTAATCAATTTTTGGGGGAGGGGTTTCAGAACTAATACAGTACAGTATTCACGATTTCTTTTGAGGGGGAGGGTAAATTGACTTACTTTAAAAGCAATGCTAATATGTTATTCTTATTAGTTTCTTCATCAAATTCTGTTCTTTCTGAGAATAAGAATTCTTTATTGATGAAAAGACCAAGCAATGGTAAAGATGAAAACGTGGCAGTATGAAACTAGGTTATGAATATACCCTAAGATTGATTCAAGCCTGCAAATAACATTACAGATCCGGAAATAAGAGTGGGCACACATTTCAACCAAATCTTAAGTTCAGAAGTATTAATGTTGAATGTCTTAGGGATGATAAATATCAAAGCTGTTACTATAACTGTGTATACAAGCTTAGTATAGTAAATTGAGTTCAAGGACAGATTTGGGTACATTTAATGGTTAAATTGTGGGGAAATTGAACAATAGGATGGTGAATTGTTTGTGCGGTGCAATTTAGAAGACCAGAGGATTGTGTCCTGAGAGGCACTTAAGCTTGAGTAAGAGAGGTTTTAATAAACAACAGCTAGAGTGTTAGAAAGGTGTAAGCAACATTATGAATAAAAAGTTTGATTCACTAATAAGGACTACTTTGTATACAGGATGTGCTGAGGGGCGACCTTTTCAAGTTTTCTTTACGGTTGGGGCTAAAAGTTTCTGGATAGTATTAGCTAAGCTACAACCCTAATTAGAAAAGCAGGATGCTATAAGCCCATGGTATACAGGAGGGAAAAATAGCCCAGTGTGGAAAGGAAATAAACTATAAGAGAAGAAATTAATAATTACCACATTTTCAGAAAAGTAAAAAGACTCAAAAGCTATTTTATATACTGTACAAGCTATAACAAGTTTGAATTTTTGAAATTCTACCAATTCAACTACCCGATTCGGCATATCATTCCACGATTTTGCCATAGGTGGTATAAAACTAAAAGAACACCGTGTAGCGTTGAGTCTGATGATGGAGGCCTGTCAAGTTTGTTTTCACTTATGAAAAAAAAAAAAAAGCTTAAACATCTCTTGCAGCATATAAGTAGTTTGATTTCGATAGTCATTAATTTTTTTTTGCCGGTCCACAATTGTTCAAGCTCAACTTTGATTTAAAAGCTAACCACCATTGCCTACATATTCATTGTATTTCTCAAGTTTCATATCGCCTCGTGCATAATATTTAAAATGCCTTACTTACAGACTTCTGACTTGTACAGATTTTCCTAAAAAGATTTTATTTCCACAACATTCTGTGTCATTCCACAAGGTAAACTACGCCAATACGTACACAACTTTACTACAAGTAAAACACTATCGCACATTACAAGTCACTAATGATTACTTTTTTAAAAACTTCACTAATTTCATCAGATTTATAAATTTTAAATGAAATATTAGGTATGTTAACCAAGAAATATTTAACCAAATTTAATCTCCTTTTTTGTGAATCTTTTAAAAATGTCAACCACGACTAGGTTAAAAAAAATATCCACCTTATAAATCTTTTAAAATATATTAGGTAAATAAATGTCTTACGGAAATTGTGAGCGTTTTACCGTTGGGCAAAACGCTGCGGAGAGAAACGAGACTTTATATTGGCTGCGTTCATTTCCCCAGCGCGACTTGCATGTTTACTTTATCCGTTTTTACCTTCCAGACACAGCCTTAATGGATTAAAAATCCCCACTCATAAATAACGGTAACGGACAATAACCGACCAATTAGTCGTTAAATTAATACTAAAATAAATATATTGTGTAATCAGAAAATAAAATCCCCTTACTTTCATCAAGAGTAAAAATATATAATTCATATATTAAAACGACAAAACATCCAAAGTTACCTGTCGGACAGTGAAAAGGACAAAACCAGATTTAACTGGTTTAAACCTAATTCCCCTTTTCTAACGGGAACTGGTTTATGGTTCGAATCCAAAGACTAATAACTTTCCCTTTTTCATTTCCCAAGGTTGGGACGGGAGAGCGCTTTTGTGCTATGGCGACGGGAAAGCGTTCCCCACTGACGGGAAACCGTCCTGTTCGTTCAACCGACTAAGAATCCGAACTGTTTTCCGATTCGTCCAGCAGTCCAAGAACTTATTAATAAACTGGCCTTTCTTAGCTCACTAAACAGGAAAACTAGAGTATTATAACTAACTCGATAAATAGTCAGGATTACACTATTAACGGCATTTATATCAAGTGGGTAAATTTAACACCATTATTACAAGTTCATGGTAAATTCAACACCATTGCTACAATTTAACTCCATTATTGCAAGTTCATCGTAAATTTTACACCATTATTACAACGTGATCGTAAATTCAACACCATTATTAAGTGATCGTAAATTTAATACCATTATTATAAGTCTATTACACGATTATCGTAAATTTAATATCAATATTACAAGGCGATCGTAAATTTAACACCATGATCACAAGGCTATCGTAAACTTAACACCATTATTACAAAGCGACCGTAAATTTAACACCATTATTACAAGGCGACCGTAAATCTAACACCATTTATACAACATTGAAAATGTTAGTGCCTGAATCTTAGGCTGATTCTACATCACCACTTAACATTAACAATGTTCGGACTACACTGTATAAATTAGGGAGAAAACAGAATTTTCTGAATTTTACGTCTTTTCAAATTCCTGAACATTAAATAGAAAATTTCTTACGAACTAGATTCACACCATCACTCAAATACATTCATTTGCTCAAATTTTACAGCCAAAATTAGCCTAAAGATTTTTTCTAAATAAGTCTTTTTTACGACTAAAACAAATAAAAATTTCTTTTCTAAATACGTCTTTTTTTCGACTAAAACAAATACAAATTTCTCAAGGACTAAATTCAAACCACCACTGAAAAAAAAATTAACTAATTTTTACAGCCGCAATTTTCACACGAAATAACAAACATACAAACGGCACTTTGAACAGCAAAGCGGGCCACGTCAATTGGGACTTTAAAAAGGACCTTCCCCAGCCACCACAGCTCACGGGAGAGAAGAGAGAGAGCGAGAGCGTGAGAGGAAGCGAAGTATTAGGGTGTAGCCGCCGCCGCCGCTGTCTGGCCGGTGTTTCTCTCTTGTTACGCAAGACAAACATTACACGTGTCACAAAGACCCGACCTTACTTCGATTTTCCAGCATTTAAACTAAAAAATAATACTTAACAAATAATTATTAACTAACACAGTATATAATTGTCTTGGTGAACTACTCGTATATCTTTTACGTGGTAGAATTGGATGTATCAAAGCATACTTTCAACGTTAGATTAAAATAAATGAACACAGCGGCGGAGAAATGATTTGGTGCGGGGCGGCCATGGCCGCGCCAGCCATGGTGTGGTCTGGCCGCCGACTGTAAGGGTAGCAACAACTTCTACTGTCATAATATAATCTTCCACTAAATCGCTTTTAATAAACACGTACAGCACACCCACCTGGCTTCTTTGACTTGGGTCCCCTCTTGGCTTTCTTGGTCACCGGGACCTCCTTAATTTCTGCTGGGGCAGCTTTTCTTCGCCCGCTGACTGCGCTGCTTCGTGTGGTAGGCATCCTGTCTGTATGAGTTTCCGCGTCCAAGTGGCGCTGGTTGGCAACAGCGTATAACAGCGGTTTCGTCCGTTTGGGAAAAGGATTCGTCCGTTGAGAAAAATGTGTGCCGCCTTTAAACCACCTTGGGTTATTTATTGCCTTATATACATATTAATAACTCATTCAACCAACGTATATACCTTTATTATTTAATAATATATGTATACATAACTATAAATCTATTGGAATTGAAAACTGACCTCGTAAATTGATTGTCATCATAGAACATGTGGCAACGCCGTATAATGTGTGCCACCTCTAACCACCTTGGTTGTCCATTGCCTTATATACATCTTTATTCACTCACTCAATCAACCTATATACCTTTATTAATAACTACTATATGTATACATAACTATAAACCCATTGATGTTGAAAACTGACCTCGTAAATTAATTGTCACCATAAAGCATGTGGCATCGCTGTATAGCAAGGGGGTTTGGGGGGTGCAAACAAGTCTCCTTGGCTGATTATATAACGTCACCCCCCACAAAGCTCCTCCCTCTATAACCTATGGGTTATATAATCCCAAACATGATCGCTTTTAGTTCTTAACTCTGTTTATATTCTAATTGTAATCAGCGTTCTTGCTTTATACCCAGTAGTTGCCAGCACTGAGCAAGCATGGGTATCTATTGAAACCCAAAGCAATGGCAATATTTAGTCATTTTGAATACATATATTCGTACTATAGCATTGCATCTAAGCAATCTCTCTCTCTCTCTCTCTCTCTCTCTCTCTCTCTCTCTCTCTCTCTCTCTCTCTCTCTCTCTCTCTCTCTCTCCTTTGTCTTGAACTTCTTCGAATGGTTGCAACCCTTTAGGTGAAAGTTTAACAACCACCATATTGATCCGAACAGCATGCGCGGGGCCATGAATCTCTCTTCATTATGAGAGAGAAAAATGTGTATTTAGATGCTAACCTGCTCATGGGATGATCAATAAACTATTCGTGCATGCAATTCTTCAGCAAACATCAAACAAGTGAAAGTGGCTTTGTATCCTTTGAGCCGCCATTGCAAGCTTTGAAGGTACCGACGAAGCGAATGACTAAGTCCATATTCTATGGTTTCATTTGAAGGTGGCTGGTATTTGAAAATGAAAATTAATGAACTATATATATATATATATATATATATATATATATATATATATATATATATATATATATATATATATATATATATGATTTTTCGATTAATTTTCCGGTAGTTTAGGACACTTACGATTCGATATCGTAGACCGAAATGAAGACATGTTTCATAGCATACATTCATGTGAATTATGTGATACAATAATGTGTTACAACCATGCAAGAAAGATCGACCCGGTAATAGTTATGTATAAAATTATTTGATAGCGTAGTTTCGCTAACATCTCAAATACGCAAAAAAAAAAAAATGTAAAGGACACAAGTGAATGAGAAATGAACATGTGAGATCGATTTTGCTCCCGAAAGGTCATCTGAATCATTTTGGTGGTTCCAGGGCGAACTTTCTTCTGACTCGGACAAGTAAAACGTGATGAGGAAACGCTTCATTTAATGCACGTTGCAATGAGACTAACTAAGTCCCATAACCGTATCTGGTAACCTTAACTTAGGCCGATGTATTTCTAACCAAAGATAAGGCAAATATCCTTAGGAAGGATTACAGCCGTAGGCTTATGGACTGCTATTGAAATCGTTTCTGTAATACATTGTAATTTATCAGAGGCATCTTTTTGTTAATTTTTATCACCAAAATGGTACCAAATTCATTTTCTCTTCTGAAGTGTGAAGAAGGCTTTTTGGGATATTATATAATTCGTGGTTATGTAAGATTTTAAACCTTCGAAGGCTGATTCAATCAATGGC
>NC_090763.1:34731093-34738593 GCF_036898095.1 Palaemon carinicauda
GAATCCTGGCTGGATTGAGATGAACTGACTAGCTTGACATAGGGTTTAATATGGTCGAGGATCCTGGCTGGATTGAGATGAACTGACTAGCTCGACATGGGGTTTAATATGGTTGAGAATCCTGGCTGGATTGAGATGAAGTGACTAGCTCAACGTGGGGTTTAATATGGTCGAGAATCCTGGCTGGATTGAGATGAACTGACTAGCTTGACATAGGGTTTAATATGGTCAAGGATCCTGGCTGGATTGAGATGAACTGACTAGCTCGACGTGGGGTTTAATATGGTTGAGAATCCTGGCTGGATTGAGATGAAGTGACTAGCTCAACGTGGGGTTCAATATGGTTGAGAATCCTGGCTGGATTGAGATGAACTGACTAGCTTGACATAGGGTTTAATATGGTCGAGGATCCTGGCTGGATTGAGATGAACTGACTAGCTCGACGTGGGGTTTAATATGGTTGAGAATCCTGGCTGGATTGAGATGAAGTGACTAGCTCAACGTGGGGTTCAATATGGTCGAGAATCCTGGCTGGATTGAGATGAACTGACTAGCTTGACATAGGGTTTAATATGGTCGAGGATCCTGGCTGGATTGAGATGAACTGACTAGCTCGACATGGGGTTTAATATGGTTGAGAATCCTGGCTGGATTGAGATGAAGTGACTAGCTCAACGTGGGGTTCAATATGGTCGAGAATCCTGGCTGGATTGAGATGAACTGACTAGCTTGACATAGGGTTTAATATGGTCGAGGATCCTGGCTGGATTGAGATGAACTGACTAGCTCGACATGGGGTTTAATATGGTTGAGAATCCTGGCTGGATTGAGATGAAGTGACTAGCTCAACGTGGGGTTCAATATGGTCGAGAATCCTGGCTGGATTGAGATGAACTGACTAGCTTGACATAGGGTTTAATATGGTCGAGGATCCTGGCTGGATTGAGATGAACTGACTAGCTCGACATGGGGTTTAATATGGTTGAGAATCCTGGCTGGATTGAGATGAAGTGACTAGCTCAACGTGGGGTTCAATATGGTCGAGAATCCTGGCTGGATTGAGATGAACTGACTAGCTTGACATAGGGTTTAATATGGTCGAGGATCCTGGCTGGATTGAGATGAACTGACTAGCTCGACATGGGGTTTAATATGGTTGAGAATCCTGGCTGGATTGAGATGAAGTGACTAGCTCAACGTGGGGTTCAATATGGTTGAGAATCCTGGCTGGATTGAGATGAACTGACTAGCTTGACATAGGGTTTAATATGGTCGAGGATCCTGGCTGGATTGAGATGAAGTGACTAGCTTAACGTGGGGTTTAATATGGTCGAGAATCCTGGCTAGATTGAGATGAACTGACTAGCTCAACGTGGGGTTTAATATGGTCAAGAATCCTGGCTGGAATGAGATGAACTGACTAGCTTGACATAGGGTTTAATATGGTCGAGGATCCTGGCTGGATTGAGATGAACTGACTAGCTCGACATGGGGTTTAATATGGTTGATAATCCTGGCTGGATTGAGATGAAGTGACTAGCTCAACGTGGGGTTTAATATGGTCGAGAATCCTGGCTGGATTGAGATGAACTGACTAGCTTGACATAGGGTTTAATATGGTCGAGGATCCTGGCTGGATTGAGATGAACTGACTAGCTCGACATGGGGTTTAATATGGTTGAGAATCCTGGCTGGATTGAGATGAAGTGACTAGCTCAACGTGGGGTTCAATATGGTCGAGAATCCTGGCTGGATTGAGATGAACTGACTAGCTTGACATAGGGTTTAATATGGTCGAGGATCCTGGCTGGATTGAGATGAACTGACTAGCTCGACGTGGGGTTTAATATGGTTGAGAATCCTGGCTGGATTGAGATGAAGTGACTAGCTCAACGTGGGGTTCAATATGGTTGAGAATCCTGGCTGGATTGAGATGAACTGACTAGCTTGACATAGGGTTTAATATGGTCGAGGATCCTGGCTGGATTGAGATGAACTGACTAGCTCGACGTGGGGTTTAATATGGTTGAGAATCCTGGCTGGATTGAGATGAAGTGACGCTCAACGTGGGGTTTAATATGGTCGAGAATCCTGGCTGGATTGAGATGAACTGACTAGCTTGACATAGATTTAATATGGTCGAGGATCCTGGCTGGATTGAGATGAACTGACTAGCTCGACATGGGGTTTAATATGGTTGAGAATCCTGGCTGGATTGAGATGAAGTGACTAGCTCAACGTGGGGTTTAATATGGTCGAGAATCCTGGCTGGATTGAGATGAACTGACTAGCTTGACATAGGGTTTAATATGGTTGAGAATCCTGGCTGGATTGAGATGAAGTGACTAGCTCAACGTGGGGTTTAATATGGTCGAGGATCCTGGCTGGATTGAGATGAACTGACTAGCTCGACATGGGGTTTAATATGGTTGAGAATCCTGGCTGGATTGAGATGAAGTGACTAGCTCAACGTGGGGTTCAATATGGTTGAGAATCCTGGCTGGATTGAGATGAAGTGACTAGCTCGACATGGGGTTCAATATGGTTGAGAATCCTGGCTGGATTGAGATGAAGTGACTAGCTCAACGTGGGGTTCAATATGGTTGAGAATCCTGGCTGGATTGAGATGAACTGACTAGCTTGACATAGGGTTTAATATGGTCGAGGATCCTGGCTGGATTGAGATGAACTGACTAGCTCGACGTGGGGTTTAATATGGTTGAGAATCCTGGCTGGATTGAGATGAAGTGACTTGCTCAACGTGGGGTTCAATATGGTTGAGAATCCTGGCTGGATTGAGATGAACTGACTAGCTTGACATAGGGTTTAATATGGTCGAGGATCCTGGCTGGATTGAGATGAACTGACTAGCTCGACGTGGGGTTTAATATGGTCGAGGATCCTGGCTGGATTGAGATGAACTGACTAGCTTGACATAGGGTTTAATATGGTCGAGGATCCTGGCTGGATTGAGATGAACTGACTAGCTTGACATAGGGTTTTATATGGTCGAGGATCCTGGCTGGATTGAGATGAACTGACTAGCTCGACGTGGGGTTTAATATGGTCGAGGATCCTGGCTGGATTGAGATGAAGTGACTAGCTCAACGTGGGGTTCAATATGGTTGAGAATCCTGGCTGGATTGAGATGAACTGACTAGCTTGACCTAGGGTTTAATATGGTCGAGGATCCTGGCTGGATTGAGATGAACTGACTAGCTCGACGTGGGGTTTAATATGGTTGAGAATCCTGGCTGGATTGAGATGAAGTGACTAGCTCAACGTGGGGTTTAATATGGTTGAGAATCCTGGCTGGATTGAGATGAAGTGACTAGCTCAACGTGGGGTTTAATATGGTTGAGAATCCTGGCTGGATTGAGATGAACTGACTAGCTCGACGTGGGATTATATATGATCAAGAAGCGTAGTTGGATTGAGATGAAGGGACTAGCTTGATGTGGGGTTTAATGTGATTAAAAATCCTGGCTGGATTGAAATGTAAAGGCTAACTTGACATGGGTTTTAATATGGTTGAGAAGCCTGACTGTATTGGTATGAAGTGACTAGCTCGACGTGGGATTTAATATGATCAAGAATCCTGTCTGGGTTGAGATGAAGACAGATCTGAAGACCGGGAGGGGATCTAGTGTAAATGACAATGAGGTAAGTCCATGAAATGAGGGAACGAAGAAAAGAAATATCTTAACAAACACATAACGGAACTACCAAATCAGCTGAGTATACTCTGTTTTCCAACATCTTCAGGATAACAAGTGAAAGACCAAAAAGGAATCTATTAGAAAATCTTTCCACGTAAACTCAAAACAGAAGCAGTTTTCATATCTGATAAACTTTCTGAGTAGTAAAAGGTTGGTAACAGCAGCACTAGGAGTAATTCAGGGCAAGATTCACGCCAAGGTTGACCACTGCTGTCATCGGAAATTATTTCAATAGGACTTTGGGCAACGGTCAGGAGGTGGGGAAAGGATTATTATAGTCTAGCCTCCGTTCTCGAAGGAAAAAAAATCGGGGAACATCAGACATTTATATTCGTCCATTATAGCCATTTAGTCATAAAATTATTTCACATCGTCGTCTGGATTAGCTAAGTAAGTGATTGAGCATTCATTCAGTCTACCCAAATTCATCAAAACGTTAAATTGACAAAATCTCGCAGACAATTGACTATTATCATGTAATTGTTTCAACGGATTTGAAGAGAACAGAAGGAAAAGCGTAGCGTAGTCATTTGCCTAACCGAGAAGTATATTATATAACAAATACTACACGCGTTCCCAAACGTGGCCACAGCAAACCACACCGTATGTAAGTAGTAGATCCATGGGATAAACAATCGTGCACCAGAGGAGGAAGAGATGTTGGGGGAGAAGGAGGAGGAGGAGAAGCAGGAGACCAACTCCGAGCCCAACCAGGCTGGCCAACCTCACAGCCCCGTCGGTACCAGAGATATAAATTAAATGTTGAGCAGTTCTTCTCTTGGATACACCAACAGCAGCTCTTCTGGTGGTGGTTGTGGTGTTGGAGTGATGTCAATTTCAACATCCTCCAAGTGTTCAGTTGATAATTTCGATGTTTTCATAGGCTGTTAGATTTTCCCGTGCGTGGAAAGCAAGAGCTGTTTTGAAGGACTTGTCATAACACCTGCATTTGATAGATTGTGCTCTCTCTCTCTCTCTCTCTCTCTCTCTCTCTCTCTCTCTCTCTCTCTCTCTCTCTCTCTCTCTCTCTCTATATATATATATATATATATATATTATATATATGTGTGTGTGTGTGTGTGTGTGTGTGTGTGTTTGGGGTCACTAGTGAGTTTTGTTTTCTTGAATGTGGCAGTGATCTGTATGTAAGCTTTTCTTCTGAGGCCACCCGCTATCAGACGAAATGATTAAATGCTTAAGGAATATATACATTTAACAAGTTTGCTTTCGTTACTTGATGTAAAGCACTTGATTCGCATCAGCAAGGTCCGTGTTACGACACCTTGTAGGCCACTTACCAGTCCACCCAGCTGTCTTGGGTTAGAGGGTACACTCAGGCACACTATTCTAGCGGTTTCCTTATTTCCTTTCCTCACTGGGCTATTTTCTCTGTTGGAGCCCTTGGGCTTACAGCATCACGCTTTTCCGACTTGGGGGAAGCTTAGCTAATAAGCAGTTCCCTTATTTCCTTTCCTCACTGGGCTATTTTCTCTGTTAAAGCCCTTGGGCTTACAGCATCACGCTTTTCCAACTATGGTGAAGCTTAGCTAATAAGCGGTTTCCTTGTTTCCTTTCCTCACTGGGCTATTTTCTCTATTGGAGCCCTTGGGCTTACAGCATCACGCTTTTCTAACTAGGGTGAAGCTTAGCTATTAAGTGGTTTTCTTGTTTCCTTTCCTCACTGGGCTATTTTATCTGTTGGAGCCTTTCGGCTTACATCATCACGCTTTTCTAACTAGGGTGAAGCTTAGCTGAAAAGTGGTTTTCTTGTTTCCTTTCCTCACTGGGCTATTCTATCTGTTGGAGCCTTTAGGCTTACATCATCACGCTTTTCCAACTAGGGTGAAGCTTAGCTAATAATAATAATAATAATAATAATAATACGCCTTGTCCTCTTAGAGGAGATTGTGTGTGTGTGTGTGTTTTGTCTGTATACAAATACAATAGAAATAATGCAAATAAAACAGACAATACAACAATACGTAGTTATTCGTCGTATATGTTTGGCGCCTGCTGTAGTAGAGAGGCGTATCCCAGAAACGAGTCTTTAACCACAAAAAGAAAAAGATAAAAAAAAAAAAGATAAACCTGTCTGGCGTTGAGAAGTTCCCATATATCTTGTTTTACATAAGTTTGGTAAAGAAACCCCTTGACTCGTAGAAACTTGCATAACGACATTTTTGTTGTTGTTCTTGCAACTCTGGGAAGTTCTCATTTCGTGAAATAAGCCTATAAACTGAAATTTTAACGGGTGTAGATTTCTCTTGCTTGAGGATACACTCAGGAACACTATTGTAACTAATTTTTCTTCTTGTTTTGTTAAAGTTTTTATAGTTTAAATAGGAAAAATTTAATTTGATGTTGTTACTGATTTTAAAATACTTTAGTTATCCTTGTTTCCTTTCCTCTGGGTTATTTTCCCTGTAGGGGCCCCTGGGCTTATAGCATCCTGCTTTTCCAACTAGGGTTGTAGCTTAGCAATTAATAATAATAATAATAATAATAATAATAATAATAATAATAATAATAATAATAATAATATAGATTTAGTCGTATTTATTAGGTCTAGGCATTATTAGTATGATTTAAAAATACAAGGGTTTATTATTATTATTATTATTATTATTATAGCCCATAAGAAATGTAAAGTAAAGGATGCACTACCGAAGAGACATAACAAAAATTGAAAATATGCGTAGATGATTATTATCAATGTTGAATAGATAAGCGAGATAATTCAAAATTTGAAATATCCTGGTAAATTCAGTCATGCTTCGAAACACATGTCAGTTCTCCGATCCACTAAAACCATCAGAAAAAAAGTTATTAACCAGGCTATTTCTACTCGAAACTGAATAAGGACACGGTAGCACTAGGAGAGAGAGAGAGAGAGAGAGAGAGAGAGAGAGAGAGAGAGAGAGAGAGAGAGAGAGAGACTGTGTAGTCCTAGAAGTGTAACGAGGCCATATTGCAAGTGATTCTTCCAAGGCAGACTTCCTGGTCGCTTCGGTCTAGCGATGGATGGGTTGATTCTCTCTCTCTCTCTCTCTCTCTCTCTCTCTCTCTCTCTCTCTCTCTCTCTCTCTCTCTCTCTCTCTCTCGTACCAAAACAATGTTCATTGTTAATCAGCAAAACTCACTAACTAAGATTCTTGATGTATGTTAATAGCGCGTGTCGTAATACCAAATGTTCCTTGCACCTGCTGCTGTGACACACAGAGAGAGAGAGAGAGAGAGAGAGAGAGAGAGAGAGAGAGAGAGAGAGAGAGGTTAGAATTCTTCTTAGTAATTGTTAGACAACATTGTTTTGATATCATCTCTTAAACTTTTATGTGCCAAGGACGCAGGGAGAGAGAGAGACCAGCCAACTAAGCACCCAATTAGACCAAGGACATACATTTTATTTTTTACGTTACATTCACTGACACAAGTTACAGTACATACTTTCATACATACATGTATGTATTATCATAATAGATTTAGAGTATTTGTAGTAATGTTTACATGGGACATTACACTTATGGCTTATATATAAGTTAGCTCAAGAAATCGGCGCTCGCTAGAGTAAAATTCTTATCTTTGATTATTATTATTATTATTATTATTATTAAACAAGTAACAACCCTATAAAAAGTGCGGAAAGGGAATAGGGAAATAATGAATGAACTATATAGGAAAATGAAAAAAGGTGAATATCAGTAACAGCGCTAAAATAGAGCAGGTATATATAAAGTAAGAAACACGACTAATGTCAACCTATTCAACAGAGGACAAAAACCTA
>NC_090763.1:34743593-34771093 GCF_036898095.1 Palaemon carinicauda
ACAATAATAATAACAAAAAGAAACTATTATGAATTAATATATTCTGCTATAGACTCATTGTTTCGTTTCGAAAGTTCTTATGTGACATAATACCCTAAAAACTCGTTGACAGCCTATCCTATTATATTGCAAAGCTTTCTGTAAAAGTACCACCTACGCAGAGAGAGAGAGAGAGAGAGAGAGAGAGAGAGAGAGAGAGAGAGATTAATAAGTAACAATCTGACCAAACCGCTCTTTCCACATTCATAAGTTTAAGAGTTGAGACATTCGATACCTCGCTCATCCAGTTTGTTGGAGCAAGGAGGAGGAGTTAAAGGGGCAAGCGTAGACCTAACGTATAATCCACACTAATCCGAAGTATAACTTTAGACGACTCCTGTGTTACAATAGCTTAGTCACGGCCTTTTTTTGAGTAGAGGATAAAGAAAGTTACGGCTTTGAAAGGGGAAAAATATTTACATTCTTTTGGGGGCTTAAAACGCCATTTCATAAGCCTTGCTGACATGCGTCTAATGTTTTGGTAGCATTTGTTGGTTCCTTGTTTTTCCGTTATTTACATATTTCTCGGTTAAGGCTTTTCTATATTGCATATTCTGTATTTCTGTTCTCACAGTTTTAGCATCTTAACTTTAGATAATTATGCAAGGATTAAGACCATTTATACGTAAATATTGATTGCCTATATAAACCAACTTTATTTCTTTATTGCATTTATTTTTTAATGATTCAGTTCACTAACAGTTTCAGCATCGTAACTTTAGATAATTATGTAAAGAATGAGATTGTTTGATATGTAAAACTTGATTTCTTAGACAACGCAAGTTGATTTCTGCAGTTAGCCTTTATTTATTGCATATATTTTTTTAATGATTTCAGTTCACAGAAAGTTTGGCATCGTAACTTTAGATAATTATGCAAAAATTAAGGTTTTTTTGATAGACAAAAAAGCAACTTGGTTTCTTCACCCAAGGGGTCACTTCACTGTAATTGTTCAGTGGCCACTTTCCTCTTGGTAAGGGTAGAAGAGATCCTTTAGCTATGGCAAGCAGCTCTTCTAGGAGGACACTCCAAAATGAAACCATTGTTCTCTAGTCTTGGGTAGTGGTCTTCCACTGTCATGGGTTAGAGTTCTCTTGCTTGGGGGTACACTCGGCCACACTATTCTATTTAATTTCTCTTCCTCTTGTTTTGTTGAAGTTTTTAGTTTATTTAGGAGATATTTATTTTGATGTTACTCTTCTTAAAATATTTAATTTTTCACTTTTTCCTTTCCTCACTGGGCTATTTTCCCTGTTGGAGCCCATGGGCTTATAGCATCATGCTTTTCCAACTAGTGTTGTAGCTTAGCAAGTAATAATAATAATAATAATAATAATAATAATAATATTGTTTTTCGCATATTCTTTTTAGTATCAGATTAAAAACAGTTTTAGCATCGTAACTTTAGATAACTAGAACAGTAACTCGGTTGAGCGCATACCTTTGCCTATATCATGTTGCATATCACAAGATCGGCCTTTGAATTATGCACATTTTACCACTAGTTTCATGCTAATCAGATAAAAAATTGATCACAATATGGCAAAAAGACGTGTTTGACCTTTTCATGACCTTGCCGTTGACTTTTGACCTAATCCCTCTTAAATTGTAATCAAATTGTCATTGGAACATGGAAAATCATCTCACCACATTTCATGAGAATCGGTCAAATAGTTTTTGAGTTATGTGAATCACAAACACACAGGCAGACTTACGGGCTGCCAACGCAAGAGCCCGTTTCTTTCATAAGGCAAGTCAATCTATACACACACACACACACACACACACACACACAAACAAGTACAAGCCTATCAAAACAACCTTTGCGGTGAAGTTGGCGAATGTAATTATGCAAAGAATAAGATTTTTTGATACGTAAAAATTGATTGTATATACAAAAATAAACATGCTAATTATGTAATCTAAAAGAGAAAACCTTCTCCTATGAAGTAATTTAATTTGAAACTATTTTCTGATGTTACTAGTAAACTATTTTCGGATTGAGACGTTCGGCTCATGTTGCCAAAAAACGATTTCCTAAGACATTACGCTCAGATTGCCATAAACTAGTTCTTGATTGAGACATTAGGCTCACATTGCCATAAACTAGTTTCTGATTGAGACATTCGGCTTACATTGCCATAAACTATATACTGACTAAGATATTAGGCTCATGTTGCCAGTATTCATTTTAATCCCTTCTGAAATAACTCCCTTTTTTTACCCCTACCGAGATAAACAAGTTGTTGACAAACAACAGTGCCTCCGTGACTCGGCACATTTTCAGAGTAATCTCATTTTTGTTCATGCATCTTTGTGCGGAATTGCTTAAGAATTGTCCTGAAATATAGAAATTTATTGATATTAAGCATTCATTAAGATTTTTTTAAATTGATTTTTAAAGTTTTTTTTTTTTTTTTTTTTTTTTTTTTTTTTTTAAGAATGAGGTATAATAGTGATGTTGATTGTTTCATTTAGATGTAAATTAAGGTTAACTGACAATGAATGAAAATGGTTGGATTAAAAAATATGTCTTCATTGATTATTATTAAATGATATAGTAAACAAATAACAGCAAAAATGCAGCTGTTTCTTGTCCACTGTAGGACAAAGGCCTCAGACATGTCCCTAGTCATGACTGTGGTTTGGCCATTTTCATCACCACGCTGGCAATCTTCATTGTTCACTGTTGAAGCATAATGTAGGACCTTGTCCAAGGACCATGAAATGGGCTTCGGAGGAGCTGCAGGCCTGAGTCTAGCACATGCCTTTGGGATCTTGTTAAAGATTTCGTTCGACAGGTCTACTTGGAAGGCGTATAGAAGAGGTCTAGTCAGAGCCGACTTACATGTAGTTATCGTGTTGGCTGCCAGGCCTTGTTCATGAAGGTGGATAAAGAAGGACAGACAAAAGTCTATTGAGATTTCTTTCGGTCCTTTTGCTTTGACGAAAGCAACCCACTTTTTCCAAGACAATTCATATTGTCTTCTGGTTGACTTGGACTTGTATTCTTCTAAGAAGTCTAAACTGCCTTTTGAGATCCCAAATCTTTTCTTGACCGCTAGGGCGAGAAAATCATGAGATGAAGGTTTTGTGTTCTCTGTGATGAAGCGAAGACAGTCGACTTCTGAACCCGTTGAGATAGTGCTGAGTTCGGTAGAGGGACCAGCCTCAGCTTCAGTTCTATTATCAGACGGAACCGGTTGCTCTTGGGCCACTTGGGAGCCACTAGAGCTGCCGTTCCTCGGAAGGATCTCAGCCTGTTAAAAACCTTCAGTAGGAGACTGGTCGGAGGGAACAGGTAAATCCGGTTCCATTTGTTCCAATCGAGGGACATGGCGTCCGTCGCCTCCACTAGAGGGTCCTCGTATGGGGCTACATATCGAGGTAGTTTCTTGTTGTCGCTCGTCGCGAAGAGGTTGATCTGCAGTTCCGGGACTTGTTGTAAGATGAAGGAGAATGAGTCTGCATCTAGGGACCATTCTGACTCTATCGGCTTGAGCCTGGGTAGAGCGTCCGCCGTCACATTGCGGAACCCTTGAAGGTGAACCGCTGATAGGTGCCATCTCTTCTTTTCCGCCATACGGAAGATGGCTAATATCACGTGGTTGATATGGGGCGATCTCGAGCCTTGTCAGTTCAGACATCTCATTATCACTTCGCTGTCCAGGATCAGCCTGACGTGGGCTGATCTGCGAGGAGAGAGTTTTTTCAACGTCAAAAGGACTGTCATGGCCTCCAAAATGTTGATGTGAAAGGTCTTGAACAGAGAAGACTAAGTCCCTTGGACTTTCCTTTGATGGGAGTGACCTCCCCATCCTTCCGTCGAGGCATCCGTGTGGATGGTTATCGATGGCGAAGGTGGTTGTAAGGGCACAGTCCTCTTTAGGTTCTTGGCCTTTGACCATAGCTTGAGAAGTGATCGTAGTAAGGTCGGTATCGGTCTTTTTTTATCTCTTCGAGCGTTTGATGCGTATCTTCTCCAGACTCCTGACGCATCTTTCAGCTGTGCTCTTAGCACTGGGTCTGTCACTGCTGCGAACTGGAGAGAGCCCAGTACTCTTTCCTGTTGGCGTCTTGAGATCCTGTCGGATTTCAGTAGTCTCTTGACAGATCCTACAATCTCTCTCCTCTTCCCTGGGGGAATGGAGAGGCGGTGTGACTTCAAATTCCAATGGATTCCCAGCCATTGAAACTCCTGAGCTGGAGAAAGTCGAGACTTCTTGAGGTTGATCTTGAATCCCAGATGTTCCAGGAACTGGATCACTTTCTTGGATGCTTGCAGACAAGCCGTCCCGGATGCTGCCCACACCAGCCAGTCGTCCAGGTACGCTGCTACCTGAACGCCTTCTAGGCGTAGTTGTCGAATGACTGCGTCTGCAAGTTTCATGAAGATCCTTGGGGCTATGTTTAGTCTGAAGGGCATGGCTCTGAAGACATACTTTTTCTTCTGTAGCTTGAATCCTAGGTAGGAGAGGGGGCAGTTGACTGGAATATGCCAGAAAGCATCTGCCAGGTCTATTGAGACTGTGTACGCCCCTTTTGGTAACAGGGTCCTTATGTGCTGAAGGGTTAACATCCTGAACTTGCTGTTCTCGATGAACTTGTTGAGTGGCGACAAGTCCAGAATGACTCTGTTTGTCTGAGTCCTTCTTGGGAACACAATACAGCCTTCCCTGGAATTTGATGGACTTTGCCCTCCTTATTACCCGTTGGCTCAATAGTTCTAGGGCAGGGGTTCCCAACCTTTTTGCACTCGCGACCCCTTTGCTAAAAATCTGAAACCCATGCGACCCCCTACTTAGGGCTTACTATCATCAGCTTAATTTTCCTTTCATTTTCTGTTAAGTTAAGGAGAGGGAAAGAAACATTTAAGAAAACATTTAAAATTGCTGTAATTATTTATTAGTAAATTAAATCACATTTGTCCAACCTGAATTCACAAAGAGAACATATATTTCTTAAAATAATATTAACATAGGTTTGAACAGCTATCCAACCCAGCTAGTGGGATGCCTGATGTTGCATTTCAACAGCAAGCTTTGAAATTCGTGGCCGAACGTTTGTTAGAGCCAGTCTCATGTCATCTCCAACATCCAATCTGTTCCTATTCTTTGTTTTCTTATTGACAAGAGTGGAAAATCCTGCTTCACACAAGTAGGTAGAAGCAAATGGAACAAGGACATGTAAAGCTATCATGCTGATTTTGGAGTATGATACATACCGCACCAGAACCGAGTCACAGATTTCACCTTGAAGAGATCACGAGCTGAAGAGTCGTTCCTTAAATCCAGATATTCATCTTGGATTTCATCTGGGATGCTGGATACATCAAGTTCAGTACAAAATGGGTTCCTTACCAGGGCCTCCTGTTCCTGTGAAAGCTGAGGGAAGTAACGCTTCACTTCCTTTTCTAGAGACTGAAGATGTTTGGTAATCTCATCCTTGAGGAACTGATCCAGTTGGATGTGAGACTCATCCATCACTCCACAAAGTTTTTCAAACATAGCGATGTTTCCAAGATTGGTTTTCCGACACCAGTTTTGCAATTTGGAAACAAAGGCCCGAAGACTATCTTGAAAAAGGAGAACATGTGTTTCCCTTCCTTGAAGCTTCAAATTGAGCTTGTTCAGCTAGTCAAAAATGTCGGCTAGGTACACAAACCTTTTATTCCATGCTTCATCTTCGAAGTGGACAACAAGATCTTTCCTTTCTTGAGTCTCCAGGAATAGCTTTATTTCATCTTTCATTTCAAAGACACGATTAATAACGTTTCCTTTCGACAACCAACGTACTGCTGTGTAGAAGAGAAGGACTTCGTGGTCAGCATGCATGTCTTTGCATAGTTCTTTGAATAGGCGAGTGTTGAGTGCTTTAGTCTTGATATAATTTACAATTTTGATTACAGATTCAAGCACTTCCTGCAGAGAAGCAGGGAGAGTCTTACTGGCGAGAGCATATCGGTGAATCATGCAGTGGATGCCCTTTGCTTGAGGTGCTAGCTTCTTCACTCTCGATTGGAATCCTGATTTCGATCCCAGCATAGCCGGTGCCCCATCCGTACAAACCCCACACACGTTTTCCCATTGAAGATATTCCTCTTGGAAAAAACTTGAAACTTTTTCCATGACATCATCAGCTTTTGTTGTGGTTTCAAGTTCAATGCAGAATAAGAATTCGTCTTTAATGTCACCTGAATTAATGTATCTCACGAAGACAAGCAACTGAGAACATGAACTTACATCTGTTGACTCATCGAGCTGAAAGGAAAACAAAGGGGAACCCTTAATTTCAGTCAAAACCCGTTCCTTCACATCCATAGACATTTTAGAAATGCGCCTCTGTATAGTATTATTTGACAGGGATACTTGCTGCATCTTTTTTGCACTGGCTTCTCCAAGAATAAGATTTACTGTTTTCATCATGCAGGGTTTAATAAGTGTTTCTCCAATCGTGTGAGGCTTTTTTTGTTTAGCAATTTCGAATGCAATCTCATATGAGGCTTCCAATACGGTTGTTAAAATAAAGTAAAAATGTTGAATAATGCATGCTTTGGAACACTGACTGGTGGTGAGTAATTTACGAGCCGGGTATAAATTTCTTAATGCATACGATAGACACGTAAATAATAAAGAAAAAATGCATGACTAAGAACAAATAGATACACATGAAACATATTGCCAGAAGAAGAAGTGTAATCAGCAAAAGGTTGTTACTCGAAGGTTTTGCAGGAATAAGTTCTTTTCTATAAATTTCAGTAGTTATGTCCACCAAAAAATATAGAAAATTCAGACAGCTTTTTCATCTATCTCTTCATAACTTTGCTCTTACTTTTGCTAAGAGCTCTACATTAAATGATTGTTATTCGAAGGTTTTGCAGGAATAACTTCTTTTTATGAATGTTGTCTAACAAAAATACAGAAAATCATACAAGAACTAAAATAACAATAACTCACATTAAGATAGACATCAAATTTATAGTAAATCGTAGCCACTTACAAATCAAAGAGAAAGCTAAAACTGTCAGAATAATCAAGTTTGTCTTCAATATTCAAGTCACAAGTGGAAAAGTGAAATAATCCACTCCGTAAATGACGGAAAAAATCTAATCCATCGTTTAAAAACAACATAAAAACGTCAAACAAAATACACAAACATAAGAAATAAAAGAAATTTTTAAACATGATAAACAAAAGAATAATAATCATCACTACATAATAACTTACCCTAAAATATAATACCCACACAAAAATATACATATGAGAATGCAGCAAGGTATCACATTTAGCACACGTTTTGCTTTGCACCGAAACAAAATAAATGTAAGAGCATGAAAAATGTTACTGATGAAATAAAATTATTGTTATCCCAAGCTACTTCTAACAAGGCTACGCGACCCCCCTGCCAAGGCTTCGCGACCCCCCAGGGGGTCGCGACCCACCGGTTGGGAACCCCTGTTCTAGGGTATATTCTTCCAGTGAGGCGGTGGAGTGTTGGAAGAATTGAGGAAATGATGGTGGAGCCTTGCTCCAGCTCCATCCAAGTCCGTTCTTGATTAGGCTGTGGGCCCAAGTATCGAAGGTCCAACAATCCTGAAATTGTTGGAGCCGCCCCCCTCCTACCTGAAGCATTTCATTGCTTCGGTTGTCCGGAGGATTTACCTCCCTGACCGTATCCTCCCTTACCTCGTGAGGGGTGTTTTGAGGAGCCCCGTCTGGAGCCTCTACCTTTGGGATGAAAAGTATTGGTCTGCCTCTCAAACCCAGAGTTGAATGCTGGTGACTGGGCAACCAGCTGTTGAGGCACCATCTGGAATGTGGTTTGCGGTTGAGCAACCACTTGGGGGACCGCGGTCATGGTGACTATGGGATGTTGTTGCTGGGCAGACCGAGAGGGTAGTCTAGGTCTCTTGGTCTTCCTCTTAGATTGGTGACCCAGGGTCTCTTGGTCTTCCTCTTAGATTGGTGACCCAATCTGAGAAAGACTTTCATTTGGATGAAAAGCCCCACTTCTGGAGAAGATTTCTATTCTCCGTGGCGGCTTTGTCAACTACCTCCTTGACCACTTCATTTGGGAAGAGGTCTTTACTCCACATATTGGAAGCAATCAGCTTCCTGGGTTCGTGTTTCACAGCTGCTGTAGCAAACACGAACTCTCTGCATGCTCTCCTGGCTTTCATAAAGCCGTACAGGTCCTTTACTAAGGTAGCCATGTGCATTTTGGCCATGACCATGTTCATGTCTGGGGTGCTCTTTAAGCCTGCGCACATCTCCATACAGTTCTGTAGGGATAGGGATGCCGCTAGTCTCTCCTTCGTCTCTTGCTCCCTATGCAAGAGAAAGTCTGACAGCTTTGGGAGATTCTCGTTGAACTGACATCCAGCGATATCTGCATCCAGCTTCCCTACTGAGAAGGTTAGGTGGACTTCTTTCCAATCCTTATCCTCCATGGGCAGGGCTAACGACAGGGACTATGCTCTTCCAGTGTAGGACAAGGTTTGCCTGCCTCTACTGCCTTGGTAACGGCTTTAAAAGCCTTCGATGTAAAGGGGAAGGCTATTGAAGCTGGAGCAAGAAAGGTAGGATGTTTCTTGCTCAGGGCAGACACCTTAGAGTTCGTGTACCCCATCTTCCTTAGGCTGCTCGACAAGAGAGCCTGTGCCTTGTCATGGTCGAATACCATGACCTCCTTGGGTTCCGTCTCTTCCTTAAGCATTGAAGCTTGGCCAGAACTGAATGTCATCTAGGGGGACAGCTCCCATCTTCTCCGATATGTAGAGTTTGCCGTTGGTGATCGGCATAAACTCTGCATACCTCCAGGGATTAGTTTCGTAGCAGGGTGGGAGGTCTTGGACTCTGAGTCTCTTGTATGACCCTTGGGAGGCGGAGAGTCGAGCTTCACGGAGCTCTCTCTCAAGTTTCGCTTCCCTAGCTTCGCCTTGCTTGCGAATGCTCTCCATTAGAGCCGTAAGATTGGCCAGTGCCTGTCTCATGTCGTCTGATGGAGGGGCAGAAGATGTTGAAGATAACGGCTCCGGTACTGGCACCGACGGAAGGGAATCTGACTCGACTTCATCATCTTCATCGGGAGGTAGAGTAGACTCCTCCTCTGGATCATCCTTGAGAAGATCCTTTTCAGTGTCTGTGGACACTTCAGACATTCTTTCCTGGTGGATGTCCATGCCTTGTAACGCGTCGCTGACATCCGTCTCGATGGCAATCTGGACGCAGGGGAGTTCAGGTCGTGCCTGGGGTACGACAGCTTCAATACCCGCTTTCAGGAACAGCAAGTCGCGCATCCTTTCATTAGGAAGGTACGGTTCTGTAGAGTTCTTTTGGAACCCTCGTACCCATCTGCGCAGCTTTGTTCGTGCTGCATCCCTCGACTCCGCTGACTTGGGGTCGTCGAAAACTTCGGTCACCAAGGTCCTGCATATGTTGCAGTCTTGGTGGTCCCATTACCGCAGGGTTTCGGTCTGTTTGGTGCAGGGGGCATGAGACCTGCGCACTTTGTGGCCACAGAAGTCCTTACTTCTGTGGTTGCAAAAGATGACATTGCACTTCATTTGGTCCTCCTGTAAAGAGAGGAAAATTAAATGAGTATGCGGTTGTTTATCTCACATGATAAGCAAATTATGCAAAATATTAATATTAATATTTTAACCATTATAGCTTAGGATAGTCAAGCTAGAAAGGAACTAGGAAAGACAAATACGTGTGTTTCCTGTCCAGCCAATTGCTGTGACCTCCCCCAAAATTAAAGCCTTAGAGTTTCCCTACTCAGGCAAACTCAAGAGAAGGGTTCTAACCTTTAGGGGTAGATAAGTGTATCTTAACACTGACCCTTTTTAGGTTCTTTAATATTGTGGGGTAAATTGTTAACTGATTAACTATCAGTATATTGAAGGAAATCTTTATGGTTAGTACCTGGCGGCACTGGCCCAGCCGGCGTGGGTTAGTACCTGACGGCACCAGTCCAGTCGGCATGTTGCCGGCTGGGTTAGTACCTGGCGGCACTAGCTGACAGAGAGAGAGAAAGCATGGAGTGAGGGGCTACCTTATTAAATGTTTGTTAACAATAAATAAGGGTGTAAATACTTAACCTTACTGCCTTCCTCCAGAATAAGGGTTCAAATGGAAGGGGAGAATGTATCATTCAAGCTTCCATCCAGCCACAAAATCCGTTGCCGGTCACTGCCGGGTTCGGGGATGTGGATGGCAATCCAAGAGAGGACTGAAGAACACTCGGCCGTAGAGGCATCTCCCACCGGCAGCCGTCACAGCCGGCACAACCTTTCCCGGAGCCTTGCGTCCATAAGGGAAAGACTGAGTGACTATACAGCTGCTTATGTAGGAGCCCGGCCGGCACAACAACCTACCCGGCAAGCGGTGAGATTATAGGACGACGGCCACAGGGTTGCGATGGCTTGGCCACCACTAAAGAACAGAGAGGGGCAGGGAAAGGGTCCTGTATCAAGTGTATAAGAAGGCAGCAGGGTTGCCGCCACTACCACACAAGGGAAAAACTCTGTTTCAGTATTCGCGCCATCCTAGGCGGCAGAAGAATATCTATTCTTCCGCCTAGGGTCTGCCGAAACAGGACTAGTCTTCTAGACTGCAGGGGAGAAGGTGGCGGCATCATATTACCACTTCAGGTGCGGCCTAGGGAAACATAGCCTCCTATGCCGGCAGCTGTAAGCCGGCAGGGGAGTGACTACTCACCCTGCTGCTCGGCCGCCAGCAGAAAGACTGAATATTCTGAGGTTCTGTCGAAAACCAAAGCCGGGATACTCGCCAACAAGGGTGGGAGACAGAAAACACTAGCCTAGTTAACCCAGAGTGACTACTCTATGGCGAGACCAAGAAAGGGTTGTCTCCTATGGCGGCACTCAGAGGGAAGGAGGGATTACCCTTAAATCTCCACAGGAGACGAGTATCGAGTTATATAAATAATTCTAGGAGATATCTATCGCCCATTGAATTGATAAAATGATACACGAGGGGAAACTGGGATCATTTATGAAAGTATACTAAAGCGCGTAAGCTAGGTAGCCTAGTGCAGGGCGAGATTTTGGTTACGTAAATCGCCGAAACTCTAACGTATACGATCGACATAAGGAAGAGGAAAATATATGCATGATTATATATATCTTTACTAGTATAATTGTGCCTAAATATCTTTCATAATTTATTAATGCTATTTCAACCGGGAATGTGGTTCTGCTAACTAAATAACACATGCGTCATGAACGACAGTGCCCATGGGGCCTCTGGTGATCAGCCAAGCTCCAATCACATAAAATTACTCTAATTTCTCTGTGAAGCAGGAGCTGAAAATTATACACTGTAAAGAATACATACTCAACTTTCCAGAGGCAGAAGAAGCTGAAGATTGCATTATAAATCCTCAAATTAACGATCACAAACGTTAGATCAACAGGGAAAACCACCGTGCAAATTCGCTAGGAAAATAGGAATGAGCGCCATCTTTGATACTCGTAATAGTATGGGAGGAAGGGTAACCTTGATAACAGCTCCCCTTCTGTTTTCGCCACTCTTACCCCTCGAAACGAAAACGCTATTCGGGGTGAAGATTGCTATGTGTCGTATCAAGATATACGTCCCCTGATATTATGCGATATCCTTAAGAGAAATTTTAAGGATATTCGCACCAGGAGTTAGAATTCTGGAGACCTAAAGGTCAATTCTCTAGGAATATCACTGTAGCCAAATACCCCTTAGAAAGCTACCAATAGGAACCTTCCATCAGGACATGGCTTGAGCCCAAATATAATAATAATAATACTGTACTCGGTATGGAAAATACTCGAACATGTAGGTTGGCTACGGAGTGTGTGTATGAGAGAGAGAGAGAGAGAGAGAGAGAGAGAGAGAGAGAGAGAGAGAGAGGTGAGGGTGACGAATTCTTCACCAAGCTCCCTGGTACCTGAAGTCCTTGAACCAGTGTTGTAACCTAAATATCTTGGATAAATTTCACGTCTTTGTTACCCGATAAGTTTGTTACTTCTTTATTTTTATTTTTCATTTTAAAACTCATCTGCCACCATCAAGATCTATATAAACAGCAGTGAGGAAATGGTATGTTTGACTGTGAAGCTTGAGAAAGTGGTTGTATTGTACGTGTCTACAGTCGGCTTTGTAATAATAACAGGAGAAATATTTCATCACAAACCCCTGCTCTCTCTCTCCCCCCCCCCCTCTCTCTCTCTCTCTCTCTCTCTCTCTCTCTCTCTCTCTCTCTCTCTCTCTCTCTCTCTCTCGATTTATAAACTGAATAGATTTTTTATTTTCACAGAAAATAAAAGCGTAATAATGATGTATTTTGCTCTCTCTCTCTCTCTCTCTCTCTCTCTCTCTCTCTCTCTCTCTCTCTCTCTCTCTCTCTCTCTCTCTCTCGATTTATAAACTGAATAGATTTTTTCTTTTATTTTCACAGAAAATAAAAGCGTAATAATGATGTATTTTCCATCGTAACTGCGAAGGTCAAACTTAGCCTCTTTGATGCGTCGATACAGCGCATCTGAAGCAGCTGGGCCACTAGCACTTGTGTAGTTTGTTTCTATGTGCGTGTGTGTGTGCCACTTTCGTCTATCCAATCCATTGGTTCTTTCTTCCCTTCAACCCCCCCGCCCCTAGTAATAAACCCGATATAAAGCACCACTACCCTCAACAACACCATTACCCCAAACGTAGTACCACCGGGACCTCCTTTATCACACGAACCATGTATCATGCAAACTTCACTTGAAAGCGCCTCCCCCAAAGTCCCCATCCAATCCCTTCATGGGGGCATCCGAACTCAAAACCCCTGTCCTATCACCCCTAAATAATGGCTTCCATGTCTGAATAACTGAATGCATGGGATGTGTTTGTCCCTGTTTCGTTCGCTGAACCACATATTCTCCTCTGCCAGGAAATAGGCCGAAGCTACGGTGTCGTTCGACCCAGTCGATACCTCATTTTACTTCCTTAGATGGCTCTTAAAACCTTGACTCTACCGGCCCCCAACCCCTCGTCACTCATACATACATACACACCCACATACGTACTTGAGCGTACACACATACACACACACGTGCACATACACTACAAGCCACCACATTTCTCCCTCCCAAAGCAACCACGCTTCTCTTTACTCATTACCGGTCCTCTTGAGTGTCCTTTATATATCCTCTTTCCTCTCTTATCTCCTTAAACAAACCTCTTCGTTGTTATATTCCTCTTGTTTTTACCTCCGTAGTCTCTACGAGTGCATACAACAGTTGAGGGCATTTGTTGTTGATATAAAAGGAAGGATCATGAAATATGTTTTAAGTCTCGGGTTTGTGTTAGCTGAGGTTTAACACGTAAATAGTAATTGAAGATTTATTCTGTAAGTCAAGTGGTAAAATTTGTCTGAGCAATAATTGAGGATTTATTCTGTAAGTGGTAAAATTTGCCTTTGAGATCATTAATTGAGGATTTATTCTCTATGTTAGTGGTAAAATTTGCCATTGAAGCAATAATTGTGAATTTATTCTGTAAGTTAGTGGTAAAATTTGCCTTTGAGGGCAATAATTGAGGATTTATTCTGTAAGGTAGAAGTAAAATTTGCCTTTGAGAACATTAATTGAGGATTTATTCTCTTAAGTTAGTGGTAAAATTTTCCTTTGAGAGCAATAATTGTAAATTTATTCTTTAAGTTGGTGGTAAAATTTCCCTTTGAGAGCAATAAATGAGGATTTAATCTGTAAATAAGAGGTAAAGTTTGACTTATAGAGCATAATGGGTGATTTATTCTGTGCACGTTAGTGGTAAAATTTGCATATGAGAGCAATTTATTCTTTTATCGAAGTAGAATTCGCAAGGATATTCATAACTTACCATTTCCCTTTTGCTAACACAAGGTAATTTATAATTCGTGTAGGAGAGAGAGAGAGAGAGAGAGAGAGAGAGAGAGAGAGAGAGAGAGAGAGAGAGAGAGAGAGAGAGAGAGAGAAAGGACGCCTGAAACAATTAACAATTCGGTCTAGTGGTGGTATAGAATTCGAGTGGCCTTGGTAAGCCGACGTACTCAAGGACCACTGCTGGGTTGGCAATACATGTGCGCGTTTCACTCTACTCCATATAGAAGTACCAACCTTCTCTGCCGTGGTCAGTCTGGTACAGAAATACCATTCCCAGGACCACCAACCTGACCAAAGGGTAATAGATTACCTTACAACTTTGGGGTAAAGAAGGGTGGGGATAGATCAATGCATGGTCTTTACTGACAGACTTCTGTTGAAGAGTAGCTCTCCGAGAGCTAAAGGTTAAGTTCATCACGCAGGGGAATAGTTATAGGAAATGGTCATCAATGTTATTTCTAACGCTCTGAACAATGAAATGATAATAATATAACTTTCTGAGTTGTGTAAAACTTGAAAATATTACCATTCCTCAGATAAGCATTTATATATATATATATATATATATATATATATATATATATATATATATATATATATATATATATATATATATATATATATCCACTACAACAAATGCTGTCATTTCTAGTCCACCGCAGGACAAAGTCCTCAGATATGTTAATTCATATCTGGGGTTTGGCCAGTTTTCATTACCATGCTGGCTAGACGGATTAGTGATGGTCGGAGATTTTCGTCTGATCGCTTACAGCAAACCAGCCTAGTATGGGTGTCCTTGATAAAGAAACACTTTCACCACGTTAAGGTATCCCCAATAAGGGTTTGTATTGCCACAGAATGACCATAAACAGACGCTAGTGGAACAACATATCTGAGGCATTTGCACTGCAGTGGACTAGTAACGGCTGATAATATATATATATATATATATATATATATATATATATATATATATATATATATATATATATATATATATATATATATATATCATCATCATCATCATCATTTCCTTCTACGCCTATTGACGCAAAGGCCCTCAGTTAGATTTCGTCAGTCTTCTCTATCTTAAGCTTTTAATTCAATACTTCTCCATTCATCATTTACTTCGTGCTTCATAATCCTCAGTCATGTAGGCCTGGGTCTTCCAACTCTTCTAGCGCCTTGTAGAGCCCAGCTGAACGTTTGGTGAACTAATATCTCTTGTGAGTGGTTGTGTGTGTGAGAAATTGTATTATTTTCAAGGATTTACACCAACGCTGAACATTTATTATTATTATAGTATAAAAAGTGGGGTCATCCCAGTGCAAGGCCAACCTGGGAACCCTGTGAGTGCCCATCCGGTTCTCGTGTCCTGGCTTTGGGAACTTTCATCTCTAATGTCCTAGAAAGTATTTAAATATTCATTGTATTTTAATCTAATTATTATTATTTAATGTTCTTTTTAAAATATCTTATTTTAGTTGATCATTACTTTTTATATCGTTCATTTATCTCCTTATTCCCTTTCCTCACTGGGATATTTTTCCCTGTTGACGTTGTTAATAGTTTATATAGGACATATCTGTCTTGACGTTGTTACTGTTTTTAGAATGATATATTGTTAATTTATTCTCGTCATTTATTTATTTCCTTATTTCCTTTCCTCACTGGGCTATTTTTCCCTGTTGGAGCCCTTGGGCTTATAACATCTTGCTTTTCCAACTAGGGTTGTAACTTGGCTAGTAATAATAATAATAATAATAATAATAATACGCCTATTGACGCAAAGGGCCTCGGTTAGATTACGCCAGTCGTCTCTATCTTGAGCTTTTAATTCAATACTTCTCCATTCATCATCTACTTCGCGCTTCATAGGCCTCATCCATATAGGCCTGAGTCTTCCAGCTCATCTAGTGCCTTGTGGAGCCCGGTTGAACGTTTAGTGAACTAATCTCTCTTGGGGAGTGCGAAGAGTATGCTCAAACCATCTCCATCTACCCCTCACCATGATCTCATCCACCAATGGCACTCGAGTAATCTATCTTATAGTTTCATTTTTAATCATATCCTGCCATTTAACTCCTAATATCTTTCTGAGGGTGTTGTTCTCAAATCTAGCTTAGGTAATAATAATAATAATAATAATAATAATAATAATAATAAACCATTTTTTTTTCAATCAGGGTTGTAACTTGATATTAATAAATAACAACAACAACAATAAAAAATAACAACAACAACAACAACGAATAATAATAATAATAATAATAATAATAATAAAAATCCTGCTTTTCCAACTAGGGTTGTAGCTTAGCAAGTAATAATAATAATAATAATAATAATGATAATAATAATAATAATAATAATAATAATAATACTGTAGTGTCCTTTTTGAAAGCAGTGGGAACTTTCTACCCCCAAAACGTAATGTCCCAGAAACCTTAGAAAGCACTGACGGCAAGCAGGGAAATCTGGTTTAGGAACAAGATGATGCCTATCGTAAAAGGAGTGAATTGGGTTGCTAACGAAGCTGGGGCGAGGTGCGCATGCGCGTGGAAGTCAGCGAAAATGGGCCTGTCTTTGTACGTGTAATTGGATTTCTTTGCGTGTTCTGCTATTTGTTTATTATTATTATTATTATTATTATTATTATTATTATTATTATTGTTGTTTTTATTATTATTATTATTATTTTTATTCTTTTTATTATTATTATTATTATTATTTTTATTATTATTATTATTGTTTTTATTCTTGTTATTATTATTATTATTATTATTATTATTATTATTATTATTATTATTAGCAGCAGGAGCTAAGCACCAACCCTAGTTGGAAAAGCAGGATGCAATAAGCCCAAGGACTTCTACCGTGAAAATAAGCCCAGTTAGGAAAGGAAATAAGGAAAAATAAATAAACTTCAAAACAAGTAATGAACTATTAGGATAACGCATTTAAGATCAGTAACAACGTTAAAATTGATCTGTCATATATAAATTATGAAATGAGTCTTATATCAGCCTGTTCAACATAAAAGCATTCGATGAAAGTTTGAGCATCTGAAGTTCCATAATCTGTCACGGGTGGAGTAAAACTTCTGGAAAACTTGGGTTACAACAACAACAACAACTACAACAACAACAACAATAACAACAACAACGTGTTAGAATCTGGTAACAGAATCTTGTGTTTATACCTATTATACTTGCCTGCGACTCGTCTTTTAATCATCAACAACAATAGCAACAACAACATCAACTTGTTAGAATCTGGTAACAGAATCTTGTGTTTATACCTATTATACTTGCCTGCGACCCGTGTTTTAATCTACAACAACAACAACAACAACAACAACGTGTTAGAATCTGGTAACAGAATCTTGTGTTTATAACTATCACACTTGCCTGCGACCCGTGTTTTAATCTACAACAACAACAACAACAACAATAACAACGTGTTAGAATCTGGTAACAGAATCTTGTGTTTATAACTATCACACTTGCCTGCGACCCGTGTTTTAATCTACAACAACAACAACAACAACAATAACAACGTGTTAGAATCTGGTAACAGAATCTTGTGTTTATAACTATCACACTTGCCTGCGACCCGTCTTTTAATCATCATCAACAACAACAACAACAATAACAACGTGTTAGAATCTGGTAACAGAATCTTATGTTTATAACTATCACACTTGCCTGCGACCCGTCTTTTAATCATCATCAACAACAACAACAACAATAACAACGTGTTAGAATCTGGTAACAGAATCTTATGTTTATAACTATCACACTTGCCTGCGACCCGTCTTTTAATCATCATCAACAACAACAACAACAATAACAACGTGTTAGAATCTGGTAACAGAATCTTATGTTTATAACTATCACACTTGCCTGCGACCCGTCTTTTAATCATCATCAACAACAACAACAACAATAACAACGTGTTAGAATCTGGTAACAGAATCTTGTGTTTATAACTATCACACTTGCCTGCGACCCGTCTTTTAATCATCAACAACAACAACAACAACAATAACAACGTGTTAGAATCTGGTAACAGAATCTTGTGTTTATAACTATCACACTTGCCTGCGACCCGTCTTTTAATCATCAACAACAACAACAATAACAACGTGTTAGAATCTGGTAACAGAATCTTGTGTTTATAACTATCACGCTTGCCTGCGACCCGTGTTTTAATCATCAACAACAACAACAACAACAATAACAACGTGTTAGAATCTGGTAACAGAATCTTGTGTTTATAACTATCACACTTGCCTGCGACCCGTCTTTTAATCATCAACAACAACAACAATAACAACGTGTTAGAATCTGGTAACAGAATCTTGTGTTTATAACTATCACGCTTGCCTGCGACCCGTGTTTTAATCATCAACAACAACAACAATAACAACGTGTTAGAATCTGGTAACAGAATCTTGTGTTTATAACTATCACACTTGCCTGCGACCCGTGTTTTAATCATCAACAACAACAACAACAACAATAACAACGTGTTAGAATCTGGTAACAGAATCTTGTGTTTATAACTATCACACTTGCCTGCGACCCGTCTTTTAATCATCAACAACAACAACAACAACGTGTTAGAATCTGGTAACAGAATCTTGTGTTTATAACTATCACACTTGCCTGCGACCCATCTTTTAATCATCAGCAACAACAACAACAACAATGTGTTAGAATCTGGTAACAGAATCTTGTGTTTATAACTATCACACTTGCCTGCGACCCGTGTTTTAATCTACAACAACAACAACAACAACAACAACGTGTTAGAATCTGGTAACAGAATCTTGTGTTTATAACTATCACACTTGCCTGCGACCCGTCTTTTAATCATCATCAACAACAACAACAACAATGTGTTAGAATCTGGTAACAGAATCTTGTGTTTATAACTATCACACTTGCCTGCGACCCGTCTTTTAATCATCATCAACAACAACAACAACAATGTGTTAGAATCTGGTAACAGAATCTTGTGTTTATAACTATCACACTTGCCTGCGACCCGTCTTTTAATCATCAACAACAATAACAACAACAACGTGTTAGAATCTGGTAACAGAATCTTGTGTTTTTGGGCTCAGGCCATGTCGTCCTGATGGAAGTTCCTAAAGGGTAGCTTCCTAGGGTATATATGACTACAGTGATATTCCCAGAGAATTTTACCTTAAGGTATCCATTATTCTAACTCCTGGAGCGAATATCCCTAAATAAATCTTACAGGGATATCGCATAATATCAGAGGACGTATTCTTGACACGTCACATAGCTATCTTCACCCCGAACAGTATTAACGCTTCGAGGGGTTACAGTGATAAGAATCTGAAACGAGAATGAAAAGAGAGCCACTCATAAGGAATCTCTCCTATTCCGTGTCCAGTGTGTATCTGATGAAGGCGGCAGCACCCTCTTTATTCCTTTTCGTGTAGCTCTACTACTCGGCGTTTTCCCTTGTGTTCTCTTGTAATTTTGGATATAATTCAACATTATGATGCCTTCTCCGGCCTCTTCTGCCTCTGTAAAGTTGAGTATTATCTTTATTTTGTATAAATGTAAGCTCTTGTCGTTTTGAATTAAATCAAAGTGATATTAACATAAACAAGAGCTGTTGCCTACCGGAGGCATCCTGGATGCTGTCGCTCGCTATATATGGGTCATTTAGTTAGCCAGAGCGACGTTCCCGGTTTTTGTGCTTTAATAAATCTAGCTATTTAGCTCCTCTAGGAATTCTTATGTGATGCCGTTAGTTTTTAGTTCGGCGATTTAGGTAACCGATCTTGCCCTTCGCGAGGCTTAGTAGCCGAGGCGTCTGGCCCTAGTACTTTCATGCATGATATAAGTTTTTCCGAGTGTTATTTTATTGAAGCTATAGGCAAATATTTTATACATGTAAGATATTGTTGAATTTTCTTTTCCAAGATTGTATACGAGAGAGTTTCGGTGATTTAGGTGATCGATTCTCACCGCACCTAGGCTAGTAGCTTATGATACTGTAGTATACTTTCGCACATCCCCGATTGTTCTTTTCTCCTCCGGAGACTAAATTCAATCCCTCTCTCCCTCTGAGTAATCCTTAGGCTTAATCCTAGCGGTTCTATCTGAATAATATTCAGGTATAACTATACAGTACTAGGATATGTCTGTCCTGACCTAATAACCAGAGTGGCTGGTTTTTTGGGTTGGGGCAGAACATCAGAGTTTCTAGTCTGTGGTCTGCGTCTTCCTTGCAAAAAGAATGAGTTTCCTTTGCTAGGTTAGGTGCAGACACAGGAAGCGTCTGAAGGATTCTGTACGAGATGTTTCCTTCCTCTAGTGGTCTAGCAGTCTGTCCTGTGTTGTTATTTTCGGGCTGGAGAATGAGTTTTCTCCGTTGCCTGGCGAAATAACTACACCTAACTTTGTTCTGGTATGGAGGAGGATAGCAAGTATTGCCAGTCTTCCTCCCTAATAGACAACCCTAGGTTAGGATGAGCTTTCCTAACTGCTGGGTGTGTCTCTTGCTAGAACGAAGTTTATAGGACCCTTATCCCTCCCCCCCCTCTCTTTCTTAGTGATGGCCTAGCCATTACATCTCTTGGCCGCAGTCCTACTTCCGTACCTAGTGTAGGTTAGGATGGAGGACCGGCTCAGCTCTCTGCCGGCCGGCAATTACGTGCCGGCCGGCAGAGACCCTTTTTCTTTTGCAGAGCGAACCCCAGACCTCCCTTGGTCTCCTTTCCATGCCTGCCGGTAGAGTCCAGCAGGCTATGGATTTATTGGAAGCCTGAATGTTACATTCTCCCCTTCCATATGTTCACTCTTTCTGGATGGAAGGTCGTATGACAATGCTGCCTTATAACCTTACATCCATACTGTTTCTCTTACTAGTGTTTTGTACCCCTAGCCCCGCGGCTGGCTTAACAGCTGGCAGCCAGGCAGGTGGGGGTTCTCTGGCTCTTAGTCACTTCCAGCAGACATGGGTATTGCTACCTTTGCTTGCCGGCAGTGGAAACACATCCCAAAATCTGCTGGCCACTACGATTAGCGGCCGGCAGCTGGGTGTTAGTGTTTTCAGCTGCTGGCCGGCAATGATTGCCTGCCGGCACACATTTGCGAACCAGTGACCTGCCGCCTATTAGTTAAAGGTAGTATATCTTTGAACTATACAGGGGTAAATGCCGGCCGGCATGTGCCGGCGCGTGCTGGCCGGCACAGCAGCATGCGATGTACAGTAGTTACTATATTTGTGGTGTAGTACACACTGCATTAATAAAACTACAGTACAGAGTTTGTTGTAACACTAAAGTTCTTCCAACATACTTAATGTTGTCTTGTACAGCCTTTTGTTGAGACCGTACAATATATAGAAAGTGAGTTCTTTCTGTATTCATTCTATCCCGTATATTAAAACTTTATTTCAAGGTGTGAGCTACACCTTAAATTTCCGTTTGGAAATTACATAAGGTATTCTAGAATAGAATTAACCTTAGTTTTAATATCTTGGGAGGTTACAGCAATTGGCTGGACAGGAAATACAAGTATGTGTCTTTCCTTCTTTCCTTTATTGCTTTACTGTGTAAGCTACATGTTCTAATATAAGTGAAAAGCCTTCACTTGATACTCATGGATTTTTCTTCTCTTTACAGGAGGACCATCCGAAGTGCGGAAGTGTGTTCTGCAATGTCCGCCGCAAGAACTTCTGTGGACATCAGTTTTGCAGGAGGCACGCAGCATGCGCAGCCTTCAGAGGTGATCTCCGGTATTGGGACCCTCAGGTTTGTACAGTATGTTCTAACCTGATTACCGAGGCATTTGACACCCCTAAGTCGACGGAGTCAAGGGATGCTGCCAGGGAAAAGTTACGAACCTGGGTGAGGGGTTTTCAGAAAAACACCTCAGGCCCCTACCTTCCAAATGAGAAGATGAGGGCCTACCTTTTCCCTAAAGCGTCGGCTGATGCAGTCATTCCTCAGCCTCAGGTGGAGATACCAACTGCCCAGAATCCGGTAGATTCTGAGGTCTCGGCCGCCCTTCAAGACATCCAATTGGACGATAAGATGTCGGAGGTGTCGGATTCTACAGAGAAGGACCTTCTAGGAGAAGGTCAGGAGGAGGAGCTGTCCCAGGCTCCTGAAGTAGAAGAGGAAGAAATCGACGAGGTGTCGGTTACATTGGTTCCGGACCCAGAACCTGTTCCCTCTACATCGTCTGCTATCCCAGATGACCTGGGAAGGACTCTTTCTTCTATTGTTGAGATGATTCAACAAATTCAAAAGAAGAATGATGAAAAGGAAGCTGTAATGAAACTGGAGATACGTAGACTTGCAGCATCATGTGGGCCCCAGAAGCGACTCAATGTGAAGGATCTTCCTTTGTGCTCGGATACCAATCCTTGGAGGTATGCCGAACACATGCCAATGACAACCGGGAAGATTGTTATATCAGAAAAGCTGGGAGCAATTCCCCTGGAAGAGGTGGAATTTTGGCCCAACAAAGATTCTTACCCGGACTGCTATGTCCGTCTTAGGAAGGAGCCAGCCTCAAAGGAGGAGACGTAGCCAAAGGACGTCATAGTTCTTGGCCATAGTAAAGCACAGGCGTTACTAGCGAGCTCGATGAAAGAGAGGGGCTTCACGAACTCAAAGGTGCCAGCCTTGAGTAAGAAGCTTCCCTCCTTTGTGGCCTCTCCAACCAGAGCCTTTCCCTTCATGGAAAAGGGATATAAGGCAGCCTTAAAGGCGGTGGAGGCAGGGAAACCATGCCCCTCCTTGGAGGAGTGCAAGCCGTTATCTCTGACCTTGCCCTTGGACCAAGAAGACTGGAAGGACGTCCACCTTACCTTCTCAGTCTGGAAGCTGGAAGCTGATATTGCTGAACGTCAGTTTGGTGAGGAACTTCCAAAGCTGTCGGAGTTTCTCTTGCGCAGAGAGCAAGAGACGAAGGAAAGACTTGCGGCATCGATGTCGTTGCAAACGCCATTAGAAACGATGGCAAGTGACCCCAAGAACCAGGACATGTTCATGGTAGTGGCCAAAACCCATCTGGCCACAGTTATGAAGGATCTCTATAGCTTTATTAAAGCTAGGAGAGCCTGCAGAGAGTTCGTGTTCGCCTCAGCTGCGGTGAGGCACGAACCGAGGAAGCTGATCTCCTCTTGTATCTGGGGTAAGGACCTCTTTCCTAACGAAGTGGTTAAAGAGGTAGTAGACAAGGCCGCCATGGAGAATAGGAACCTTCTCAAAAAGTGGGGCTTAGATCTTAAGAGAAAGTCTTCTCCGGATGAGGGTCCCCAACCCAAGAAGACAAAAAGGCCTAGGCTATCCTCTCTGCCAGCTAAACCCTACCGACAGCAACAACAACAACTTCCTGTGACCGTGGGGCCTCAGATTGTTGCGCAACCTCCAACCACGTACCAGCTGGTACCTCAACAGGTGGCGACACAGTCGCCAGTTTTTAACCCAGCCTTCGAAAGGCAGACTTCTTCCTTTCGTTCGAAAGCTAGAGGAACAGCCAGAGGTTCTTCTAGACGCCCTTCAAGGGGAAGGGGATCCAGGGGAGGATGCGGTCAAGGAGGCATGGCCTCAGGTCCACAACAACAGAAGTGAGATGCTTCCAGTAGGAGGGAGACTACAGCTATTTAGGGATCGTTGGACCTTCGATCCCTGGGCCCACAGCCTAATAAAGAATGGACTAGGTTGGAGCTGGAGCAGTCCTCCACCTCAATTTCCTCAATTCTCCCAACACTCAACCCCCGTTCTGGAAGAATATGTCCGAGAGCTCTTAGACTAAAGAGTAATCTGAAAAGTTAAGTCCATCAAATTCCAAGGAAGGCTGTTTTGTGTTCCAAAGAAGGACTCAGAAAAACTCAGAGTCATTCTAGACTTGTCACCACTCAACAAGTTCATAGTGAACTACAAGTTCAGAATGCTCACACTTCAACACATACGGACCCTACTGCCCAAAAGGGCATATACCGTCTCTATAGACTTGTCTGACGCTTATTGGCACGTTCCAATTAATCGTCACCTCTCCTCCTACCTAGGCTTCAAGTTACATAGAAAACTTTACGTCTTCAGAGCCATGTCTTTCTGGCTAAACATAGCCCCAAGGATTTTCACGAAGCTTGCGAACGCAGCCGTCCATCAATTACGCCTAAAGGGGATCCAAGTAGTAGCCTACTTGGACGACTGGCTGGTGTGGGCAGCATCCAGAACAGAATGCATGCAAGCCTCTAAGATAGTGATCCAGTTCCTGGAACATCTGGGATTCAAGATCAACATCAAAAAGTCTCGACTTTCTCCAGCTCAAAAATTTCAGTGGTTGGGAATCCACTGGAATTTGGAGTCACATCGACTTTCCATTCCTGGGAAGAAGAGGAAAGAAATAGCAGGATATCAAGACACGAACACGAGAGAGTGCTGGGCTCTCTACAGTTTGCTTCGATAACAGATCCAGTGCTAAGAGCACAGCTAAAGGATGCAATATGAGTCTGGAGAAAATATGCATCAAACGCGCGAAGAGATCTAATTAGACCTCTACCGACTCGACTGAGAACGCTTCTCAAGCCGTGGTCCAATGCCAAGCAATTGAAGAAATCAATACCTCTTCAACCTCCTCCCCCGTCAGTGACTATCCACACAGACGCTTCAAAGGAAAGCTGGGGAGGTCACTCTCATCAGAAGAGAGTCCAAGGAGCTTGGTCCAATCTTTTCAAGTCATTTCACATCAACTTTCTAGAAGCCATGGCAGTACTTCTGACACTAAAGAAAGTATCTCCTCGCCACTCGACCCACATAAGACTGGTTCTAGGCAGCCAGGTGATAGTGAGATGCCAGAATCGACAAGGGTCGAGGTCACCTCAAATCAACCAAGTGATGTTGGCCATATTCCGCTTGGCGGAAAGGAAGAAATGGCACCTGTCAGCAGTTCACATTCAAGGGTTCCGCAATGTGACAGCGGATGCTCCATCCAGGTTTAAAGCAATAGAATCCGAATGGTCCCTAGACGCAGGATCGTTCTCCTTCATCTCGAGTCAAGTCCCGGAACTGCAGATAGACCTCTTTGCGACGAAAGACAACAAGAAAATAGATCGTTATGTGTCCCCATACGAGGATCCGCTAGCGGAGGCAGTGGACGCTATGTCCCTAGACTGGAACAGATGGTCCAGTATTTATCTGTTCCCTCCGCACAACCTCCTTTTGAAGGTCCTCGACAAACTGAGATCTTTCAAAGGGAAAGCGGCAATAGTGGCCCACAAGTGGCCAAACAGTGTGTGGTTCCCTCTGGCATTGGAACTACGACTAAAGTTCGTACCGCTACCGGATCCATCCCTGTCTCATCAAGTACAGAAGTCGACTGTCTTCGCTTCATCACAGAAACTTACATCTTATGATTTTCTCTCCTTAGCGATGAGAAAAAGGTTCGGGGTATCAAAAGTCAATTTAGACGTTTTGGACGAAACCAGAAGACAATATGAGGCTTCAGGAAAGAAGTGCGTATCCTTTGTCAAGGTGAAGAAACCAAAAGAAATCTCGACAGATTTCTATTTTTCTCTTTCATGAGCAAGGTTTAGCAGCCAACACAATATTATTGTGCAAGTCTGCCTTGACAAAAAAGATACTATATGCCTTTCAGGTCGACCTTTCTAACGACGTTCTTAATGAATTACAAAGGCCCATGCTAGGCATAGCCCTTCAGCGCCTCCAAGACCCATTTCATGGTCATTAGATAAGATTCTTCATTGCATGAACAATGAGGAATGCGCTTAGAAGGATTTGAATTAAAAGTTATATTTCTGTTTGTACTCGCTTTGGGGGCCAGAGTTAGTTAAATAGTGGCTCTCTCTAGAGAGGAAGGCCACGTCCAGTTCTTGGAGGGAGAACTGAATCTATTTCCAGACCCAACGTTTCTTACCAAGAACAAGCTACCCACCAATAGGCGGGCTCCCTAGAGAATCTGCCCTCTGAAGGAAGATGCATCTCTATGTCCAGTGAAGTGCCTAAAGGTCTATCTTCATAGAACTTCAGACTTTACGGGAGAACAGCTGTTCAGAGGAGAAACCTCGGGTTCAAAGTTATCTCCAAAACAACTAAGGTCGAAACTCACCTGTGTTATTCGCAGAGCGGATCCAGACAGTACACCCGTAAGTCATGATCCGAGGAAAGTTGCTTCTTCCATAAAATTTCTTTAATTGTATGGACGTTGAACATCTTTGTTCGTACACCGGCTGGTAGTCATCCAAGGTGTTCTTTATGCACTATGCGAAGCAAGTGGAGCAACTCAAGAGGTCTGTGGTAGCAGCAGGTAGAATTCTTTAACCTTCTGTTTAAATCTGCGAGGAACAGTGTAATTAATTTGGGACGATTAATTAAGAGGGTGGGTGTGTAGTCACAGTATGTTACTACACGCTGAGCGACAGGCCACTAACGTGTCCTTACGAACTGTTCCATTGACGTTGGTGAACTATAGCATAATACGGACACTTGTGCCAAGCATTTCTTACGCTAGTGTAAATAAACAGTATACAGACCGTATCATTATTATTAATGATTCGATTGAAGTGGCAAATCGGTTTCCTGTTAGACGAAACAATATTTTCTGTTAACTGTTTTCTTTATGCTTTAACGGATATCGTCCACATTTTATAAATTTTATAAATGTTGATCTGATATGTATGTTTATTAAATTTTAATAAACTAGTTCATAGTGAACCCTGCATCTTATTCGCCCACACTCATTTTATTATAAATGTACTGAGCATTAAGATTAAAATATGGATATTTTTATCATGGTATGTCTTTTAAGATTGTTCCTTGATTCAAGCAAAAATCCACTCGCTTTAACCCTTCTTTAGGAAGGGTTGACGTTGTACCCTAAGGGGATGGTGGTAGAGATGCAAGATTTGTTCCTATGCAGATACAACTGTTATCCAATTGTTAATAAGAGTAGACACATTGGGGGATATGTCAGGAATTCTTACTGACATTGGTGACTCTTATACAAACTTTGCTTTATAATATATAGGGCGAGACCACTATACAAGCTTGACATTTTGTCATCCATAGTTATTATGTACTCCTCGAGACTTTTTCCAGAGTCTAGTACGACTCTTCCCTGTAGGGGGCAGGAAGCACTAACTTAGTTCATGCTTAGATGAAATGATGTATGACGGTAACATCATAGTTCTCTAGGTCTAGACGGACCAGGAAAATACTTTCTTGAGAGTACGGCACCGGTTGAGAATCCACAGATACAGTAATGCTCTGGTAAACTTCCATCAGGACGACATGGCCTGAGCCCAAAAAAAGGATTTTGAGCGAAGCGAAAAATCTATTTTTGGGTGAGGTAGCCATGTCGTCCTGATGGACCCGCCCTTCCTTTTATTGTAAAAGGGCTTATTGACCCCTCCCTATAAAACAGTATCTGTAGCACCTCGTATATCGCTACAAGGAATAAAGAGGGCGCTGCCGCCTTCATCAGATACACACGGGAAACGTAATAGGAGAGATTCCTTATGAGCGGCTCTCTTTTCA
>NC_090763.1:34781093-34783001 GCF_036898095.1 Palaemon carinicauda
CTTTAAAGGTTTAAAGGCCACTCATCGAATGGCACAAGCAAGGGACAGTGACATTGCCCTATCAAGCAGGACAATGCCCTAGAGACTGACCATATGTACATATGATCAGCGCCCAAGCCCCCTTCTCCACCAAAGCTAGAAAGATCAACTCAACGGAAAAGGTGTCTTATTTATTATTATTATTTATTATTATTATTAGTTGGAAAAGCAGAATGCTATAAGCCCAAGGGTTCCAACAGGGAAAAATGGCCCCGCGAGGAAAAGGGAAAGGAAATAAGGAAATGAATAAACTATAACCCTACAGTCTATCAAATTTTCGAAGACGATCTATGTCTACCCAAGGACAAAGGAGACGTTGAAGTTTTCAAGACAGCAAATTTACTTTTGAGAAACACATTAGGTCTGTGTCTTCTTCAATTGCACAAAAAAATGGCTTATTGAGAAAGTCTTACGAGATTTTCGGTGAACAATCTATTCTGAAGAAGTGTTTTAATTCTTTCATTCTACCTTGCTTTGAGTATTGTTCTCCTGTCTGGTGTCCAGCTGCTGATTCTCATCTTAAATTTGTTGGACAGAAACTTACGGTCTATTAAATTTCTTATTCCTGATCTAGATATTAATCTCTGGCACCGTCGTTCAATTAGTTCATTATGCATGTTGCATAAGATTTTTCTTAACTCTGACCATCCTTTACATTTAGATCTCCCTGGACAATTCTATCCTGTTCGTAATACTAGGCAGGCAGTTAATTCTAAGAGCCAGGCCTTCTCCATCATGAGGCTCAATACTACACAGTATTTTAGAAGTTTTATTCCAGCTGTTACCAAGTTGTGGAATGATCTTCCTAATCGGGTAGTTGAATCAGTAGAACTTCAAAAGTTCAAAGTTGTGGGCAAATGTTTTTATGTTGACCAGGCTGACATAAGTATTTTTATAGTTTATATATGACATATCTGTTTTTGACGTTGTTAATAGTTTATATTGGGACATACCTGTTTTGACGTTGTTACTGTTTTTAGAATGATATATTATTAATTTATTCTCAGCATTTATTTATTTCCTTATTTCCTTTCCTCACAGGGCTATTTTTCCCTGTTGGAGCCCTTGGGCTTATAGCATCTTGCTTTTCCAACTAGGGTTGTAGCTTGGCTAGTAATAATAATAATAATAATAATAATTAGTCGTATACCTTTTTCACCCCACCCACGGTCTGGGCTCAACCATTGCACCCCACTATATTCTTGTAATCTCCTTTGGGAATCGAACGACCTATTATAAGACCATCTTCTTCTGAAGGCCATATGTTTGCTTTTTTTTTTTTTTTTTCATATTGTCTGATGTATGCATACCATCATTATTTTTATTAAAGTTCGCAGTGTGCTAGAAGGCCAAGGACTCCAGTAGGGAAAAATAGCCCAGTCAGGAAAGTTATCTTCTTCTGAAGGCCACAGTCGAAATGTTAGCTTTATTTCTTATTCATATTGTCTGTTGTATGCATACCCCCATTATTTTTTTTAAAGTTCGCAGCATGCTGTAAGGCCAAAGACTCCACCAGGGAAAATAGCCTAGGGAGGAAAGGAAATAAAGAAATAAACTACAACCTTACAATCTTTCTCAGTAGAGAAATATAGAGACGAAACAGAAAGGACTACATCTGGTGTTTATTGATTTGGCAAAAGCTTATGATAGTGGGTACCTAGGCAGGAAGTGTGGAGGTGTTTGAGAGAGAAAAGAGGATATGGATACAGAGGCACACCACACAAATAAGAAATACTGGTGCACTACAGGGAAGTTTCAGGTGAAAGTTGGTCTCCACCTTGTCTCCACCAGAGTTCAATCTTAGCCCCTCTGAGTTTGATATTGTGATGGATGTGAGGAGGGCTGTATGTGGGCGGATGACATTGTGCT
>NC_090763.1:34791001-34826001 GCF_036898095.1 Palaemon carinicauda
AATACTTAGTAGCATCTTACTAAACTATATGTGGACAGGGATTGTGTTATTGAGACGGTAGGCCTATTGTTTATTGTTTTGTTACTAAATGATATGGTACACTGTTAAGTAGGTCAAGCTAAGTCATTACTAAACTCATAATTCAGTTAGCACTGTTACCCATACCTCCTAACCCAACTTTTGCTAATTGGGCCCTAACCTCCAACACACTTCCTTAAATATCCTGACTCATGGTGATGTAAACCCTTAACTAATCTGACTTAGGAAGACGTAAACCCTTTACTATCTTATCGTAGGAAGACATAGACCCTTTACAAATCTTACTAAGAAAGACGAAATCCTTTACTAATCTGACTAAAGATATCTTAACCCTTAACTAAGCTAACTTAAGATGACGTAAACCCTTTACTAACGTAACAGTGACTAACCTGACTTAAGACTACATTAACCATTTACTAACCTAACTTAGGTAAATGTAAACCTATTACTAACATGACTTAGGACGACGTAAATCCTTTACAAACCTGACTTATGACGACATAAACCTTTTACTAACCTGACTTGGGATGACGTAAACCCTTTACTAACCTGACTTACGACGACGTAAACCCTTTACTAACCTAATGTAAGACAACATAAACCCTTCACTAACCTGACTTAGGATGACGTAAACCCTTTACTAGCCTGAAGTAGGATGACGTAAACCCTTTACTAACCTAAATTAGGACGACATAAACCCGTTACTAACCTGACTTAGGATGACATAAACCCTGTACTAACCTGACTTGGGACGACATAAACCCGTCACTAACCCGGCTTAGGACGACATAAACCCGTCAATAACCCGGCTTAGGACGACATAAACCCATTACTAACCTGACTCGAGACGACGTAAACGCGTTACAAACCTGACTTAGGACGACGTAACCCATTTACTAATCTTGACTTAGGACGATGTAAACCCATTACTAACCTGACTTAAGACGACGTAAACCCGTTACAAACCTGACATAGGACGACGTAACCCATTTACTAATCTTGACTTAGGACGATGTAAACCCATTACTAACCTGACTTAAGACGACGTAAACCCGTTACAAACCTGACATAGGACGACGTAACCCATTTACTAATCTTGACTTAGGACGATGTAAACCCATTACTAACCTGACTTAAGACGACGTAAACCCGTTACAAACCTGACATAGGACGACGTAACCCATTTACTAATCTTGACTTAGGACGATGTAAACCCATTACTAACCTGACTTAAGACGACGTAAACGCGTTACAAACCTGACATAGGACGACGTAACCCATTTACTAATCTTGACTTAGGACGATGTAAACCCATTACTAACCTGACTTAAGACGACGTAAACCCGTTAAAAACCTGACTTGGGACGAGGTAAACCATTTACTAATCTTGACTTAGGACGATGTAAACCCATTACTAACCTGACTTAAGACGACGTAAACCCGTTGAAAACCTGACTTGGGACGAGGTAAACCATTTACTAATCTTGACTTATGACGATGTAAACCCATTACCAACCTGACTTAAGACGACGTAAACCCGTTACAAACCTGACTTAGGACGACGTAAACCATTTACTAATCTTGACTTAGGAAGACATATTCTTACTCTTATTCAATTGAAGCTTTGAACGGGGCAAGGATACAGTTATATCTAAAAAATTTAATTTTTTGGAGCAGATTGAAGAAATAGAGTAGTTTACCATAACCAATGTTTCTTAGATGATAATTCATCATAGAAAACTAGAGTTTTATGGGTAGTTTAGCTATATTTTTTAAATATGCAAAAGTATTATGGTAAACCATAAGGCATTCTTAAGTCAAATATTATCTATATCAACTTTTAAAAGTCTAAATTTGTTAATCCTTTCCTTAACCAATTCACTCAACCTTTACTAGTACATGATTTGAATAATACATATAAAATGCATATTTTATCACCAACGATATATGATATCCATTCATGTTCATACATTGTTCAGTTTTATTTTTTTTATTTTTGGGATCAGCTTATGGCTATATATATATATATATATATATATATATATATATATATATATATATATATATATATATATATATATATATATATACATAATTGACTGGTCAGGTCTTACAGAGCCTTTAATAACGTACTTCGGGATTTTCTTTCAAAGGTACCTGGAAATTACTTGCCGCTCAAGGACATGATGAGAAGGGACTTTGGTGTTACCTTGTATTATTGTACCAGATTATGCCAGCTGATAAATAAATTAAGATATCCTTTTAATTTGATATGGGCAAGAAATGCTGAAAATGGCCTTTACAAAATCCCTTAGCTTGTTTTCCCACTAAGTTCCCTGTTGACATTTTGATAGTTAACGCCATAGCAGGATTCACTGCTTGCTAGTACTATTACTACATCGCAGACTTCTCCAATGAGGCAGCCTTGGAAGTGTATGAATTTCACCACGTAGGGATATCAGTTCATTCATGTTTAAAGGTGACTCATGAATGGCAGAGGCAAGGGACAGTGACATAGCCCTATCAAGTAGGACAATGCCCTAGAGACGGACCATATGTACATACAATCAGCGCCCAAGCCCCCTCTCCACCTAAGCTTAGACCAAGAAGGGCCAGGCAATGGTTGCCAATGGCTCAGCAGATAGACGTATGGTATAAACTCCCCCAACCCCATGCTTAGCTCACAAGGATGGTGAGATTACAGCGACCAAAGACAATAACGAGTTTGCGCGGGACTCGATCCCCAGTCAGGGACGTTAAGCAGAAAACTAACCATTCCTCACTCTTTTCTCTATTAATGAGGACAATGATATTTGGTAGCTTTTAATCTAGGGTTGCATTACTGGTGTGGAGTAATACAGTTATTTGAAAGAATATCGGAGGCCAGTTGCTAGCAGACAGATCCTCGCAAAGACAAAGACGGATTTTCTAGGTAGTCTACTGATTCCTATCCTTGTAGATCAATCCTGGTAGATGTCTGCATGGTCAATAATGATGGGGCTTGGTCATAAACTTGAGGCAGCTACTCTTTCGTCTATTTTCAGCAACAGCAGTATCAAGTCTTTCTTTTTGGAATAAATCACACGTTGATATTATTATTATTATTATTATTATTATTATTATTGTTGTTGTTGTTGTTGTTGTTGTTATTAGGTAAGCTACAACCCAAGTTGAAAAAGCAGGATGCTATAAGCCTAAGGGATTCAGCAGGGAAAAATAGCCCAGTGAGAAAAGGAAATAAGGGAATAAATGAACTATATGAGAAGTAAAGTTTTTACTCAGCATCTCTTTAGTACGTAGAATAGGATATCTATTAAATAATGATCAGTAGACACGTATAGGCAAGCACCCAAGTTTGTATGTCCAGGCCACTTCACAAATGCCAAGAGAGCGGTGCTTTAGTGTGAATGAAATTATCAATGTAAAACGAAAGGTAATACCAACGTCCAATGATGCAAAACGAACCTGTCAGTTTAGAGGAAGAAGCTATGGTAGATGATATGGAGGTATAGTATATTATACTGTAGGCTCCAGAGCCTTTAAATATGCGGCCCCGAGACTATATAATAAGCTCCCACGAAACATTCGAATGATTGTAGACATTAAGGCTTTCAAGAGGAACCTGAAGACTCTTATTTTATGAGTCCTTTGACAGTGACGATTTAACAGTAAGTGAACAGTACGCGATGTGAAACGTTAAATACTCTGAACGAACAAGTTAAAACGACAGTGGAGGTCCTGTAGAGAGTAGGGTTTCCCTGCTGTATGTGATCGGAAAAACAGCCATCAAATAAAAGAAAAATATATTTTCATTGAAATCAAATCCGGCCAGCATTAATCCGCTCATGTGAAACGATCCTAAGTCCACACACATGAGAACAGGAAAGAGAAGCCAGGTTTGCAAAGTTTTACTCTGTTAGTAGTAGTTTGGTCAGGGTACCAGCCACCCGTTGAGATACTACCGCTAGAGAGTTAGGGGGTCCTTTGACTGGCCAGACAGTACTACATTGTATCTTTCTCTCTAGTTACGGTTCATTTCCCCTTTTTCCCTTTGCCTACACACACATACACCAGATATTCTGGCCTATTCTTTATATATTCTCCTCTGTCCTCATACACCTGACAACACTGAAATTGCCAAACAATTCTTCTTCACCCAACGGGTTGCTGCACTGTTATTGTTCAGTGGCCACTTTCCTCTTAGGAATGGTAGAAGGAACACTTTAGCTATGGTCAACAGCTCTTCTAGGAGAAGGACACTCCAAAGTCAAACCATTGTTCTCTAGTTTTGGATAGTGCCATAGCCTTTGTACCATGGTCTTCCACTGTCTTGGGTTAGAGTTCTCTTGCTTGAGGGTACACTATTCTATCTTATTTCTCTCCTTTGGTTTTGTTAAGTGTTTATAGTTTATATAGGAGATTTTTATTCTAATGTTACTGTTCTTAAAATATTTTATTTTTTCTTGTTTCCTTTCCTCGCTGGGCTATTTTCCCTGTTGGAGCCCCTGGGCTTATAGCATTCTGGTTTTCTAACTAGGGTTGTAGCTTAGCAATTAATATTATAATTATTATTATTATTATTATTACTTACTAAGCTACAACCCTAGTTGGAAAAGCAGTATGCTATAAGCCCTGGGGCTCCAACAGGGAAAATAGCTCAGTGAGGAAAGGAAAAAAGGAAAATAAAATATTCTAAGAAGAGTAACAACAATAAATATCTCCTGTATAAACTATAAAAACTTTAACGAAACAAAAGGAAGAGAAATAAGATAGGAGAGTGTGCTCGAGTGTACCCTCAAGCAAGAGAACTCTAACCCAAGACAGTGAAAGGCCATGGTACAGAGGCTATGGCACTACCCAAGACTAGAGAACAGTGGTTTGATTTTGGAGTGTCCTTCTCCTAGAAGAGCTGCTTACCATAGCTAAAGAGTCTCTTCTACCCTTACCAAGAGGAAAGTGGCCACTGAACAATTACAGTGCAATAACCCCTTGGGTGATGAAGAATTGTTTGGTAATCTGTGTTGTCAGGTGTATGAGGATAGAGGAGAATATGTAAAGAATATGCCAGACTATTCAGTGTTTATGTAGGCAAAGGGAAAATGAACCGTAACCAGAGAGGAGGATCCAATGTAGTACTGTCTGGCCAGTCAAAAGACCCCTTAACTCTCTAGCGGTAGTATCTCAACGGGTGGCTGGTGCCCAGGCCAATAATAATGATAATAATAATAATAATAAGAAGAAGAAGAAGAAGAAGAAGAAGAAGAAGAAGAAGAAAAACTGTAACTACACAAGTTTCCCTTACAGAAAATCTGTCGTATTTGTCGTTTCCTTATATTTATATATTTCTATGCCCATTAAAGAAAATGATCTAGTTGAATTTTAGTGGGTAACTAAGTTATAGTTCGTACATTCCAAAACGCCAATTTTCTATAGTTACGAGATTATGATTAAATAATCACTTAACACTTTCACTTGCCAGAATTACCAAATATGATTGTGAGAGAATATTTCTATCTAGAGTTTCCTAAGATATTCACTGCTAATAGAGCATTAAAAGAACACATATACGTATATTTCCGTAAAGTTGGAGGTGTGTATTGCACTACTTTTTACGCAAATTCTTGAATGTAATTTAAGAAATAAGTTTGAAAGTGTTCAGTTGCGTTGAATATCTAGATTAGCCATTAAAATGCAGTCATACGTCGTCTGCTAAAATCCGTTATGAAACAGGATCTGCCGGACTGTTTGATAGAGAATAGCTTGAAATACAGATGCTTGTGTTGAAATTACAATTGGCAACCAAGTTGTTGTTATCGCAGTAACCGACAATTTAGATAATGGTTACCATAATTAACTTATGGCAAAATGCTGTACATAGCTCAACGCTATTCCTCTTGCTATTCATCAAATGATATCGTGTCAAAACTATACACACACACACACACACACACACACACACACACACACACACGTTTGAGACTGAGTATTCTCTGCAAGAGAAATAATACTTTAGCGTGGTGAAAGGGTTTGTGTATCGCCGTGATCAGCAAAGCTGTACTAGTCAGGACCACCCATTATAGGCTGGTTTGCCGTGAGCGATCAAACAAAAGTGGCTCACCTTCACCAATCTTTAGTTAGCCAGTAGCCAACGTGGTGATGAAAACGGGCCAAATCCCAGACATGAATAACATATCTGAGGCCTTGGTTCTGCAGTGGGCCAGAAACCATAATAAATATAGGAATGCAATATTTAGCATTCCTCAGGGTAATGTTCTTGGCCCATTACTTTTCAGGATATATTCTCAAGATATGTGGTTTGGCCTGGAAAACAACTGTGCAGCTTTTTGCAGAAAACGTCACTCCATTTGAATCAATAACATTTTCTGAATATAGACCTCTGGTTGCTTAATCTCTTAATATCTATCTATCTAAAATTAGTGCCTTGTGTAAATTGTTGGGAATGAAGTCGAACCTAATAAAATTCAAAATATGCTTGTATGCCTCCTGGCTAGTACAGTGGTAACATGTTTGCCTAACATTCGCATAGCAACAGATCAATCCCAGCCCAGGACCGTGCGTTCAAGCTGTTTACTCGGGAGGCCACTCCAGTGGTTGGGCACCATAGTGGGGTGTTGGGCTTGCCAGGGTGACATTCTAGTGAGCATCTATTCGGATGAAACTGGGATTGAAACCAGACACCTTTCAACCTTTAAGTAGGTCAAGTACATGGATTCCTCAACATTCAGATCTTTGTATTGATGAGGTTTCTTTAATTGAATTATTCAAACTCTTAAAATTCTAGGTGTAAATTTACTTATGAAAAGCACATCTGGTCTGGTATCTTCTTCAATTGCGCAAAAAAAAAAAAAAAAAAAAAAAATTGCATATTAAAGGATTTTAAGATGTTTGGTTGACCAATCTATCCTAAGGAAAGATTTTAATTTTCATGTTCTGCCATATGTTGAGTATTGTTCTCGTATCTAGTAATCATGTGTTGACCCTAATCGTAACTTGTACAAAATCTTGCTAATAAATTTCTTATTCCTGATCTCCATGTTAGTTCTTTATGCAGGCTGCATAAGGTTTTTCATGATTCTGACCATCCTTTGCAATCAGATAATCCCATCCTGTGCTAGGTATGCAGTTAATTCTAACAGTCTTGCCTACTCAATACTACACGTATCATATTGTGCTGTGATCAGATTGTGGATTGCTCTTCCTAATCTGGCAGTTGAATCTGTGGAACTTTACACTTCAAACTTGTTGCAAGTATATTTCTGTTGAACAGGTTGACATGCCTCATTTTTAATTTATATATGGCTGGTCTATTTCAACGTTGTTACTGCTTTTTGATGTATTTAAAAGAATCTGTATTCTTTATAATTTATTTTTTAATCTTATATAGTTTTTTCTAACATTCCTTTCCAAACAGGACTGCTTTCCCTGTTAGAGCATTTGGGCTCGTATATCCTTTTTTTTCCAAATAGGATTGTACATTATCTTAGCTACAGTATAAATAGTAATAATAACAGCAAGAATTTTAGAAACATAATTTACCCTAGTGTTATGGAAAATGTATACTGTAATAGGAGTTGTATTGAGAAGGTAAGACAGGTGACAGTAGAACTTAAAGGAGATGAATAGCGTTGGTTTAGACTGAAGGAAGTGTATAAATAAGGGGAAAAGCTGTATGGGGCATACATGAACCTAGGAGTTATGGTAGAATCTATAGTAAGGCAATGTGGAGGTTATAGGTAGTGTATGTGATAGATGTTAAGACTGTAAGAGAAATAAAATTTCTTGCAAAGGATGTGTAGGTGGTTGGTATGACGAGTGGCTGAGACAAAGGTGTGATTTGTCTCTATCACTTCAATGATGCAAGAGGTTGAAAAATAGATAGTGGATGTAATGTAAAATTGTGGGGGTAAGAAAATTGGTCAGAATGGAGTGTGGAATGGTTGATGTTGGCAAATGATGCTGTGCTCATTTGGTGCAATTGAAAAAAATTGTAATAAGTGAGACTTTAATTACATTTGCATGAGGAAGCAGAGTAAATGTGCGAATAATATCTATATAAATCGTTGATACCAGGGAGATGGGGTAGTTGGTTGGTTTGGGATGGTCTGCCTCAGTGGACATTGGACCGCACTCCCTCATGCCTTGCCAGGGCCAAGGGTGAGGTAGCATGCTCCAGATGTCATTTTTAAAAGTTAAATAGCCTTCAGAAGACCAGCTTCTGAATTAAAGTTAAAAATACCGCTAACATGGTAAGACGTATCATGTTCAAGAACCTTGGCAAGGATGAACCTGCCATCCTCACCTCGACCCCCGAACAGATATCCATTTGTTTCGCTACTATAATTGGGGCATTCGGTCAACAAATGTCTCTCTGTCAAGGGTACCAAACAGCCATAGCATTAAGGCTGGTATTAGCCAGTAAGTAGATATTTGTGTCAACCAAGTGTGACCAGTGCAGAGGAAGATGCCACAAGAGCGAGGTAGCATGCTCCAGAGATTCTTCACCCCCTTCCCAACGAGTATGATCAGTCTGCCCCAAGGACAGAATGCGGAATGTAATTGTGGACTGACAAAGGCCCATGTAGGCCAACAGGAACGGTAGAACTCCTGGCGTGGTACCGAACAGAGTAGTAGTACCAGGTACTTTTCCCTCTGTTAGTTGGAGAAGGGTGCCAACCACAGCCCCATGCGCCATGCCACGGGGAACATGACTCTCTGCCCCATATTCTTGGTCTTCCGTGGACAGCTTTGAGTGGTGCCATCCTCTCTACCAAGCCAAGCAACAACTTGGTGGCAGAAAGAGGGGGAGGAGCGTGTGTCCAGTGTCCAGGAAGGAAGGAAGATGATGCTTACCAAAGTTCATCCATGAACCTTGGAATGGAAAGTATAAGGTGCCCTACACCCCATCTCTACTGGATAAAAGCCGGGACACTTAGGTTCCGGGCTTTGCCATATTTTATAAATGAATAAAATTCATATTTAGACAAAAATTCTATACAGTGAATTATCAGAGGTTTTAACATAGGTTCATTCTTCTTGCTAATCAGACTCATATATGTTATGAGGTGGTGTTGTAAGGGAGCCCTGTCCTTGCCACTACAGCTGGGCTTCCCGGACTTCTTAGACCTCTAAGAAGAAGCATCACAATCAGAGTTGGAGGATAAGGAGGAGGCGGAGGAGAATGAGGAAGAATGGTACGCAAGCTTCTTCTTCCTGGGTCGGCAAGCCAAGCAGTCAAGGTCTGAGTGACCATCATCGACGAGGCTCCCCGGGGACGGGGAACCACACGGGTTGCTTCAGCAGGAGTCACAACACTGAGACATACTGTCACAACAGAGGAGGTAGGCATACTCACAAGGTCGTGGGACCCTGCAAGGAGTGGTGCTGAAGGCACACACTCAAAGGGAGCAGGAATCAGCCCTGTATCCCGAAACATAAGGGTTGGGGTGACTGACACGTCGGAAGGGGGTGGTAATAACTGTGGCTGGGATAAGGATTGGAGTAACACTTACCTTGACCTTAGCAGCCACCTTATGCCCACCTATGGGACCGACACGTATAAGCATCTTTTTTTCCAGCCCAGGAGCCATCATTAACTTAGGCTTAAAGGGGAGTGTGACCAATAAGTTCCCTGACACTGTGGGGACCATCATGCCCTTCATAACTGGTGCCATCAGGATCATTGGGCTACTATCTCCCTCAAAACTGTCATAGAGGACATACCTGAGAGACATAATAAAACCCAAAACTTCCTTAGGTCAACTCATTGTCAGTAGCCTGCATGGTCTTGGGCGAAGAGCTACCAGCCCCGAAAGGAGTGTGATGAACTCTAGGGATTTCCCACACACCAGCAGAACCTGAAAAACTTGCCAACGTTGATCCGAGAGCTACTAGACCCTGCTGCGAACTCAGGGGACCGATCCATGGACATATGCGCAGGGGTATCACGAGTGGCCGCACTCCCTTGAGGAGAATGAAGCAGCAAAAGACTTCATCAGAGTCCTCTTTTGTTGGCCCGTCAGACTCCAACAAAAGCTTCACTTGCTTCTTCCCCTTCAGGGGGTATGCCTGCCACTGCACTAGAGGCCAAGACAAACACTCAGCACATGAGGATGACTGAACATTCATGCTCTTTACAAAACTCGCAGAGGGAGTGTGGATCTATGGATGGTTTAGCCATAAACCAGTTTCAGCATCCACCCTTCTCCACCCAAACACAAACTTCTTACTCCCATTCCATCTTCACAACCAATCACTTCCTGCAGAGAAAGAAAATGAGAAAGTTTGATAAGGCAATGACTACGCTCATATACGTCAGCCGCCGAAACAAAAGTAAAGGCTCTCCACCTGAAAAGTAGGAGCGGGGCTCCTCATCCTGCACCAACTTTAACGATTGTCTGCAGGATGATGGTTTGTATATTGCAAGGGAACAACTACTGTGTATCTTTGTGAAGCAATTGCTGTTGGGAGAGAATTGAAAGTGTGACCAAGAAGGTATGTGGAGATTGGAAACTGGTTAGCTCTGTGTGATTTGATATCTTGGTTATATTGAAAGAAGGCAGACTACTGGTGAGCCTTCTGTGTAGATCTATAAAGTAGCATACTGTATTCTATGAATATCATCTTAATGAATTTGATCCACAAATCATCAGTTATGAATGTGGTAACTCATTTTATCTCCAATGCCATCCCTTTCAGGTAAACAGGTTTTTGTATGTAAATATTGTTAGGTTAAATAGCTATAAACAACAAATTAAAAGGAAACTTTTTTTATCCTGAGGAGTACAGTATAATATTTTTTGGGGGGCTCAAGCCATGTCGTCCTGATGGAAGGTTCCTTCAGTAGCTTCCTTTGGGTATATATGACTACAATAGATATTCCTAGAAAATTAAACTAAAGGTTTCACAGAATTCTAACTTCTGGTGCAAGTACCCTAAAGGTTTCCCTCTAGGATATCGTATATCAACAGGGGACGCATGCATTAACACGCCACATGGCTATCTGCATCCCACATAGCGTTTACGCTTCGAGGGGGAAAGGTGGCGAGGTAACTGAGGAGCCGGTCCAAAGTTACCCTCCTTCGTTACTGTTACGGTACTCGCAATGTAAACAAACCGTCCGCCATACTGTGTGACGTCACGTCCGTCCTCATTCCTATTCTGGTAGCTTCCAACATTGGTTTGTTTTTCCCAGTGATCGCCGATCATCTTGTGCATCCTTCGCCATGTCTCAACCTTCTGCCTCGCCTTCTTCTGGAAAGTTGAGTACCAGGCTCTTGTATTGTTTAAATGAGCTCTGGCCGTAAAGTAACGATTTTTTACGCTAAAATCTTGTGTTTTGTGGCAGAGCTGTGCCTTGCCCGGAGGCGCCATTTCATGACGCCGCTGTTCGCCTCGCATGCTTTATTTAGTTAGCCAGAACAGCCTTCCCAGCCTTATAACTAATTAAATATCATTAGTTATTTAGTCTTCATTGCTAGGAATTAGTTATATTATGCCGATGGTATTCTTCGGCGCTCTTGGTTAGCCGACCCCATACTAGACTTTTAGCCTAGCCTAGGCTGCAGCCTAGTGTTCATGTTTACTTCTGCCTGATATAATAAGTGTTCCTAGTGGTAATGTTAATGAAGATAAAGGCATTTTTAAACATATACAAGATTCAGTGTTGCACATGTCTTAAGCCTTCTAGGGACCATACAAGGGACCGTGCCTGGTCCATCCATGTCACATCCCCTAACCCAACGTTGGGGCCCTTGTATGCTTCCTTATCTCCCCTGTTACCTTCGGGTAACCTTCCTCTGGGTAGCTTTGCTATATCTTAGCCCCCTTACCCGGAATAATTTTCGGGTAGGTTAGGCTAGATCGTTCTTTCCTCTTCCCTACCATAGTATATGGGGGGACCTCGGACAGAACCCCAGAGTACCTATCGTTCATCCCAGTCCACCCTTAGGGAACGCATTTCCCTTTAGGTATCGACTGAGACTGAAGGTGGAAGGGCCCTGCCCTTCCCCCTAGACTACTCTTGGTTGGGACACGTCCCTTCCTCCTGTGGCCTAGCGATATGTCTTCCCATCCCTCCCTAATCTAGGAGAAGACTCTCCTAGTTTAGGTTAGGCTTTGGGGGATTCTGTTTCATTATAGTTTAGGACAGTACACCAGTGCTGTGCCTACTCTGAGCTAACCTACCCTAGGGTTGGAGAGCATTTCTCTCCTACCTGGGTAGTATAGCATCTAACAGATTCCCTCCACTCCTTGGGAGCTTTAGGGTTGCGACCCCTTCTGCTCCCTCAGACCCCTACCCCCACTCTATCCCTTTGTGTTGGCGAGCCTTCACACCCCTGTCCGCTGTCCTACAATTACTCCCTTGGGGAGATTTGTAGGTTAAGCTGTGCTCTTCTGCTTGGCTGGCCACTCTTCTACACTTCCCCCTCATAGTCGAACTATAGGGTAGTGTTGGCGGCCTGCCTGCTGGCGGAAGATCACCCTCTCCCCCTTTTGAGTGTCCTCTGATCCTCCCTTGGATTACCATAGGCATCCAGCCGTCTGCCGGCCCCCTGCCGCCGCATGATAGGCATATCCTCTCCTATCATGAGAGCACTCCTTCCGGAGGGAAGCTGGTCGGGTATCGGACATTACCCTTCCCCCACTTCCTCCTTATCTTTCTCTCTTCTATCATGGTGCCAGTCCACTGCCGCCTCCGCCTGCCGGCGCTAGCCGCTAGCGCCGGCACCCCATGTGACCTTCCTACTTCATAGGATGTTCCTATCTGAAGATTACCTAAGGCGACAGCCTGCCGGCTGGCAGGGGCCGCCGCCCCTTGCCGCCGACATCGCAGACAACCCTCCATCTTATGTACCCAGCTAGGTTCACCAGCGCCGACAGCTTGCCGGCTGTCGGAGGCCATCACCCGGCCGGCGACCCGCCGCCGTGCCGGCGGTCGCCCTTATAGGTGTCTCCTACCTCTCTGCTGCTCAGTGTGTAGCCTTAGATGAATTCACCCCGCCGGACCGGCCTCCGGCTTGCCGGCGATGCTCCTGCAGCTTCCATGGACAAGCACCCCTCCCCACGGCTGCCGGCCCCGTGCCGGCAGTCGACTTAATACAGCCGAATAGCCAGACTGCTCTTTCTTCGGTATTTCATACCTTAAAAACAGTGGCTGGGGTGTACGGTTGTACAGTACAATATTTCCAGCATACTCTGTGCTTCTCAGTGCAGTCTCTTGCCGGGACCTACCCAAATATAAGGGGGTTTTATCCTATTTTCCCCCTTCTTTTCTCTAGGTTCTGAACGATTTCAGACCTTCTCCACTCTGGAGACAATTCCTTTATAAGGAAGCCTAAGTTTGGCTCCCCCATAGGGATACCATTCCCTCTCCTAGAACCTCAGGTCCTAAGGAATTGTCGGCAGAAAAAGTCACGGTAACTGGCTGGACGGGACTCACAAGTATGTGTCTTCCTACTTCCCTTCTAGCTCACCTATCCTGAGCTCACATAAAAACCAATTCTACAGATTAGTGAATCTTAATCTTAAGAGTAATGTAAGCCATAACTCTGTCTTCCATGTACTCATGATCTCTTTCTTTTACAGGAGGAGAACCTGAAGTGTGAGAGCTCCTTCTGCGGAGTTCACCGCCCGGACTTCTACGGGCATAAGGCAAGCCGGACCCACGCCCCCTGTGCAGCGAAAAAGGGCAACCTTAAATATTGGGATCCGCAGTCCTGCTCAACCTGCAAAGGCCTCCTTGATGAGGCGTTCGACAACCCTCCATCCGCGGAGGCCAGGGACAATGCTCAAGAGAAACTGCGCAAGTGGGTGCGCGGTTTCCAGAAGAACGCCACCGGGCCTTATCTCCCTAACGAGAAGATGAGGGCCTTGCTTTCCCCTAAAGCGCTGTCGGATTCTGTGATCCCCCAGGATCAGATCCCCTGCATCCAACTTACTGTTGAACCCTACATTTCGGCTACACTCCAAAAGTGTCATCTCGACGAAGTGGAGATGATGTCGGAAGTCCCCGACAACACCGAGAGGACCCTCATGGGTGAGGATCTGGAGGATGAAGAGGATCAGGTGGAGTTCCCTGATTCAGAGGACGAGGTCGCCCAAACACCTCCAGTAACCCCCGTGGTGGTCGAGGAGCCAATCCCCTCTACCTCCGCCGCCTCGCTGCCCGTGCCACCAGCCACTGGAGATGCCATCCAGGTGCTGGTGGCACTGATGGACGAAAGGCTCCGAAAGAATCAAGAGGAGCTCAAACGTCATTTTATGGGTTTGAAGCAATCGAAAAAGATTTCGGTTAAGGGTCTTCCCCCCTGCTCGGAGTCTAACCCCTGGAGGTACGCCAAGCATATGCCAATTACAACTGGCAAAATCTTTATTAATGATCAGCTTGGGTCCATCCTCTTGGAAGAGGTGGAGTTCTTCCCCAGCTTTGAAGTTTACCCGGACTGTTACGTCTGGCTCAGGTCCGAACCGGCCTCCAAGGAAGAGACCGAACCCAAAGAAGTGATCGTGTTCGATAACTCGAAAGCCCAAACCATGCTGGCAGTGTCTTAAGAGTCGTGGTTTTACCAACTCTAAAATGCCAGCATTGAGCAAGAAGCACCCGTCCTTTCTTGCTCCCCCTACTGCGACCTTTCCCTTTGTTGAAAAGGCCTTCCATGCGGTCATGAAGGCGGTGGAGGAAGGAAAGCCCTGCCCTACCTTGGAGGAGTGTAGGCCTCTCTCCCTCGCCCTTCCCCCTGACGACAGATTCTGGAAAGATATCCAGTTCACTTTTACAGTCGGGAAACTGGAACCTGACACGGCTGGCCGTCAGTTCAATGAGGATCTTCCAAAGCTGAACGACCACCTTCTTCGTCGGGAGCAAGAGACCAAGGAGAGACTAGCCGCCTCTCTGTCTCATCAAATTCAGCTTGAGGTCATGGCCGGGGACGTTGGGGTCCCAGATTTGTATATGGTTCTCGCGAAGACCCACCCAGTGACCGTGATGAAGGACTTGTACAGCTTCATCAAGGCCCGGAGAGCCTGCAGGGAATTCGTGTTTGCCAACGCGCCAGTGAAACACGAACCCCGGAAGCTAATCTCCTCCAACATCTGGGGCAAGCATCTCTTCCCAACAGCTCTGGTGAAAGAGATCGTGGACAAAGCCGCCTCTGAGAATCGGAACCTTCTCAACAAATGGGGCATGTCCCGCAAGAGGAAATCCTCTCAGGAAGAAGGCCCTCAACCTAAGAGGAAATCCTCCAAACCACGACCCCAGCAGCGTCAACCCAAACGCCAGTTTCCGGCTCCCGCTACTCCCCAAGTGGTGGCACAACCACAACATACCTTTCAGTTGGTCCCCCAGCCGGTGGTGTCTCAATCACCGGTCTTCACCCCTGCCTATGAACGACCATCCACTACCCTTCGTCCCAGAGGTAGAGGCTCCGGCAGAGATTCCTCTCGCCCCCCCTCCAGGGGCAGAAGAGGAAGGGGAACTAGCGGCCGAGGTGGCAAACCCTCGGGAAACCAGAAGCAATGAAGTGCTTCCAGTGAGAGGAAGACTCCGCCACTTTCAGGATCGTTGGACCTTTGATCCTTGGGCACACAGCATCATCAAGAAGGGACTAGGTTGGAGCTGGACGCAACCACTGCCAACTTTCAACCAATTCTTCCAGCCTTCAACTCCCATCTTGGAAGAATATGTCCTAGAACTCTTGAACAAGAAGGTGATCAAGAGGGTAAAGTCCACCAGGTTCCAAGGAAGACTATTTTGTGTTCCAAAGAAGGACTCAGACAAACTCAGAGTCATTCTCGACTTGTCCCCCCTCAACAAGTACATTGCGAACAACAAATTCAAGATGCTGACCCTTCAACAAATAAGAGCCCTACTGCCTCACAAGGCCTACACGGTCTCAATAGACCTGGCGGATGCCTACTGGCACATCCCAATGAACCACCACGCTTCCTCCTACCTAGGATTCCGGCTCCAACGAAGAAGCTACGCCTTCAGAGCCCTGCCCTTCGGGCTCAACGTGGCTCCGAGAATCTTCACCAAGCTAGCAGACACAATCGTCCACCAGCTACGCCTTCAGGGCGTCCAAGTGATGGCCTACCTCGACGACTGGCTGGTCTGGTCGACATCGCCAGAAGAATGTTTGAGAGCTTGCAGCAAAGTGACCCAGTTCTTGGAACATCTGGGTTTCAAAATAAACACCAAGAAGTCTCGCCTCGCTCCAGCTCATAAGTTCCAATGGTTAGGAATCCATTGGGATCTTCAGTCACACCGCCTTTCCATCCCACTGAAGAAAAGGAAAGAAATAGCAGGGTCTGTCAGAAGACTTCTCAAATCCAAACGGATCTCAAGACGACAGCAGGAGCAAGTTCTCGGCTCCCTACAGTTCGCATCAGTGACAAACCCAGTGCTACGAGCACAGCTAAAGGATGCCTCAGGAGTCTGGAGACGAAACGCATCCGTCGCTTGAAGAGATCTCAAGAGACCCCTACCGAACAGGCTTCGCTCCCTTCTAAGACCGTGGTCAGAAGCAAGGACCTTGAAAAGATCCATCCTTCTCCAACCTCCATCTCCATCGATCAACATCCATACGGACGCTTCTCTGGAGGGTTGGGGGGGTCACTCCCAACAACGGCAAGTTCAAGGAACATGGTCTCCCCTATTCAAGACGTTTCACATCAACATCTTGGAGGCCATGGCGGTTCTTCTCACCCAGAAGAAATTATCCCCGCGTCCCTCGATACACATCCGTCTAACTCTGGACAGCTCGGTAGTAGTCAGATGTCTCAACCGTCAGGGCTCGAGATCGCCCCACATAAATCAGGTGCTATTACCCATCTTCCGCCTGGCAGACAGGAAGAAGTGGCACCTATCTGCAGTTCACCTACAAGGATTCCGCAACGTGACGGCGGACACTCAATCAAGGACAAGCCCCATAGAGTCGGAATGGTCCCTAGACGCAAGATCATTCTCCTTCATATCTCGTCAAGTCCCGGAACTACAGATCGACCTCTTCGCGACGAGCGACAACAAGCAACTTCCTCGATATGTGGCCCCTTACGAGGACCCCAAAGCGGAAGCAGTGGACGCCATGTCCCTGGACTGGAACAGATGGTCCAAGATTTACCTGTTCCCTCCACCCAACCTTCTGCTGAAAGTCCTCTCCAAACTGAGAACCTTCAAAGGGACAGCAGCCCTAGTGGCTCCCAAGTGGCCCCGGAGCAACTGGTTCCCCCTAGTCCTGGAACTACAGCCCAAGCTGATCCCCCTGCCGGGCCCAGTTCTCTCCCAACAAGTGCAGAAGTCGACTGTCTTCGCTTCATCAAAGAAAGTCAAGGACCTTCATCTCATGATTTTCTCTCCCTAGCCGTGAAGAAAAGGTTTGGGATCTCGAAGAAAAGTTTGGACTTCCTAGAGGAATACAAAACAAAGTCTACCAGAAGGCAATATGAATCATCCTGGAAGAAGTGGGTATCCTTCGTCAGGGCAAAAAACCCTACGGAAATCTCCATAGATTTTTGCATGTCCTTCTTTATTCACCTTCATGGACAAGGCTTAGCAGCCAATACGATTTCCACCTGCAAATCGGCCTTGACTAGACCACTTCTGTACGCCTTCCAAATAGATTTATCCAGTGAAATCTTCAATAAACTCCCGAAGGCGTGCGCTAGACTCCGTCCAGCACCTCCACCGAGACCCATCACCTGGTCCCTGGATAAGGTGCTCCATTTTGCCTCTAACTTGGACAACGAATCTTGCCCTCTGAAAGACTTGACTCAAAAAGTGATCTTCCTTTTTGCTCTCGCCTCGGGAGCCCGAGTCAGTGAAATAGTGGCACTATCAAGAGAAGAGGGCCAGATACAGTTCGCCGACACGGGGGAACTTACCCTATTCCCTGTTCCCACGTTTCTCGCTAAAAATTAACTTCCCACCAAAAGATGGGGCCCTTAGAGAATCTGCCCCCTGAAGGAAGATATCTCTCTATGCCCAGTGGAGAATCTTAAGGTCTATCTTCAAAGAACTTCAGACTTTGGCGGAGGACAACTCTTTAAAGGAGAAACTTCGGGTAGTGACCTGTCACTAAAACAACTAAGAGCGAAAATCACCTACTTTATTTGCAGAGCGGATCCTGACAGTACACCCGCAGGTCATGGTCCTAGGAAAGTCGCCTCTTCCCTGAACTTTTTCCAAGGAATGGATTTTGAAAGCCTCCGATCCTTCACAGGCTAAAGGTCACCCAGAGTATTCTTCAAACACTATGCGAAGCAGGTGCACGAAGTGAAAAGATTCGTGGTCGCAGCAGGTAGCGTGATGAAACCGGCTGTTTAGTGCTGCGTAGAACAGTGAGTTTTTTCGGGACTTTAACTTAAACGGGTGCCTGTGTTGACCCTAGTGCGATACATAGTGATTTCAAGGGACACTTAGTGTCACTAATAGACTTTTCTTCATCAAGGTGAAGTGACATAGATTCTTACACGTGTGCCACATGTTCTTGGACATGAAGTGTATAATGATTTTAAAGACTGGCATTCCTCCGGGAACTTGTGCTTAAAGGCAAAATATTTCCCTTTCAGATTCCACATCACCGTCTTACTGAAAATCTATGTCTATTATCCTATTATTGTACATAATTTCCCATATTTCCCATATTTCCATGCAATTTTCAAATAAAATTTTTTTACCATACGCGTCTGATTTCGCTCCTATCTTTCATAAGAAAATAAATTGCTGTTATTGTTTTATTGATCCTATTTCCATGGTTTATTATAAATAATATACCTACTACCTAATATACACTCACCTAATGGTATAAATTTGTTCCTACACAAATATTTACCCTTCTGATCTGTCTTCAAGACCGGCACGATCTCTTAGTCCAGGTGAGTCTATCTTCGTCAGGTTACTTCGAGATGTTCCTCTTGTCCAATTAGGACTTCCCTGCCAGGGGGGCGGGAAGCCAGGTCATTGTAATGCCACTGGTAGTGACATTTAACGGAGATGTCACGGTCTCTTCGGTCACCAGACCGCAGGAATATTAGTCGAAGGAGAAGGCACTTGAAATGGGAAAAAATCCATGATACATTAATTCTCTGGTACACTTCCATCAGACGACATGGCTTGAGCCCAAAAAACGGATTTTGAGCGAAGCGAAAAATCTATATTTGGGTGAGATGGCCATGTCGTCCTGATGGACCCGCCCAACTGTTCCAGTTCAGCCTGCCAGACCCCTCCCTGCTATACTGTATCGCGGAAGCCGGTTGGAAGCTGGACTAGGAATGAGGACGGACGTGGCGTCACACAGTATGGCGGACGGTTTGTTTACGTTGCGAATACCGTAACAGTAACGAAGGAGGGTAACTTTGGAACGGCTCCTCCGTTACCTCGCCACCTTTCCCCCTCGAAGCGTAAACGCTATGTGGGGTGCAGATAGCCATGTGGCGTGTTGATGCATGCGTCCCCTGTTGATATACGATATCCTAGAGGGAAACCTTTAGGGTACTCGCACCAGAAGTTAGGATTCTGTGAAACCTTTAGTTTAATTCTCTGGGAATATCTATTGTAGTCATATATACCCAAAGGAAGCTACTGAAGGAACCTTCCATCAGGACGACATGGCCATCTCACCCAAAAATAGATTTTTCGCTTCGCTCAAAATCCGTTAATAAAATTTTTTCTCCTTAGTTTCATATTTACTTTCATTTCTCTTATTCCATTCGTACATAAAATTTTTATGGTAATTCTTAATTACAAGAGAAATCTGGAAGAGATGATGTTCAGTTGAAGACCATCCAAGACTGCTTGGTTTATTTGTTCTTCCCCTAACTGGTCGCATTAACTCCTGGAAGTCTTCCTAAAAGAGATTGTGCCTAATTCCCGAGGCATACCTCGCCTACATCTAAATCAAGGGTGCTACACTTGCTCACCACAAGCAGAAACATGGATTTTAGTTTTAGGAATCCAAACTGTCATTTAACGAATGTAACTTTTCACCATGCAATTATGTAAGAGCACCCCTCCCAGTCATTCAGGGTCATCCTTTCACCCTGAACAACCATTGACTTGGTAACAAAAGTTAGGTTTTCCCAATGTGATACATAATGAATAATTCATAGAACTAAGTTCATGTGAATCACGCCCTCCAAACGAAGTTCCCATTTTTAGTTCCAAAGCAAGAAGTAGTGGTATCCACATCCACTTTGGAGTTAGAATTCATCCTCTGTCCATTATTAAGTCTACAGAATCTCTTGATAGTATAATAAACATTAAACTTCTAAACATCTTCAAAACACTTTATCTTTAGAGAATTAAAGTTGGTTAATAATGTACACTCTATAAATACAATGTAAAGCCATCAGTTGGCTTTGCAAATTTATATTTACAGAAACCTTCAAAACAAATGATGCACAACTGACTGTAGCAGTTTGATTTTGGAAACAAATTAGTCAATAATATTGTATTTGTCTACAGGATATCCATTCCAATTAATTTATAAAATTCTGAAAAGAATTTCAAATGTGCTTTTGACAATTCCACGCTGTCCAATCCTGTGTTAAGTATTTCAACTGTCTGTTTGAACTAAATCAATATTGGATCAAATCTGTTACCATGCATCCAAATTATATAAATTTTCTTGGCAGTCACCAGTCTTTACGCCTTTCTATTACAGTAATGGGAAGCAGGTAAGGCGAGGGGAAACTAGAAAATAAGTGACAGTAAAAAAGGGATTTTGACAAAGGAAAAATCTATTTCTGGGTCGACCTGTGACGCCCGGAAAAAAAAGGGTCCTTCCTTACACTTTTCTGATATAAATACTTCCAAATATACCAGAGAAATTAAAGTATGGAATGCAGAGGTTACTACCCTCGCGCGAACACCCTGTGGGCGTCGTTTATAAAGCAGGGGCATGTGAAAACCACTATTCACAGGCTGTCTCCCATTTAGGTAATTCCTTCATCAAAGGGGAGGGCCGTAACGGAGGCCCTATCTACTTTGCCAGAACTATCCTACCAACGCCACCTAGACTCTGATGCCCACAATAAGAAAGATAATACTGTAATGGTATTTTGATCATGCCATAATAATAATAATTATTTAGGTATTGCTGGACAAAAACCCATAACAATGAGAATACCAGATTCCTACAATAATAAAAATGGTACTTTGATCATGTCCTAACAATGATAATAATTTATGTAGATAGTAAACAGAAGGGGTGAGCAAGTGTAAAACAGTAATATACTTTACTGTAAAGGACTCCAAAGCTTCAACCATCTCTTGTGATTGGAATGTTTTAACAAGACGGCCCAAACCAAACATGGCCACTAATTGTTCATTAAAGTTTCAAGTTATTATGGTACCACCATCTCAAATATTTATTCTTCTAAGTGAAATGTGTATGTAAAAAGGCCCTTACAACTTTAACTGTAGAGACCAACACTTACAGACGATGAAGGCATAAAGCATTGCAGCTGGAATTCAAACAAGAATGTGCAAAGAACTCATTTGAATATGGTTACTTGACCTTCCATAACAGATGAAAGCCCAGTTTTTCTATCGTACAATTTTGGATCAGAAATGACACCACACCCATCTGTAACCCCATGCACAGAAGGCAAATATCAGGATTAGAATTGTAAGTAAAAATGGTTTTAGCTACTCAAATCATGGGTTAAGATGAGGAATCATGGGTTAAGATGAGGATTGAAGTAGGTAGGGCATGTACTTAGTAAAACAGGATTCCCCAAAAATCCACAGTACAAGTAATAAAGAAGCCCCTCTACAGTAGTGGTTTCTACGCACTAGAATGCATCTAACAGTGTCAGAGCTCACTAAGATCAACAAGGGAGAACTTCCCTTGAGTGGAGAGCACCATTGCTCCTCTAGAGGAAGCAATAGGGTCCGCCAGGTCAGAGAGTCACCTACGAGTCAAAAGGCAAAGCTCTCTTGTTCAATCAAACTTTGGAAGACAATTCTCAAAGGCAGGGTGGGAGGTTCCCAGTAGAAGAGGAATATCTGGTTTTTTTTTTGGCCTTCAAGGCAGAGCTCCTGTGTGCAGAACTCCTCCTAGACTTGTTTCTCTAGCGACTGAACCGCTCCTACTAGGAGGATGGCCACTTCAGACACTCATGGCATGGAGACGTTTCCGTGCAGTAGTCTCTTCTACATGAAGGTCAGAGCTGGTGGTGATCAGTCTTCAGCGGGGATTGATTGATTGATTTGAGGTTTTCTGGAATAAGGTCATTGATGCCCGATGTTTATTATAAATAAAAAAAAAAAGATATTCAATTAAAACCATAAAAGCAAATATGTCATTTTTAAAAGTTAAATAGCTTTCAGAAGACCAGCTTCTGAAGTAAAGTTAAAAATACCACTAGCATGGTAAAACGCACCATGTCCACGAATCTTGGCAAGGATGAAGCTGCCATCCTCACCTTGACCCTCAAAGAGATAACCATTTCTTTCACTACTATAATTGGGGCATCCGGTCAACTAATGTCTCTCTGTCAGGGGTACCAAACAGCCGTAGCATTATGGATGGTATTGGCCAGTAAGCTGATATTTGTGTCGTGTCAACCGAGTGTGACCAATGCGGAGACAAGTGCTACCGTCTGTACCAGTGCAACTCCAGATGCCGCTTTGTCTGGAATACAGCGCAAACGCACCTGAAAAGGAAGATAAAAAGCTAGATATGCCAGTTACATCCAAGACAGAAGAGTAATCTACGTCCACTCTCTCTCAGACACCGAAGTCAAAAGTGGAGAGTTAGTGAAGGCTAAGTCGGAGACTACCCGCTAACCGTGGATATGGGCTGCCACCTCGCTTAATATATTTATGGAAGTGAACACCCAGCTCGAGTTATGCCTTTTAAAAAACGATGGTTTCCATTCATGTTAGAACAAACAATTGTTCAATAAAACTGTATCTCAAATAAAATAGTGGCTAAAAGCTTAAGGAAAATCAGCTGACATTGGACCTGCTACTCATTGGTCAAGGACAAAACTCTACCAATCATTATTTGTGGATCTAATTAACATTACGGAAATAATTTCCGTTTTGTTGCATAGTTCAGTAATATGCCTTAGTAAAACAGTGGTTTTCACTGCGAGAAAGTCAAAGTAACAATGGGGATACCAATAACTCTTAAGAAAAATTTAAAAATTCAAAGTCATAATTACAAATCGTCTCTCTACAGCCCGTAGGGATCCAACAGGAAAAGTAGCCCAGTGCAGAAATTAATTGAATTTAAAAAAAAAAAAAAAAAAAAAAAAAAAAGATTGAAACGCAAGACTACAAACAGCTTTAAAATACAGCAAGTCATAAACTATCAAGAGAAATGTCGAACAATTAAAAAGAAATAAAATTGTGTAAGGTTGAACTTCCCCTGTACAGTATTTTACAAGTATAAATTATTCCTAAAACTGCTAAACCGCTCAGATTTGTTCTTGAATATATGTAAGACTCCAAGTATAAAAAATTGAAAAAGATGGAGAGCAATATAGGAAAAAAGCAAAGATAACCGACTTATAGACAAGTTCCACGGATACACCCACTAGATTAGCGAGATCATTCCATAATCTTGTCACAGTTGGAAAAAAAAAAATGGGTAGAATTGTGTAAAATTTATGCTTATGATGAAGAAGGCCTGACTTTTAGAATAAGTTGCATACCTGGTACAAGTACACAATGGTACGAGCAGATATAAATGCAAAGGATCAGAATTATGAAAAATCTTGTGCAATATGTACAGAAGTAACTGAAAGACACAGATTAATACCCAGATTAGGAATAAAGAATTTAATAAGACTAAGGTCTTGCCCAAAAGCCTGGCAGAAATTTTTTTTTAGAAAAAACAATACACGAGTAAGATTTCATCTGGTTATATTGGTTAACAAGTATCTTGAAAGCTGACATGTGACAATTTTGGGTGTAATTTTAGAAACCAATTTACGAAAAAGTGAATTTGCAATCAATCTTACCACAAGATTTTATGAGTTTTAAAAGATTACATCAAAACAAAGATCTATAAGTTGATGAGCCATTGTAATTGACTCTCTTACAGTCATGCTTTTGAGTTTGTGCCACTTCATCCCAGTTGCTGTAGCTAGATTTCAATTTAGGGATTTGCTAACAATACGCAATGGAATTAGAAGTACCAATAAAGTTATATGCTATTGATGTGGGTTTGCCAACAATACACAGATGGAATTATAAGTACCAATAACGTTAAATGCTATTGATGTACACTAATTTAAAGCAGCCTTTCTTGCTTCTCCTATCTTGCTGTGCAACCTCAACTTCTACTCGTGTAATTGCAAGAATTGCAAGTTTCATCCCAGTTGCACTTCTGTGCTGAATGACATCACAGAGCTAAGAGGTGTTTAATCTAGCCCAAATCCATCAATAGTACCTCGGAACAATAGCCAAGTAATTGAACTACAGTACATTAGTACCCGTTACCAAAGCAACCAACTGAATCATTTATTTTTGGCATTAAAGGCAGAGCTCTGGGGCGAAGAATCCCTCCTAGACTTCTTCCTCCAGCAGCCGAACTGCTTTTGCCCTGAAGATCAGAGCCCTAAGGGTGGCTTACCGTACCAGGCCAAGTCCCCATGCTGCTTAGTCTAGAAACAGCGGACACCTGAGATTATTGATAAAAAGCTAGATATGCCAGTTAAATCAAAATTCCACATCCACTCTCTCACACAGCAAAGTCAAAAGTGTTGGAGTTGGAGTGTTAGGGCCAAGTTGGAGACTTTCCGCTAAACGGGGCATTGGCTGCCACCTTGTTCAAGTTTCTTATAACTGAACAGCCAGCTTTTCTTTTTTTTTTCCCTTAAAGACGAGAGGATTTGTATTAATGTTGTAACAAATATTTGTTCAATCCGGCTAGCTCTCAAAATAATGGATAAAAGCTTCAGCATACATTTACAAAGCCAAGTAGTTGAACTACAGAGGTTACTGGTTAGGCATTTTACAATTAGAGGTCAATTGTAAATGGACAGAGCCACAAAACCCATCTGATTCTACAATATATGCAAAAACTTTATGAATGATCGCTGCATTAAAAATGACATTTACCCAAAAATACTAGGAGTTTAATTAAAGTCAAATTGAACAAAGATTTTAATGTAGATGGAAACAGACATGATACTTATAGTTACAAGCTACAGGCTTCCTTGCAATCAGGAAAACCATAGTCTTATTTTATTTGAAAAAAATACAATAGAGTTTTTTATATGAAATCTTGCCCATTTCTAAATCACACTTGATTACTAGTACACGATGCAACACACCTGAATATTCACTCATTCTAGCAATGATCAATTTGTATAACCCATAAACCTTGAGTTACCACATATACTATAGATCATTCAAACTCTCAAAACAGAATTTTGGACATCATAGTAGAGACATGCACACCATATGCTTCAGTCATTCATGAGCTCTAAGTATAAACATTCTGACTACAGTATTAATGAACTAATCATCGTATGAATTTTGCAAGGGGTATCGATACCTCTAATCAAGTGCTCTATGATGCCACCTTTTTGGATTCAAAAGTATCAAGATTGCAGAGGATATGTCTGGAGTTGCCATCGTCATTCTACAACAGCCTTATGATAAGTACTGATCTCAAACAATTTCAACTAAGGATATCCAACAATAAAAGAAAAGTATTTTTAAATATTTTATTCTTCCTAAGAATTACAACTCTGTAAAATAGGAATAATAAAATACTCTGAACAATGCTTTGAAAGCTGGTTCTAGTGTAAAAAAAAAAAATTTGTCTGGGGAAATTTTAAACTAGCACCATCTAAGGGAATTTTCATCAAAACCAGACTAAGAATCGTAAAATTTCGGAGAAAAAAAAATATCTAAAAGCGAAATCATTCTCATTCAAAATGAAACAAAATCCTCCAAAAAAGGCGGCAAGGCTAGAAATATTAAGTGTTCCCCGTAGGAGGAGATACAAAGTAGTAGTATTTTAGGCTTTGTTGTCTACTTAACGGAACTCAACGGAATATTCTCTATCTATCCGCCAAATGTTCGTGCCACAAAGAACTACCACCCGTCCTTTATCTCCGTAACGACGAACTTTGTACATATTTTTTTTTTAACTTTTAATTACAGGTAGGTACGGAAGTGGACTTGGTTGTATGGCTCAAAGTCATCTAAACTATATGTTGAAGGTACGGTAATTACATTATTGAAGTTTTTCTCACAGTGTACAGAGATCTTTCATCATCACAAGGCATTCTGAGATCTTTTGCAGATAATATAACCTGAAATCTTCGGGAGATAATAGCTACAATGACTTTGAGACTGATGGAAACCCACTGCTGAAGAAACGAAAACATAACTCGTTGGATGAACCATTATTTCAAAGCATCATTGCAATAAAATGTATAAAAAGAAACATCAAAGCTTATATGTATAAACATATCCAGAAAAAATATACACTTCAGGGGAAAGTCTATTCCGACTACTTAAACCTAAGGAGACATCCACACAAACTTAAAACCTATAATTTGGTACACTCAGCAATGGGTTTGAACAACAGTTCACTTCACAAAAGGTACACTCTTATTCCACTTTTGGTTCAGGCGAGAGAAGCTGGATCTTAATCTGTAACTCGCGCATCCTCCTCTTCACATGGGGAGTAAATCCAGGACTGTTGGGGGGAAAAACAAGGAAGGAATCATAGCATTTATCTTGTGACCTTGTTTTAATGCAAAATACTGTATGTACTTCCTGACAGTTCAGCAATATTGAATTATTATGATTACTTGCTAGGCTACAACCTTATTTGGAAAAGCAGGATGATATAAGCCAAAGGGCTCGAACAGGGAAAATAGCCCCGTGAGGAATGGAAACTTAATGAAAAATAAAATATTTCAAGAACAGTAACATTAAAATAAACATCTATATGAACTATAAAAACTTTAACAATACAAGAGGAGGAGAAATAAGATAGAATAGTATGGCCGAATGTTCGTAAATTTGTACCCAATAAGATAATTCTATTATAAAAGATGACACTACCCAAGCTGTACAACTCATAAAATAATTTAATATCCCTGACAAATGACAGAATACTTCATTGTGAAGCAAGAGTAAAATTCTAAAAAAAAATTAAGACAAAAAAAGGTCGAAGGGATGATTTTACCTCTATCAAATCAAAATTTGAATTAAACCTAAATATACAAGATTCAACATTGAAGAAAATTTATACTCACACTTTAACCCAAATGGGGATATTCCTCTCCAACACCAATTCTGAATGACATTCTCATTTACTGAAAGAAAACAAATTGAAAAAATAAAAGTTATTTAAACGTACAATTTCCAGTCTTACATTCAAGACTTCGTCTTTAGGTTCTGATAAAAAAAAATGCTTCACGAAATATCACAGGATAATCAAGATTGATATGTTCAAGATAAATTAAATGTGCAAATTGTACTTCATACACCTCTTACTTTAATAAATGCTTAGCCTTGCTTCCATTACATTTGTAAAGCATAACCAGAATACTTTCATAGGTATTTCCTTGTCAATATTCAAACCTTCATGTGATTAACTACCTTTGAAAGTCTATTGCAAGAGGCTGCGTCATATTATGAGGCACGAAAAGCAAACAATTTATACTTGGGTATAAAAATATACAAAAATATCTATTAGACGGAGGAAGTAATACTGAAACGGCTCATGCTGAACACTATAAAAAATGTTTCTTTATGAACACATCAAACTGCACCTCTCCTTAGACCATCTACAAACTTGGTTATGATACTTGGACTAATACACTGAATTTAAAATTCATTTACACGTATTCGAACGAAAAACAAAACTACCAAGCAAAAACAGCATTTCAGGTACATAACCTTTCTTAGTTTACTAGTTAAAACTTAAATAAGGTAATAAATGCAACAGCAATGGAATGATTGTGGAGTTTTGTACCAATAAAAATAGTATTTGTACTTATATGAAGTTTGCATGAAACACCCTTAAGTCTCGTGCAACATATTCTAGATACAGGTAACTATAAATGCGGGAAACCTTGCATTCAATTAAACCTTACATAATACATACATCTTTGGGTACAGACAAGAGGTTCAATTGGCTTTAAAAAAAAAATGCTCATTTAAAAATGGTAAAAGCAAAGCTCAAATTAATGTTCTCCCCCTTAGCAAATGGGCTTTGGAGATTTATAAAGTTGAGTTTTCATGACTGGAAAAAGGTCCACACCAAGCCAACAAAACTGTTACCCTGACCTTCATGACAAATTTATTCCTAATTCATGATGATCAACAAGGCAAACATTACCAAACTATCAGAATCATGATCTTTCAAGAGAATATTTCCTTCTTGATCATCAGATTCAACAGTCAAGAACTAAACATCTATAGTAAACTGCAATGTACCTTCCTTCCTCTGCCTTTGCGTGGGCGTCCTCTGGATGCTGCTGGCTTAGGCTCCTCTTTCACCTCTTCCTCGGCAGCAGCTGTAAAAGAACAAGAGGCATAAGATGCGGGTCATGGAACATTTAGTCATTTATGGCAAAATCTCTGTACTTGCAAGTTTTAAAAGTTATTAGTCTATTAATTTTTCTACATGTTATTAGTAGTTAACAACTTAATACTAAAGTTTAATAACTATATTCCAAAGGAAGAAAACATCAACTTGATTATTACCTCCATTTTCGGCAACTTCCTCAGCTGCTGGTTCTTCCTCCTTTGCTTCTGCTTCAGCTGGGGCAGCTTCCTCTTCCTTGGCAGGTTCTTCTTCAGCGGCTTCCTCCTCCTTGGCTGCTTCTTCCTCTACAGCAATTTCCTCTACTTCAGCTGGCTCCTCCTCTTCCTTGGCCTCTTCCTCCTCAGCGTCTCCATTGGCCTCTCCGTTGGTATCACCATTCTCCTCTGCAACTTCAACTTCTGTAGAGTTCCAGAAAAATTTAAGATTTTGACCTAACTAAACCTTTATGGATTGTGAATGGATAAGAATGTACCTTGTAATCAAGAGCCCATTGACCAGGGAGGCTATTCATACCCTGTAATCAAGACCTGGGAGGCTATTCAAGTAGTGCAATGGGGTGGGGTTCTTTCCATTGCATCATTAGGTTGTGAAGTTGGATAGCAAGAGGAAAGACAAATCCATGGCATAGATAAAAGGTTATTACATTGGCACAGCTAGTGGCTTTATTATTAATTAAGGTGCACTTCTGAAGTATAATAACAGCAATAACACCTAACAAAAAAATTTCTGGCCAAAATAATGGCTGCACTTTGAATCCATGAACAGTACTATTTTCTACAGAATTTCAAATTGAGCAAATTTTTGAAATTTTTACATAACAGAGCACAACCTACCTTTGTTGGCAGCCGCTGGCTCATTCTCCTTCTCCTCAACTGCTACTGGCTCGGCATCAGCTACTGGCTCTTCAGGTTCTGTGAAAGTTGGAAATCTTTAGTGAAACAAGATAGCAAGACTTGATTAAAACTATGCCAAAGTATTATATGCATCTGAACAGCATTGGTCAAAAATACCCCTTTTTACAATTCGTTCGTCTAGTGAATTCAACATTATCAACCTATTTCATTATATTTTATCCTAATATCACTAAAGGAAATTGCCACGCAAACAGCTTAACCAACAAGCCAAGTGTGTCACGTATGCAACCGCATACTGGACGTGTGCCAACGACCCAGATTAGATTAGCCGTACCTCAAAAACAAAAGCTTTCTCCAACCTAAATTTAAAGTCTTGTATTTCCCACATAAAACATGCCTGACCTATACCAAATTGGCACTATAAAACTAGGCTTACACACAAATTTGGTGCTCAACAGAAAATGACTACAGTACGTACATCCCTAGAGGGGGATAACCAAACTGGTGGTCATGTTAAATCAGGGACATATCAGTTTTTTTCTCATCATGATTCTTCTCTTGCAGATACTTTAAGTTTCTATTCATCTTATCAAAAACTTGCAAAATTTTAATTTGAAACTCCTCAGTAATATTCATTGTACCTCAGGTTTGCTGATGCAAACTACTGTGCGTACAGTACACATTACAAAATATTTTAAGATTACTTAAGAGTATAGAGCATGAAGTATATTTTGACAGAACAGTACAGCAATAAAACATTCAAAACAAAATACAGAACCACCTAATGCATAGATAGCAATATTGTACTGTACATTGTACTGACAAAAGATATGTGGTTCTCATGTGGGGGTCTTACATTATCCAGTTTAAAAGGGGAGTATTATGCCTGCTGGATAGTGTAGCACACAGTACGTGGACTTGATACTTTAGATAGATTCTACAGTGAAGCAGTGTGGGGATTGTTATGGATGTAGAAGGCAGGTGGCTCAGAAAAATGTTAGAAGCGGTGTTAGAAAATGTACAGGTTGCTTCAGTGTATATCTAGGTCAATGGTATTTTTTGGTAGAATCTAATTTGAGAAGTCAAATACATTAATCAATTTTTGGGGGGAGGGGTTTCAGAACTAATACAGTACAGTATTCACAATTTTTTTGAGGGGGAGGGTAAATTGACTTACTTTAAAAGCAATGCTAATATGGTATTCTTATTAGTTTCTTCATCAAATTGCAATGGTAAAGATGAAAACATGCAGTATGAAACTACGTTATGAATATACCCAAGGATTGATTCAAGTCTGCAAATAACATCACAGATCCGGAAATAAGAGAGTGGCCACACATTTCAACCAATGTTGAATGTCTTTGGGATGATAAATATCAAAGCTGTTACTATAACCTGTGTATACAAGATTAGTATAATAAATTAAGTTCAAGGACAGATTTGGGTACATTTAATGGTTAAATTGTGGGGAAATTGAACAATAGGATGGTGAATTGTTTGTGCAGTGCAATTTAGAAGACCAGAGGATTGTGTCCTGAGAGGCACTTAAGCTTGAGTAAGAGAGGTTTTAATAAACAACAGCTGGAGTGTTAGAAAGGTGTAAGCAACATTATGAATAAAAAGTTTGATTCACTAATAAGGACTACTTTATATACAGGATGTGCTGAAGGGCGACCTTTTCAAGTTTTCTTTACGGTTGGGGCTAAAAGTTTCCGGATATTATTAGCTAAGCTACAACCCTAATTAGAAAAGCAGGATGCTATAAGCCCATGGGATACAGGAGGGAAAAATAGCCCAGTGAGGAAAGGAAATAAACTATACGAAAAGAAATTAATAATTAACACATTTTCAGAACAGTAAAACGACTCTAAAGATATTTTATATACTGTACAAGCTATGACAAGTTTGAGTTTTTGAAATTCTACAAATTCAACTACCCGATTCGGCATATCATTCCACGACTTTGCCATAGGTGGTATAAAACTAAAAGAACACCGTGTAGCGTTGAGTCTGATGATGGAGAAGGCCTTGACTCTAGTTTGTTTTCACTTATGAAAAAAATAAAAAATAAAAAGTCTCTCGCAGCATATATATAGTTTGATTTCGAGTCATACCATTAATTTTTTCCGGTCCACAATTGTTCAAGCTCAACTTTATTTAAAAGCTACCCACCATTCCCTACATATTCATTGTATTTCTCAAGTTTCATATCGCCTCGTGCATAATATATAAAATGCCTTACTTACAGACTTCTGACTTGTACAGATTTTCCTAACAAGATTTATTTCCACAACATTCTTTGTCATTCCACAAGGTAAACTACGTCAATACGTACACAACTTTAATACAAGTAAAACACTGTCGCACATTATAGTCACTAATGATTACTTTTTTAAAAACTAACTAATTTCATCAGATTTATAAATTTTAAATGAAATATTAGGTATGTTAACCAAGAAATATTTAACCAAAATTAACCTTTTTGTGAATCTTTTAAAAATATGTCAACCAAGACTAGGTTAAAAAAATATCCACCTTATAAATCTTTTAAAATATATAGGTAAATAAATGTCTTACGGAAATTGTGAGTTTTACCGTTGCGCAAAACGCTGCGGAGAGAAACGAGACTTGATATTGGCCGCGTTCATTTCCCCAGCGCGACTTGCATGTTCACTTTATAACTGTTATTACCTTCCAGACACAGCCTTATTGGATTTAAATCCCCACTCATAAATAACGGTAACGGACAATAACCGACCAATTAGTCGTTAAATTAATACTAATATAAATATATTGTGTGATCAGAAAATAAAACCCGCTTACTTTTATCAAGAGTAAAAATGTATAATTCATACATTAAAACGACAAAACACAACATCCAAGTTACCTGTCGGACAATGAAAAGGACAAAACCAGATTTAACTGGTTTAAACCTAATCCCCCTTTTCTAACGGGAACTGGTTTATAGTTCGAATCCAAAGACTAATAACTTTCCCTTTTCATTTCCCAAGGTTGGGACGGGAGAGCGCTTTTCTGCTATGGCGACGGGAAAGAGTTCCCCACTGACGGGAAACCGTTCCATATTGTTTTAATAAACAAGACCTTTATGTTCGTGCAACAGACTAAGAATCCGAACTGTTTTCCGATTCGTCCAGCAGTCCAAGAACTTATTAATAAACTGGCCTTTCTTAGCTCACTAACTGGAAAACTAGAGTATCATAACTAACTCGATAAATAGTCAGGATTACACTAATAGCGGCCATTATATCAAGTGGGTAAATTTAACACCATTATTACAAGTTCATGGTAAATTCAACACCATTATTACAAGGGGATCGTAAATTTAACTCCATTATTGCAAGTTCATCGTAAATTTTACACCATTATTACAAAGTGATCGTAAATTTAACACCATTATTATAAGTATTACACGATTATCGTAAATTTAATACCAATATTACAAGGCGATCGTAAATTTACCACCATTATTACAAGGCTATCGTAAATTTAACACCATTATTACAAGGCGACCGTAAATCTAACACCATTATTACAAGGCGATCGTAAATTTAACACCATTTATACAACATTGAAAATGTTAGTGCCTAAACCTAAGGCTGACTCTACATCACCACTAAACATTCACAATGTTCCGACTACACTGTATATAATAGGGAGAAAACAGAATTTTCTGAATTTTACGTCTTTAAAAATTTTTGATCCTTGAATAGAAAATTTCTTACGAACTAGATTCACACAAGCACTCAAATACATTCATTTGCTTAAATTTTACAGCCAAAATTAGCCTAATAATTTTATTTTCTAAATACGTCTTTTTTCGACTAAAACAAATACAAATTTCTCAAGGACTAAATTCAAACCACCAGTGAAAAAAAAAAATTAACTTTTTTACACGAAATAACAAACATACAAACGACACTTTGAACAGCAAACCAGGCCACGTCAATTGGGACTTTAAAAAGAACCTTCCCAAGCCACCACAGCTCACGGGAGAGGAGAGAGAGAGCGAGAGCGTGAGAGGAAGCGAAGTATTAGGGTGTAGCCGCCGCCGCCGCTGTCTGGCCGGTGTTTCTCTCTTGTTACGCAAGACAAACATTACACGTGTCACAAAGACCCGACCTTACTTCGATTTTCCAGCATTTAAACTAAAAAATAATACTTAACAAATAATTATTAACTAACACAGTATATAATTGTCTTCATGAACTACTCGCATATCTTTTACGTGGTAGAATTGGATGTATCAAAGCATACTTTCAACGTTAAATCAAAATAAATGAACACAACGGCGGAGAAATGATTTGGTGCGGGGCGGCCATGGCCGCGCCAGCCATGGTGTGGTCTGGCCGCCGACTGTAAGGGTAGCAACAACTTCTACTATCATAATATAATCTTCCACTAAATCGCTTTTAATAAACACGTACAGCACACCCACCTGGCTTCTTTGACTTGGGTCCCCTCTTGGCTTTCTTGGTCACTGGGACCTCCTTAATTTCTGCTGGGGCAGCTTTTCTTCGCCCGCTGACTGCGCTGCTTCGTGTGGTAGGCATCCTGACTGTATGAGTTTCCGCGTCCAAGTGGCGCTGGTTGGCAACAGCGTATAACAGCGGTTTCGTCCGTTTGGGAAAAGGATTCGTCCGTTGGGAAAAAATGTGTGCCGCCTTTAAACCACCTTGGGTTATTTATTGCCTTATATACATATTAATAACTCATTCAATCAACGTATATACCTTCATTATTTATTACTATATGTATACATAACTATAAATCTATAGGAATTGAAAACTGACCTCGTAAATTGATTGTCATCATAAAACATGTGGCAACGCCGTATAATGTGTGCCACCTCTAACCACCTTGGTTGTCCATTGCCTTATATATATCTTTATTCACTCATTCAATCAACCTATATACCTTTATTAATAATTGCTATATGTATATATAACTATAAACCCATTGATGTTGAAAACTAACCTCGTAAATTAATTGTCATCATAAAGCATGTGGCAACGCTTTATAGCAAGGGGGTTTGGGGGGTGCAAACAAGTCTCCTTGGCTGATTATATAACGTCACCCCCCACAAAGCCCCTCCCTCTATAACCTATGGGTTATATAATCCCAAACATGATCGCTTTTAGTTCTTAACTCTGTTTATATTCTAATTGTAATCAGCGTTCTTGCTTTATACCCAGTAGTTGCCAGCACTGAGCAAGCATGGGTATCTATTGAAACCCAAAGCAATGGCAATATTTAGTCATTTTGAATACATATATTCGTACTATAGCATTGCTTCTAAGCAATCTCTCTCTCTCTCTCTCTCTCTCTCTCTCTCTCTCTCTCTCTCTCTCTCTCTCTCTCTCTCTCTCTCTCTCTCCTTTGTCTTGAACTTCTTCGAATGGTTGCAACCCTTTAGGTGAAAGTTTAACAACCACCATATTGATCCGAACAGCATGCGCGGGGCCATGAATCTCTCTTCATTATGAGAGAGAAAAATGTGTATTTAGATGCTAACCTGCTCATGGGATGATCAATAAACTAT
>NC_090763.1:34831001-34848501 GCF_036898095.1 Palaemon carinicauda
GGTTGACTGTGATCGAATCAGAATCAGAGCTAATTGTGCAAAGATTGCATTCTGTGAAACATCTGTATATTAAACACCTGTACAAGCTGCTAGCTATTTTGTCTTGAGTGACCATTAGAACGTTGTTATTTCATTTCCAGGAATTCACTGTAATAAAGGGATTGTCCCTGGCCTCTAATAGACGTTCATCTGCCTTCTAAGGGGAATTTCCTTCCACAAAGGGGTTCACAACCTTTTAATGGACACACTACCGTATACCATAGCATAGTATCATGCAAACACCTGTCACTTCATTGGACAATATTGTTGCTCTTGTTACTATGCTAGCAGCCAATTAAGAGTTGGCGGATTGCTCACAAGCTTTCGAATCAGTCAGAAAGTGTAGAGAGAATGGAAGAGGTGACCGAGCTAGTTTAGGTTAGATGGTGCGAAAGGTGCTTTGAAATGGGAAGGCATTTCTTCTAAGAGATGCAAACACGTGAAAGGGCTGTTAATATAGAGTGGATTCATGCACACGGGTGCTCATTGTCAATATAAAACTCATCAAAATGGACACAGCAGTTACTGAAAATCTGAACATCCTGGAGGGTCGACGTGTGGTTTAATATGGTCGAGAATCCTGGCTGGATTGAGATGAAGTGACTAGCTCGACGTGGGGTTTAATATGGTCGATGATCCTGGCTGGATTGAGATGAAGTGACTAGCTCAACGTGGGGTTTAATATGGTCGAGAATCCTGGCTGGATTGAGATGAACTGACTAGCTTGACCTAGGGTTTAATATGGTCGAGGATCCTGGCTGGATTGAGATGAACTGACTAGCTTGACCTAGGGTTTAATATGGTCGAGGATCCTGGCTGGATTGAGATGAACTGACTAGCTTGACCTAGGGTTTAATATGGTCGAGAATCCTGGCTGGATTGAGATGAACTGACTAGCTTGACATAGGGTTTAATATGGTCGAGAATCCTGGCTGGATTGAGATGAACTGACTAGCTTGACCTAGGGTTTAATATGGTCGAGGATCCTGGCTGGATTGAGATGAACTGACTAGCTTGACCTAGGGTTTAATATGGTCGAGGATCCTGGCTGGATTGAGATGAACTGACTAGCTTGACGTGGGGTTTAATATGGTCGAGGATCCTGGCTGGATTGAGATGAACTGACTAGCTTGACGTGGGGTTTAATATGGTCGAGGATCCTGGCTGGATTGAGATGAACTGACTAGCTCGACGTGGCGTTTAATATGGTCGAGGATCCTGGCTGGATTGAGATGAACTGACTAGCTCGACGTGGGGTTTAATATGGTCGAGAATCCTGGCTGGATTGAGATGAACTGACTAGCTCGACGTGGGATTAAATATGATCAAGATGCGTAGTTGGATTGAGATGAAGAGACTAGCTTGATGTGGGGTTTAATGTGATTAAAAATCCTGGCTGGATTGAAATGTAAAGGCTAACTTGACATGGGTTTTAATATGGTTGAGAAGCCTGTCTGTATTGGTATGAAGTGACTAGCTCGACGTGGGATTTAGTATGATCAAGAATCCTGTCTGGGTTGAGATGAAGACAGATTTGAAGACCGGGAGGGGATCCAGTGTGAATGACAATGAGATAAGTCCATGAAATGAGGGAACGAAGAAAAGAAATATCTTAACAAACACATAACGGAACTACCAAATCAGCTGAGTATACTCTGTTTTTCAGCATCTTCAGGATAACAAGTGAAAGACCAAAAAGGAATCTAATAGAAAATCTTTCCACGTAAACTCAAAACAGAAGCAGTTTTCATATCTGATAAACTTTCTGAGTAGTAAAAGGTTGGCAACAGCAGCACTAGGAGTAATTCAGGGCAAGATTCACGCCAAGGTTGACCACTGCTGTCATCGGAAATTATTTCAATAGGATTCTGGGCAACGGTCAGGAGGTGGGGGGAAAGGATTATTATAGTCTAGCCTCCGTTCTCGAGGGAAAAATAAAATCGGGTAACATCAGTCAGACATTTATATTCGTCCAATCTAGCCATTTAGTCATAAAATGATTTCACATCGTCGTCTGGATTAGCTAAGTAAGTGATTGAGCATTCATTCAGTCTACCCAAATTCATCAAAACGTTAAATTGACAAAATCTCGCAGACAATTGACTATTATCATGTAATTGTTTCAACGGATTTGAAGAGAACAGAAGGAAAAGCGTAGCGTAGTCATTTGCCTAACCGAGAAGTATATTATATAACAAATACTACACGCGTTCCCAAACGTGGCCACAGCAAACCACACCGTATGTAAGTAGTAGATCCATGGGATAAACAATCGTGCACCGGAGGAGGAAGAGATGTTGGGGGAGAAGGAGGAGGAGGAGAAGCAGGAGACCAACTCCGAGCCCAACCAGGCTGGCCAACCTCACAGCCCCGTCGGTACCAGAGATATAAATTAAATGTTGAGCAGTTCTTCTCTTGGATACACCAACAGCAGCTCTTCTGGTGGTGGTTGTGGTGTTGGAGTGATGTCAATTTCAACATCCTCCAAGTGTTCAGTTGATAATTTCGATGTTTTCATAGGCTGTTAGATTTTCCCGTGCGTGTAAAGCAAGAGCTGTTTTGAAGGACTTGTCAGAACACCTGCATTTGATAGATTATGCTTTCTCTCTCTCTCTCTCTCTCTCTCTCTCTCTCTCTCTCTCTCTCTATATATATATATATATATATATGTGTGTGTGTGTGTGTGTGTGTGGTTGGGGTCTCTAGTGAGTTTTGTTTTCTTGAATGTGGCAGTGATCTGTATGTAAGCATTTCTTCTGAGGCCACCCGCTATCAGACGAAATGATCAAATGCTTAAGGAATATATACATTTAACAAGTTTGCTTTCGTTACTTGATGTAAAGCACTTGATTCGCATCAGCAAGGTCCGTGTTACGACACCTTGTAGGCCACTTACCAGTCCACCCAGCTGTCTTGGGTTAGAGGGTACACTCAGGCACACTATTCTAGCGGTTTCCTTATTTCCTCTCCTCACTGGGCTATTTTCTCTGTTGGAGCCCTTGGGCTTACAGCATCACGCTTTTCCAACTTGGGTGAAGCTTAGCTAATAAGCAGTTCCCTTATTTCCTTTCCTCACTGGGCTATTTTCTCTGTTAGAGCCCTTGGGCTTACAGCATCACGCTTTTCCAACTTGGGTGAAGCTTAGCTAATAAGCGGTTTCCTTGTTTCCTTTCCTCACTGGGCTATTTTCTCTATTGGGGCCCTTGGGCTTACAGCATCACGCTTTTCTAACTAGGGTGAAGCTTAGCTATTAAGTGGTTTTCTTGTTTCCTTTCCTCACTGGGCTATTTTCTCTATTGGGGCCCTTGGGCTTACAGCATCACGCTTTTCTAACTAGGGTGAAGCTTAGCTATTAAGTGGTTTTCTTGTTTCCTTTCCTCACTGGGCTATTTTCTCTATTGGGGCCCTTGGGCTTACAGCATCACGCTTTTCTAACTAGGGTGAAGCTTACCTATTAAGTGGTTTTCTTGTTTCCTTTCCTCACTGGGCTATTTTCTCTATTGGGGCCCTTGGGCTTACAGCATCACGCTTTTCTAACTAGGGTGAAGCTTACCTATTAAGTGGTTTTCTTGTTTCCTTTCCTCACTGGGCTATTTTCTCTATTGGGGCCCTTGGGCTTACAGCATCACGCTTTTCTAACTAGGGTGAAGCTTAGCTATTAAGTGGTTTTCTTGTTTCCTTTCCTCACTGGGCTATTTTCTCTATTGGGGCCCTTGGGCTTACAGCATCACGCTTTTCTAACTAGGGTGAAGCTTAGCTATTAAGTGGTTTTCTTGTTTCCTTTCCTCACTGGGCTATTTTCTCTTGGGGCCCTTGGGCTTACAGCATCACGCTTTTCTAACTAGGGTGAAGCTTACCTATTAAGTGGTTTTCTTGTTTCCTTTCCTCACTGGGCTATTCTATCTGTTATAGCCTTTAGGCTTACATCATCACGCTTTTCCAACTAGGGTGAAGCTAATAATAATAATAATAATAATAATACGCCTTGTCCTCTTAGAGGAGATTGTGTGTGTGTGTGTGTGTATTTGTCTGTATACAAATACAATAGAAATAATGCAAATAAAACAGACAATACAACAATACGTAGTTATTCGTCGTATATGTTTGGCGCCTGCTGTAGTAGAGAGGCGTATCCCAGAAACGAGTCTTTAACCACAAAAAGAAAAAGATAAAAAAAAAAAGATAAACCTGTCTGGTGTTGAGAAGTTCCCATATATCTTGTTTTACATAAGTTTGGTAAAGAAACCCCTTGACTCGTAGAAACTTGCATAACGACATTTTTGTTGTTGTTCTTGCAACTCTTGGGAAGTTCTCATTTCTTGAAATAAGCCTATAAACTGAAATTTTAACGGGTGTAGATTTCTCTTGCTTGAGGATACACTCAGGAACACTATTGTATCTAATTTTTCTTCTTGTTTTGTTAAAGTTTTTATAGTTTATATAGGAAAAATTTAATTTAATGTTGTTACTGCTTTTGAAATACTTTAGTTTTCCTTGTTTCCTTTCCTCACTGGGTTATTTTCCCTGTTGGGGCCCCTGAGCTTATAGCATCCTGCTTTTCCAACTAGGGTTGTAGCTTAATAATAATAATAATAATAATAATAATAATATAGATTTAGTTGTATTTATTAGGTCTAGGCATTATTAGTAGGATTTAAAAATACAAAGGTTTATTATTATTATTATTATTATTATTATTATTATTATTATAGCCCATAAGAAATGTAAAGTAAAGGATGCACTACCGAAGAGACATAACAAAAATTGAAAATATGCGTAGATAATTATTATCAATGTTGAATAGATAAGCGAGATGATTTAAAATTTGAAATATCCTGGTAAATTCAGTCATGCTTCGAAACACGTGTCAGTTCTCCGATCCACTAAAACCATCAGAAAGAAAGTTACTAACCAGGCTATTTCTACTCGAAACTGAATAAGGACACGGTAGCACTAGGTGAGAGAGAGAGAGAGAGAGAGAGAGAGAGAGAGAGAGAGAGAGAGAGAGAGAGAGAGAGAGAGAGAGAGAGAGAGAGAGAGAGAACTGTGTAGTCCTAGAAGTGTAACGAGGCCATATTGCAAGTGATTCTTCCACGGCAGACTTCCTGGTCGCTTCGGTCTTGCGATGGATGGTTAGATTCTCTCTCTCTCTCTCTCTCTCTCTCTCTCTCTCTCTCTCTCTCTCTCTCTCTCTCTCTTTACCAAAATAATGTTCATTGTTAATCAGCAAAACTCGCTAACTAAGATCCTTGATGTATGTTAATGGCGCGTGTCGTAATAGCAAATGTTCCTTGCACCTGCTACTGTGTCACAGAGAGAGAGAGAGAGAGAGAGAGAGAGAGAGAGAGAGAGAGAGAGAGAGAGAGAGAGAGAGAGAGAGAGGGGTTAGAATTCTTCTTAGTAATTGTTAGACAACATTGTTTTGATATCATGTCTTAAACTTTTATGTGCCAAGGACGCAGGGAGAGAGAGAGAGAGAGAGAGGAGAGAGGAGAGAGAGAGAGAGAGAGACCAGCCAACTAAGCACTCAATTAGACCAAGGACATACATTTTATTTTTTACGTTACATTCACTGACACAAGTTACAGTACATACTTACATACATGCATGTATGTATTATCATGATAGATTTAGAGTATTTGTAGTAATGTTTACATGGGACATTTCACTTATGGCTTATATATGAGTTAGCTCAAGAAATCGGCGCTCGCTAGAGTAAAATTATTATTATTATTATTATTATTATTATTATTATTATTATTATTATTATTATTAAACAAGTCACAACCTTATAAAAAGTGCGGAAAGGGAATAGGGAAATAATGAATAAACTATATAAGAAAATTTAAAAATGTGAATATCAGTAACAGCGCTAAAATAGAGCAGTTATATATAAAGTAAGAAACACGACTTATGTCAACCTATTCAACAGAGGACAAAAACCTAAGGCATGCAGATCTCCTCCATTATGAGGCTCAATACTACACAGTATTCTAGATGTTTTGTTCCAGCTGTAACCAAGTTGTGGAATGATCTTCCTAATCGGGTAGTTGAATGGGTAGAACTTCAAAATTTCAAACTCGCAGCAAATGTTATGTTGAAGAGGCTGACATAGGTCTTTTCATAGTTTATGAAATATCTGGTTTGATGTTGTTGCTGTTTTTGAAATATTTTATTTTAATTGTTCATTATTTCTATTTGTTTCCTTGTTTCCTTTCCTCGCTGTGCTATTTTTCCCAGTTGGAGCCCTTGGGCTTGTAGCATCTTGTTTTTCCAACTGATGTGGCTTGGCTGGAGGTAATAATGATAATAATTAAGTTCCTTATTCCTGGCCTGGATAATAATCTCTGACAATTCTGACCATCCTTTGCATTCATATCTTCCCAGACTGTACCATCCTGTACTTAGTACTAGGTATGCAGTTAATTCTAACAACCTTGCCTTCTCTATCATAAGGCTCAACACTACGCAGTAATCTGGAAGTTTTCTTTTGTTCAAACTTTGTTGAAGAAGTTAACTTAAGTCTTGTTCATGGTTTTCTATAAGACGAATCTATGACAAATCTATTTATCCGTTGCTACTGATCTTAAAATATATAAGTGATGAATAAAAACTATTGTAACTTATTTGTTATTTCCTTTCCTCAATGGGCTACTTTCCCTGTAGGGAGCCTTTGAGCCTGTATAGCATCCTGCTTTTACAACTAATGATGTAGCTTAGATAATAATAATAATAATAATAGTACCCCATATTTTTTTTTTTTTTTTTTTTTGCAATTGATTACTAAAAGCTTCAATAACGATCCTAAGAAAAGACCCACCTTCTCCCATCTGTTTAAGCTTTGAAAACAAGGGACTCCTGATTAACTTGGTCAAAGGCAGTACTGAAATCAAGGCCAATCATACAAACTTCCTGGCCACAATCAAGGGATTACTGTACAGCATTGGAAATTGTATGAAGGGCATCACATGCTCCAAGGAACTTGCGTTAGCCAAGCTGCAAAAATAGGGAATAGATGATTACCTTGAGTTAAAAAGACTTTCTAAACTTCAGCTATGGGAGTTACGGATATTGACGGTGTAATCAGCAGGGCTAGACCTACCGCAAACACATATTCTATCCTATTTTATTTCTCTTCCTCTTATTTTGTTAAAGTTTGCATAGTTTTTATTTATTCTAATGTTACTGTTTTTGAAATATTTTATTTTAATTGTTGATTACTTCTCTTGTAGTTTCCTTATTTCCTTTCCTCACTGGGCTATTTACCCTGTTGGAGCCAATGTTGTTGAACCGGCTTACATAAGTCCTTTTATAGTTTATATATAGAATATCTGTTTTAATGTTGTTAATGTTTTTAAAATATTATATTGTAATTTTTAATTACTTACATCGTTTACTTATTTTCTTTCCTTACTGGGCTATTTTTCCTTGTTGGAGCCCTTGGGCTTATAGCATCTTGCTTTTCCAACTAGGGTTGTAGCTTAGCTAATAATAATAATAATAATAATGATAATAATAATAATAATAATAATAATAATAATAATAATAATAATAATAAAAGCGATGGAAAAATACCATTTGGGTCTATGCCTCCATAAGCATCAAGGTCCAGTAAAAGTTTTCTAAATTATGTAATGAATTATATGTGCAAAACTCTTTTCTTTGATGATATTAACAGAATGTATATGATCTCTAGTTTAAATAAGTTAATTCTTTAAAAACAGAAATGTTTATTATATATTTTTGTAATAAAACTCGAAAGATAATTATCCTTCCAGAAGGGGGAAAGCCCACAAATAATAATCTCCCCTATATGATAAAGAACAAGTGTCTGGCTATATATACTGTGTGTATATATATATATATATATATATATATATATATATACACATATATATATGTATATATATATATATATATATATATATTTATATATATATATTTATATATATATATATATTTGTATATATATATATGTATATATTTATATATACATATATATTTGTATATATATATATATATATATATATATATATATATATATATATATGGATCACATATAGGGAACGGGAAAATTTTGATGCTGAGAATTTTATTGAAGCTAGTGTAGCGCAAATGTCTTGTGAGAACATACAATGTGAACATATGGTAGATAGAGAATGTGTTGGGTGTTATACCAAGAAATATAATGAAAATTTTGGAAAAATGTATGATACCATGTGTCCCATAAAGAGCAAACAAATAATTGTACGCGAAAATGTTAGATGGTATAATAGTGAGCTATTAAAGGCAAAAAGACATAGACGTAAGATGGAAGGTAGATGAAAAAGAGCCAAATCCTCACAAGCCAGAAATCTATATAATAAGGCCAGAAATGACTATAACATCCTGTTAGAAAAAAAAACAAAAAGAAAATTCTACAACGGCGAAAGTAAAAAAAACTAATAACATGAGGGACTTTCACAAAAACCTTGATGATTTGATGGGATTAAAGAAAAAACATGTCTTGCCTGATAATGTTTGTGTAGAGAAATTTGCTATATTCTTCAATAAAAAAATTTATAAAATTTATAGAGGTTCCCCCCAAAATCACTTGGAAGGACAGTCAGTTATGCCAGTGAAGGAGGGTAAGAAGTTAATCAAATTTAAGGAAATAAATATGGGCGACTTGTTAAAGGTTATGAAAGAGATGAAAAATACATTGTGGAAGCGACCCTTTCCAAACAGTTCAATAAGTGAAGCTCCAAACAAGCAAGTTGTATATAATATTTACCTGAACATAATTAACCTAAGTATATCACAATCCTGTTTTCCTAGCTTTGAAAAAACTGCGCGGATCAAACCAATATACAAAGGAAAAGGTGATGTAAACGAGCTAAATTCATATAGGCCCATTTCAAATTTATCCTACATATCGAAGCTTAATGAAAAAATCATAAGTGAGCAATTATGGGCGTATATTGATGAGTTAGAGGTATTCCCGGAAAATCAATCGGCCTACAGAACTAATCACTCTACAGAAACTACCTTATGCTCAATAATGAATGATATGATAGGTCTTCTTGATGAGGGAAAGTGTGGAATTCTGATTATGTTAGATCTTAGTGCTGCCTTCGATACTGTTGTGCACGAGTACTTACTTGACGACTTAAAGTCTATTGGAGTGACTGAGGAAGCACTGGAATTTTTGCGAAGTTTCTTAATGAATAGGAAGACTATTGTAGAAGTTTCTGGAAACCGATCCAGTGAGAGAATTCTTATGAAAGGTGCACCACAGGGTAGTGTTCTAGGCCCTATCTTGTTCAACATATACTATCGAGCTATCACACATCTTGAAAAAACAAAAAGTGGGCTTTAAACTATATGCAGATGATACTCTGTTCTACCTTTCAATTTCAACAACACAAGATACAAAGAAGAAAATTGATGAAATAATGACTGAAATAAAAACATGGATGCAGAGGAAAAAGCTTAAATTAAATGATGATAAATCAGAATGTATGTTTTTTGGCACAAAGGTGGCTTTGAAGAATTACCAGTTAATTCAAAGTATAAAAATTGGTGACGCTGATGTTGGGATTGTGCCTGTTGTGAAAAATTTGGGTGTACTGATAGATTGTAATTTGTCAATGAGGGACCAAATAGTGAACACAGTGAAAGTGTGTAACTATCACCTGAGAAACATAGCATTTATTAGAAAATATTTAACAGAGGGCAGTAAAAAATTTTTAGTGATGAGTCACGTAATATCAAGGCTTGATTATTGCAATTCTCTGTACTATAAATTGCCCAATACACTACTAAGAAAGCTTCAAAATGTGCAAAACCGGGCGGCTAGATTGATAAAAGGCATTAAACTACGGGAGAGAATAACTCCTGCTTTGATCGATCTACATTGGTTACCTGTTAAGGCTAGAATTGAATTTAAGATTTGCTTGTTGACTCACAAAGCACTTACAAGTGATAAGCCTAAATATCTTCGTGATTGCTTGGTCCCCTACCCTCAAGCTACCAGCGCTGCTGTAAGAGTTAGACATGCTGATGACCCACATAGACTATTCGAGATCAGTGTGAATCATGCAATAGGAGGAAGAACGTTTAGTTATGCTGCACCGAGACTCTTCAACGACCTTCCACTTGATGTCAAGAATAGCAAAAATGTGGCAGCTTTCAAGAAAAACCTGAAGACTTATCTTTTTAGAAAGTGTTATAACAGTGACCTGAAAACTATTAAGCCTGAATACAAATGCTTGCGAAATAACTGATAAGATATAGAGCATAATATAATATTAACTAGAAAGAAATTATTGTCACACACCAAGGCCCGCCTGAACAGACTTTATTGTCTGACGGAGGGCGAGAAATAAACCCGTAAAAATATTAATAAAAAATAATATATATAAAAGTTTTCCTGTCACGCTGAGGGGCAGTTAGAGTAGTCATACCCTGGTGAGAGGGGGCTACCCAAAAAAGGTACACTTGGAAACCACACTTTCCCCAAAATTGCAGAAGCATTGGTTTGTAATTAGAACAGGGGGAGGGGGTAGAAAGGATTGAATCTGTGTGGGTGCGGGTGTGTGTGTATCTATCTAAATAATTACTCTTCATTTTTGACATCTCGGGTAAACTTGTTAATAACGATAACGATAAGAAAAAGAAATGAGATGGTCTATCGCTCTGAAGCAGCGTAAACACAGTGGCCCCAATCCGGTTCATTCCTTCGATAAGGGAAAGACGATAAGGGAAAGACGATAAGATATCGTCACTTCTATTCAAAATTAAACAATTCTAACCTCTCTTATCTTGAAGGAATTATCGTCCAGATCAACACTTGTTTAGGGTAATGGAGAGAGATTTTTATTACTAGACCTTATCTTTTACTGTTTCGCGCCATTTTTGGGACGGTGTAGTTCTAAGCATATTCTATTAGTCCAAATGTTTTTGTTAAGATTAATAAAAATTATATAAATTATTTGTTTAATTGCATTGCACTTACGTAGTTAGTATATATTTGGCTATACTATAGACTGCCATAGAAATATAAACTTACGGAAGTCGATGGACATGTCTGGGTCCTTTGTCCTGTAGTGGACTAGCGACGACTGATTATACACACACACACACACACACACACACACATATATATATATATATATATATATATATATATATATATATATATATATATATATATAGCAAATATTCTATCTGTAGTTACTTATTCAAAACTTTGTGATAGCTTATAGAGGAACTCATTGCTTGTAGACCGTGTTACAAACTGGGAAATAAAATGTTACATGTGTTTTGTGATATAATTGTTTTAATGTTAACAAAATTAATAAATTATATTGAGACCAATTAAGTATCAGTAATGTATTAACGAACAAATAAGCTAAATCAACAAAAGGATTAATGTAAATTGTATATACTGTATACACATACACACACTATATGTATATATATATATATATATATATATATATATGTATATATATATGTATATATATATATATATATATATATATATATATATATATATATATATATATATATATATATATGCGCTTTAGGGTACACTCGGGCACACTTCTATCTAGTTTCTCTTCCTCTAGTTTTGTTAAAGTTTTTATAGTTTTTATAGCAAACATTTATTCTAATGTTGTTTCTATACTTAAAAAATATTTTATTTTTCTTTATTTCCTTTCCTCACTGGGCTATTTTCCCTGTTTGGGCCCCTGGGCTTATAGCATACTGCTTTTCCAACTAGGGTTGTAGCTTAGCATTTAATATATATATATATGTGTGTGTGTGTGTGTGTGCCAGGCAATGGCTCTTGATGACTCAGCAGGTAGACTTTGAGGCTCCCCTTCCTTAGTTTTAAAAGGATGGTGAGGTTGCTGACGCTACTAGAAACTATAAAACTTGTTCTCTAGTCTTGGGTAGTGCCATAACCTCTGTACCATGGTCTTCTACTGTCTCGGGTTAGAGTTCTCTTGCTTGAGGGTACACTCGGGCATATTATTCTATCTTATTTCCCTTCCTCTTGTTTTGTTAAAGTTTTTATAGTTTATATAGGAAATATTTATCTGAATATCATTACTGTTCTTTAAATTTTCTATATTTCCTTGTTTCCTTTCCTCCCTCGGTTACTTTCCCCGCTGGAGTCCGTGGGCTTATAGCTTATCCTGCGTTTCCAACTAGGGTTGTAGCTTAGCAAGTAATATTAATAATAATAATAATAATAATAATAATGATAATAATAATAATAATAATAATAATAATAATAAATGCGGATCTCCAACTCCCATCTAACGTTTGCTAGGCAGGGACGTTTCCAATAAGCGGCCATACCCCATATTTTTTTCTTTTTTTTGACATGGCGTATAGGAAAGGGGAAAAAATTGATAAAAAAAGTATGTCTGTTGCCCTTTCCTTAACCTTGGTTCTTCATATTATTATTATTATTAATTGCTAAGCTACAACCCTATTTTGAAAGGCAGGATGCTATAAGCCCAGGGGCTCCAACAGGGAAAATAGCCCAGTGAGGAAAGGAAACAAGGCAAAATAAAATACTTCAAGAAGAGTAACTACGTTGAAATAAATATCTCCTTTTTAAACTATAAAAGATTTCACAAAACAAGAGGAAGGGAAATAAGATAGAATAGTATGCCCAAGAGTACCCTCAAGCAAGAGAACTCTAACCCAAGAGACACTGGAAGACCATGGTACAGAGGCTATGGCACTACCCAAAACTAGAGACAGATCTTTATCTTTAAATGCACCACAACTGCCCTTTTCTATGTGTAAAGTTGTGATATTGTTGTAATTTTGTTATTGTTCATAGTTTACCTTTTCTTTCCTTTTTTCCGTATGGGGCTGCTTTCTCTTTTGGGGCCCTGGGGGAAAGTAACAAACAAAAACAACAACAATAATAATAACAAAAAGAAACTATTATGAATTAATATATTCTGCTATAGACTCATTGTTTCGTTTCAAAAGTTCTTATGTGACATAATACCCTAAAAACTCGTTGACAGCCAATCCTATTATATTGCAAAGCTTTCTGTAAAAGTACCACCTACGCAGAGAGAGAGAGAGAGAGAGAGAGAGAGAGAGAGAGAGAGAGAGAGAGAGAGATTAATAAGTAACAATCTGACCAAACCGCTCTTTCCACATTCATAAGTTTAAGAGTTGAGACATTCGATATCTCGCTCATCCAGTTTGTTGGAGCAAGGAGGAGGAGTTAAAGGGGCAAGCGTAGACCTAACGTATAATCCACACTAATCCGAAGTATAACTTTAGACGACTCCTGTGTTGCAATAGCTTAGTCACGGCATTTTTTGAGTAGAGGATAAAGAAAGTTACGGCTTTGAAAGGGGAAAAATATTTACATTCTTTTGGGGGCTTAAAACGCCATTTCATAAGCCTTGTTGACATGCGTCTAATGTTTTGGTAGCATTTGTTTGTTCCTTGTTTTATTTTATTTACACATTTCTCGGTTCTATATTGCATATTCTGTATTTCTGTTCTCACAGTTTTAGCATCTTAACTTTAGATAATTATGCAAGAATTAAGATTATTTATATGTAAATAATGATTGCATATATAAACCAATTTGATTTCTTTATTGCATATATTTTTTAATGATTTCAGTTCACTGACAGTTTTAGCATCGTAACTTTAGATAATTATGTAAAGAATAAGATTGTTTGATATGTAAAAATTGATTTCTTGACAACGCAAGTTGATTTCTGGAGTTAGCCTTTTTTTATTGCTTATATTTTTTTAATGATTTCATATCACAGAAAGTTTGGCATCGTAACTTTGGATAATTATGCAAAAATTAAGGGGTTTTTTTATGGGAAAAAAAGCAACTTTGTTTCTTCACCCAATGGGTCACTGCACTGTAATTGTTCAGTGGCCACCTTCCTCTTGGTAAGAGTAGAAGAGACCCTTTAGCTATGGTAAGCAGCTCTTTTAGGAGAAGGACACTCCAAAATGAAACCATTGTTCTCTAGTCTTGGGTAGTGGCATAGCCTCTGTGCAATGGTCTTCCACTGTCATAGGTTAGAGTTCTCTTGCTTGAAGGTACACTCGACCACACTATTCTATTTAATTTCTCTTCCTCTTGTTTTGTTGAAGTTATTATAGATTATTTAGGAGATATTTATTTTGATGTTACTCTTCTTAAAATATGTAATTTTTCATTTTTTCCTTTTCTCACTACGCTATTTTCCCTGTTGGAGCCCATGGGCTTATAGCATCATGCTTTTCCAACTAGTGTTGTAGCTTAGCAAGTAATAATAATAATAATAATGTTTTTCGCATATTCTTTTTAGTATCTCAGATTAAAAACAGTTTAAGCATCGTAACTTTAGATAACTAGAACAGTAACCTGGTTGAACGCATACCTTTGCCTATATCATGTTGCATATCACAAGATCGGTCATTGAATTATGCACATTTTACCACTAGTTTCATGCTAATCAGATAAAAAATTGATCACAATATGACAAAAAGACGTGTTTGACCTTTTCATGACCTTGGCGTTGACTTTTGACCTAATCACTCTTAAATTGTAATCAAATTGTCATTGGAACATGGAAAATCATCTCCACAGTTTTCATGAGAATCGGTCAAATAGTTTTTGAGTTATGCGAATCACAAACACACAGGCAGACTTACGGGCTGCCAACGCAAGAGCCCGTATCTTTCATAAGGCAATCTATCCACACACACACACACACACACACACACATACACACAAACAGATACACGCCTATCAAAACAACCTTTGCAGTGAAGTTGGCGAATGTAATTATGCAAAGAATAAGATTTTTTGATACGTAAAAATTGATTGTATATACAAAAATAAACATGCTAATTATATAATCTAAAAGAGAAAACCTTCTCCTATAAAGTAATTTAATTTGAAACTATTTTCTGGTGTTACTAGTGAACTATTTTCTGATTGAGACATTCGGCTCATGTTGCCAGAAAACTATTTTCTAAGACATTACGCTCAGATTGCCATACACTAGTTCTTGATTGAGACATTAGGCTCACATTGCCATAAACTAGTTTCTGATTGAGACATTCGGCTCACATTGCCATAAACTATATACTGAATAAGATATTAGGCTCAAGTTGCCAGTAATAATTTTAATCCCTTCTGAAATAACTCCCTTTTTTACCCTTACCGAGATAAACAAGTTGTTGACAAACAACAGCGTCTCCGTGACGGCACATTTTCGAGCAGTCTCATTTTTGTTCATTCATCTTTGTGCGGAATTGCTTAAGAGTTGTCCTGAAATATAGAAATTTATTAATATTAAGCATTCATTAAGATTTTTTTTATATTGATTTTTAATTTTTTTTTTTTTAAGAATGAGGTATAATAGTGATGTTGATTGTTTCATTTAGATGTAAATTAAGGTTAACTGACAATGAATGAAAATGGTTGGATTAGAAAATATATGTCTTCATAGATTATTATATAATGACAGTCAACAAATAACAGCAAAATTGCAGCTGTCTCTAGTCCACTGTAGGACAAAGGCCTCAGATATGTCTTTAAACATGTCTGTGGTTTGGCCATTTTCATCATCACGCTGGCCACTGCGGATTGGAGATGGTGGTAGAGTTTCGTGTGATCGCTCACTGCAAACCAACCTAGTATGGGTGGCCCTGAGTAGTACAGCTTTGCTGATCAGTGGCTACTTTCCTCTTGGTAAGGGTAGAAGAGACTCTCTAGCTATAGTAAGGAGCTCTCCTAGGAGAAGGACACTTCAAAATCAAACCATTGTTCTCTAGTCTTCGGTAGTGTCATAGCCTCTGTATCATGGTCTTCCACTGTCTTGGGTTAGAGATCTCTTGCTTGAGGGTACACCCGGGCACACTATTTTATCTTAATTCTTTTCCTCTTGTTATTTTGAAGTTTTTACTCTTGTTATTTTCTAGTTTGTATAGTTTATATATGGAAGATTTATTTCAATGTTATTATTGTTCTTAAACTTCCAGTAGTTTTTCATTATACCTTGTCCTCGCCGGACTATTTTCCCTGATGGAGCCCTTTTGCTTATAGCATCCTGCTTTTCCAACTAGGGTTGTAGCTTATCCAGTAATAATAATAACACTACTACTACTACTACTAATAATAATAATAACAATACTCGGTATGGAGAATACTCGAACATGTAGGTTGGCTACAGAGTGTTTGTATGAGAGAGAGGAGAGAGAGCCGGTGACGAATTCTTCACCAAGCTCCCTGGTACCTGAAGTCCTTGAACCAGTGCTGTAACCTAAATATCTTGGATAAATTTCACGTCCTTGTTACCCGATAAGTTTGTTACTTCTTTATTTTTATTTTTCATTTGAAAATTCATCTGCCACCAGCAGTGAAGAAATGGTATGTTGGCTGTGAAGCTTAATAAAGTGATTGTATTGTACGTGTCTACAGTCGGCTTTGTAACAATAACAGGAGAAATATTTCATCAAAAACGCCTGCTCTCTCTCTCTCTCTCTCTCTCTCTCTCTCTCTCTCTCTCTCTCTCTCTCTCTCGATTTATAAACTGAATAGATTTTTTATTTTCACAAGAAATAAAAGCGTAATAATGATGTATTTTGCTCTCTCTCTCTCTCTCTCTCTCTCTCTCTCTCTCCTCTCTCTCTCTCTCTCTCTCTCTCGATTTATAAACTGAATAGATTTTTCATTTTCACAGAAAATAAAAGCGTAATAATGATGTATTTTCCATCGTAACTGCGAAGGTCAAACTTAGCCTCTTTGATGCGTCGATACAGCGCATCTGAAGCAGCTGGGCCACTAGCACTTGTGTAGTTTGTTTCTATGTGCGTGTATGTGTGCCACTTTCGTCTATCCAATCCATTGGTTCTTTCTTCCCTTCATCCCCCTCCCCCCTAGTAATAAACCCGATATAAAGCGCCACTACCCTCAACAACACCATTACCCCAAACGTTGTACCACCGGGACCTCCCTTATCACACGAACCATGTTTCATGCAAACTTCACTTGAAAGCGCCTCCCCCAAAGTCCCCATCCAATCCCTTCATGGGGGCATCCGAACTCAAAACCCCAGTCCTATCACCCCTAAATAATGGCTTCCATATCTGAATGACTGAATGCATGGGATGTATTTGTCCCTGTTTCGTTCGCTGAACCACATATTCTCCTCAGCTAGGAAATAGGCCGAAGCTACGGTGTCGTTCGACCAGTCGATACCTCATTTTACTTCCTTAGATGGCTCTTAAAACCTTGACTCTACCGGCCCCCAACCCCTCGTCACTCATACATACATACACACCCACATACGTACTTGAGCGTACACACATACACACACACGTGCACATACACTACAAGCCACCACATTTCTCCCTCCCAAAGCAACCACGCTTCTCTTTACTCATTACCGGTCCTCTTGAGTGTCCTTTATATATCCTCTTT
>NC_090763.1:34853501-34868501 GCF_036898095.1 Palaemon carinicauda
GTTTATACCTATTATGCTTGCCTGCGACCCGTCTTTTAATCATCAACAACAATAACAACAACAACGGGTTAGAATCTGGTAAGAGAATCTTGTGTTTATAATTATCGCACTTGCCTGCGACCCGTCTTTTAATCATCAACAACAATAACAACAACAACGGGTTAGAATCTGGTAACAGAATCTTGTGTTTATAATTATCGCACTTGCCTGCGACCCGTCTTTTAATCTTCAACAACAATAACAACAACAACGGGTTAGAATCTGGTAACAGAATCTTGTGTTTATACCTATTATGCTTGCCTGCCACCCATGTTTTAATCAACAACAACAACAACAATAACGTGTTAGAATCTGGTAACAGAATCTTGTGTTTATAATTATCGCACTTGCCTGCGACCCGTATATTTAATCATCAACAACAATAACAACAACAACGGGTTAGAATCTGGTAACAGAATCTTGTGTTTATACCTATTATGCTTGCCTGCGACCCGTCTTTTAATCATCAACAACAATAACAACAACAACGGGTTAGAATCTGGTAACAGAATCTTGTGTTTATACCTATTATACTTGCCTGCGACCCGTCTTTTAATCATCAACAACAATAACAACAACAACGGGTTAGAATCTGGTAACAGAATCTTGTGTTTATACCTATTATACTTGCCTGCGACCCGTCTTTTAATCATCAACAACAATAACAACAACAACGGGTTAGAATATGGTAACAGAATCTTGTGTTTATACCTATTAAACTTGCCTGCGACCCGTCTTTTAATCATCAACAACAATAACAACAACAACGGGTTAGAATCTGGTAACAGAATCTTGTGTTTATACGTATTATACTTGCCTGCGACCCGTCTTTTAATCATCAACAACAATAACAACAACAAAGTGTTAGAATCTGGTAACAGAATCTTGTGTTTATAACTATCACTCTTGCCTGCGACCCGTGTTTTAATCTACAACAACAAAAACAACAACAACGGGTTAGAATCTGGTAACAGAATCTTGAGTTTATACCTATTATGCTTGCCTGCGACTCGTCTTTTAATCATCAACAACAATAATAACAACAACGGGTTAGAATCTGGTAACAGAATCTTGTGTTTATACTTATTATGCTTGCCTGCGACCCGTCTTTTAATCATCAACAACAATAACAACAACAACGGGTTAGAATCTGGTAACAGAATCTTGTGTTTATACCTATTATGCTTGCCTGCGACCCGTCTTTTAATCATCAACAACAATAACAACAACAACGGGTTAGAATCTGGTAACAGAATCTTGTGTTTATACCTATTATGCTTGCCTGCGACCCGTCTTTTAATCATCAACAACAATAACAACAACAACGGGTTAGAATCTGGTAACAGAATCTTGTGTTTATACCTATTATGCTTGCCTGCGACCCGTCTTTTAATCATCAACAACTACAATAACAACAACGTGTTAGAATCTGGTAACAGAATCTTGTGTTTATACCTATTATGCTTGCCTACGACCTGTCTTTTAATCATCAACAACAATAACAACAACAACGGGTTAGAATCTGGTAACAGAATCTTGTGTTTATACCTATTATACTTGCCTGCGACCCGTCTTTTAATCATCAACAACAATAACAACAACAACGTGTTAGAATCTGGTAACAGAATCTTGTGTTTATAACTATCACTCTTGCCTGCGACCCGTGTTTTAATCTACAACAACAACAACAACAACAACAACGGGTTAGAATCTGGTAACAGAATCTTGAGTTTATACCTATTATACTTGCCTGCGACCCGTCTTTTAATCATCAACAACAATAACAACAACAACGGGTTAGAATCTGGTAACAGAATCTTGTGTTTATACCTATTATGCTTGCCTGCGACCCGTCTTTTAATCATCAACAACTACAATAACAACAACGTGTTAGAATCTGGTAACAGAATCTTGTGTTTATACCTATTTTACTTGCCTGCGACCCGTCTTTTAATCATCAACAACAATAACAACAACAACGGGTTAGAATCTGGTAACAGAATCTTAGGTTTATACCTATTATACTTGCCTGCGACCCGTCTTTTAATCATCAACAACAATAACAACAACAACGGGTTAGAATCTGGTAACAGAATCCTGTGTTTATAACTATCACACTTGCTTGCGACCCGTCTTTTAATCATCAACAACAATAACAACAACAACGTGTTAGAATCTGGTAACAGAATCTTGTGTTTATAACTATCACACTTGCCTGCGACCCATGTTTTAATCATCAACAACAACAACAACAACAACGTGTTAGAATCTGGTAACAGAATCTTGTGTTTATAATTATCGCACTTGCCTGCGACCCGTATTTTAATCATCAATAACAATAACAACAACAACGTGTTAGAATCTGGTAACAGAATCTTGTGTTTTTGGGCTCAGGCCATGTCGTCTTGATGGAAGTTCCTAAAGGGTAGCTTCCTAGGGTATATAGGACTACAGTGATATTCCCAGAGAATTTCACCTTTAGGTATCCAGAATTCTAACTCCTGGAGCGAATATCCCTAAATAAATCTAACAGGGATATCGCATAATATCAGAGGACGTATTCTTGACGCGTCACATAGCTATCTTCACCCGGAACAGTATTAACGCTTCGAGGGGTTACAGTGACAAGAATCTGAAACGAGAATGAAAAGAGAGCCGCTCATAAGGAATCTCTCCTATTCCGTTTCCAGTGTGTATCTGATGAAGGCGGCAGCGCCCTCTTTATTCCTTTTCGTGTAGCTCTACTACTCGGTGTTTTCCCTTGTGTTCTCTCGTAATTTTGGATATAATTCAACATTATGATGCCTTCTTCGGCCTCTTCTGCCTCTGGAAAGTTGAGTATTATCTTTACTTTGTATAAATGTAAGCTCTTGTCGTTTTGAATTAAATCAAAATGATATTAACGTAAACAAGAGCTGTTGCCTACCGGAGGCATCCTGGATGCTGTCGCTCGCTATATATGGGTCATTTAGTTAGCCAGAGCGACGTTCCCGGTTTTTATGCTTTTATAAATTTAGCTATTTAGTTCTTCTAGGAATTCTTATATGATGCCGTTAGTTTTTAGTTCGGCGATTTAGGTAACCGATCTTGCCCTTCGCGAGGCTTAGTAGCCTAGGCGTCTGGCCCTAGTACTTTCATGCATGATATAAGTTTTTCCGAGTGTATTTTATTGAAGCTATAGGCAAATATTTTATACATGTAAGATATTGTTGAATTTTCTTTTCCAAGATTGTATACGAGAGAGTTTCGGTGATTTAGGTAATCGATTCTCACCGCACCTAGGCTAGTAGCCTATGGTACTGTAGTATACTTTCGCACATCCCCGATTGTTCTTTTCTCCTCTGGAGACTAAGTTCAATCCCTCTCTCCCTCTGAGTAGGCCTTAGGCTTAATCCTAGCAGTTCTATCTGAATAATATTCAGGTATAACTATACTAGGATATGTCTGGCCTGACCTAATAACCAGAGTGGCTGGTTTTTTGGGTTGGGGCAGAACATCAGAGTTTCTAGTCTGTGGTCTGCGTCTTCCTTTGCTAGGTTAGATGCAGACACAGGAAGCTTTGCTTCCCTAGTCCACGTCTGAAGGATTCTGTACGAGATGTTTCCTTCCTCTAGTGGTCTAACAGACTGTCCTGTGTTGTTATTTTCGGGCTGGAGAATGAGTTTTCTCCGTTGCCTGGCGAAATAACTACACCTAACTTTGTTCTGGTATGGAGGAGGATAGCAAGTAATGCCATTCTTCCTCGCTAATAGACAACCCTAGGTTAGGATGAGCTTTCCTAACTGCTGGGTGTGTCTCTTGCTAGAACGAAGTTTATAGGACCCTTATCCCTTCCCCCCCTCTCTTTTTCTTAGTGATGGCCTAGCCATTGCATCTCTTGGCCGCAGTCCTACTTCCGTACCTAGTGTAGGTTAGGATGGAGGACCGGTTCAGCTCTCTGCTGGCCGGCAATTACGTGCCTGCCGGCAAAGACCCTTTTTCTTTTGCAGAGTGAACCCCAGACCTCCCTTGGTCTCCCTTCCATGTCTGCCAGTAGAGTCCGGCAGGCTATGGATTTATTGGAAGCCTGAATGCAACATTCTCCCCTTCCATATGTTCACTCTTTCTGGATGGAAGGTCGTATGGCAATGCCGCCTTATAACCTTACATCCATACTGTTTCTCTTACTAGTGTTTTGTACCCCTAGCCACGGTGGGCAGGTGGTGGTTCTCTGGTTCTTAGTCACTGCCGGCAGACATGGGTATTGCTACCTTTGCTTGCCGGCAGTGGAAACACATCCCGAAATCTGCTGGCCACTACGATTAGCGGCCGGCAGCCGGGTGTTAGTGTTTTCAGCTGCCGATTGCCGGCCGGCACACATTTGCGAACCAGTGACCTGCCGCCTATTTGTTAAAGGTAGTATATCTTTGAACTATACAGGGGTAAATGCCGGCCGGCACAGCAGCATGCGATGTACAGTAGTTACTATATTTGTGGTGTAGTACACACTGCATTGATAAAACTACAGTACAGAGTTTATTGTAACACTAAAGTTCTTCAAACATACTTAATGTTGTCTTGTACAGCCTTTTGTTGAGACCGTACAATATATAGAAAGTGAGTTCTTTCTGTATTCATTCTATCCGGTATATTAAAACTTTATTTCAAGGTGTGACCTACACCTTAAATTTCCGTTTAGGAAATTACATAAGGTATTCTAGAATAGAATTAACCTTAGTTTTAATATCTTGGGAGGTTACAGCAATTGGCTGGACAGGAAATACAAGTATGTGTCTTTCCTTCTTTCCTTTATAGCTTTACTGTGTAAGCTACATGTTCTAATATAAGTGAAAAGCCTTCACTTGATACTCATGGATGTTTCTTCTCTTTACAGGAGGACCATCTGAAGTGCGGGAGTGTGTTCTGCAACGTCCGCAGCAAGAACTTCTGTGGACATCAGTTTTGCAGGAGGAACGCAGCATGCGCAGCCTCCAGAAGTGATCTCCGGTATTGGGACCCTCAGGTTTGTACAGTATGTTCTAACCTGATTACCAAGGCATTTGACACCCCTAAGTTGACGGAGTCAAGGGATGCTGCCAGGGAAAAGTTACGAACCTGGGTGAGGGGTTTTCAGAAAAACACCTCAGGCCCCTACCTTCCAAATGAGAAGATGAGGGCCTACCTTTTCCCTAAAGCGTCGGCTGATGCAGTCATTCCTCAGCCTCAGGTGGAGATACCAACTGCCCAGAATCCGGTAGATTCTGAAGTCTCGGCCGCCCTTAAAGACATCCAATTGGACGATAAGATGTCGGAGGTGTCGCATTCTACAGAGAAGGACCTTCTAGGAGAAGGTCAGGAGGAGGAGCTGTCCCAGGCTCCTGAAGTAGAAGAGGAAGAAATCGACGAGGTGTCGGTTACATCGGTTCCGGACCCAGAACCTGTTCCCTCTACATCGTCTGCTATCCCAGATGACCTGGGAAGGACTTTTTCTTCTATTGTTGAGATGATTCAACAAATTCAAAAGAAGAATGATGAAAAGGAAGCTGCAATGAAACTGGAGATAAGTAGACTTGCAGCATCATGTGGGCCCCAGAAGCGACTCAACGTGAAGGATCTTCCTCTGTGCTCGGATACCAATCCTTGGAGGTATGCCGAGCACATGTCAATGACAACCGGGAAGATTGTTATATCAGAAAAGCTAGGAGCAATTCCCCTGGAAGAGGTGGAATTTTGATCCAACAAAGATTCTTACCCGGACTGCTATGTCCGTCTTAGGAAGGAGCCAGCCTCAAAGGAGGAGATGGAGCCGAAGGAGGTCATAGTTCTTGGCCATAGTAAAGCACAGGCGTTACTATCGAGCTCGATGAAAGAGAGGGGCTTCACAAACTCAAAGGTGCCAGCCGTGAGTAAGAAACTTCCCTCCTTTGTGGCCTCTCCAACCAGAGCCTTTCCCTTCATGGAAAAGGGATATAAGGCAGCCTTAAAGGCGGTGGAGGCAGGGAAACCATGCCCCTCCTTGGAGGAGTGCAAGCCGTTATCTCTGACCTTCCCCTTGGACCAAGAAGACTGGAAGGACGTCCACCTTACCTTCTCAGTCGGGAAGCTGGAAGCTGATATTGCTGAACGTCAGTTTGGTGAGGCACTTCCAAAGCTGTCGGAGTTACTCTTGCGCAGAGAGCAAGAGACGAAGGAAAGACTTGCGGCATCGATGTCGTTGCAAACGACATTAGAAACGATGGCAAGTGACCCCAAGAACCAGGACATGTTCATGGTAGTGGCCAAAACCCATCTGGCCACAGTTACGAAGGATCTCTATAGCTTTATTAAAGCTAGGAGAGCCTGTAGAGAGTTCGTGTTCGCCTCGGCTGCGGTGAGGCACGAACCGAGGAAGCTGATCTCCTCTTGTATCTGGGGTAAGGACCTCTTTCCCAATGAAGTGGTTAAAGAGGTAGTAGACAAGGCGGCCACGGAGAATAGGAACCTTCTCAAAAAGTGGGGCTTAGATCTTAAGAGAAAACCTTCTCCGGATGAGGGTGCCCAACCCAAGAAGAAGACAAAAAGACCTAGGCTATCCTCTCGGCTGGCTAAACCCTACTGACAGCAACAACAACAACTTTCTGTGACCGCGGTGCCTCAGATTGTGGCACAACCTCCAACCACGTACCAGCTGGTACCTCAACAAGTGGCGACACAGTCGCCAGTTTTTAACCCAGCCTTCGAAAGGCAGACTTCTTCCTTTCATTCGAAAGCTAGAGAAACAGCCAGAGGTTCTTCTAGACGCCCTTCAAGGGGAAGGGGATCCAGGGGAGGACGCGGTCAAGGAGGCAAGGCCTCAGGTCCACAACAACAGAAGTGAGATGCTTCCAGTAGGAGGGAGACTACAGCTATTTAGGGATCGTTGGACCTTCGATCCCTGGGCCCACAGCCTAATAAAGAATGGACTAGGTTGGAGCTGGAGCAGTCCTCCACCTCAATTTCCTCAATTCTCCCAACACTCAACCCCCGTTCTGGAAGAATATGTCCGAGAGCTCTTAGACAATAGAGTAATCCGAAAAGTTGTCCATAAAATTCCAAGGAAGGCTGTTTTGTGTTCCAAAGAAGGACTCAGAAAAACTCAGAGTCATTCTAGACTTGTCGCCATTCAACAAGTTCATAGTGAACTACAAGTTCAGAATGCTAACACTTCAACACATAAGGACCCTACTGCCCAAAAGGGCATATACCGTCTCTATAGACTTGTCTGACGCTTATTGGCACGTTCCAATTAATCGTTACCTCTCCTCCTACCCAGGCTTCAAGTTACATAGAAGACTTTACGCCTTCAGAGCCATGCCTTTCGGGCTAAACATAGCCCCAAGGATTTTCACGAAGCTTGCGAACGCAGCCGTCCATCAATTACGCCTAAAGGAGATCCAAGTAGTAGCCTACTTGGACGACTGGCTGGTGTGGGCAGCATCCAGGACAGAATGCATGCAAGCCTCTAAGATAGTGATCCAGTTCCTGGAACATCTGGGATTCAAGATCAACATCAAAAAGTCTCGACTTTCTCCAGCTCTAAAATTTCAGTGGTTGGGAATCCACTGGAATTTGGAGTCACATCGATTTTCCATTCCTGGGAAGAAGAGGAAAGAAATAGAAGGATCTGTCAAGAGACTATTGAAATCCAAACAGATATCAAGACGCGAACAGGAGAGAGTGGTGGGCTCTCTACAGTTTGCTTCGATAACAGATCCAGTGCTAAGAGCACAGCTAAAGGATGCAATAGGAGTCTGGAGAAAATATGCATCAAACGCGCGAAGAGATCTAATGAGACCTCTACCGACTCGACTGCGAACGCTTCTCAAGCCCTGGTCCAATGCCAAGCAATCGAAGAAATCAATACCTCTTCAACGTCCTCCCCCGTCAGTGACTATCCACACAGACGCTTCAAAGGAAGGCTGGGGAGGTCACTCTCATCAGAAGAGAGTCCAAGGAGCTTGGTTCAATCTTTTCAAGTCATTTCACATCAACTTTCTAGAAACCATGGCAGTACTTCTGACACTAAAGAAAGTATCACCTCGCCACTCGACCCACATAAGACTGGTTCTAGACAGCAAGGTGATAGTGAGATGCCTGAATCGACAAGGGTCGAGGTCACCTCAAATCAACCAAGTGATGTTGGCCATATTCCGCTTGGCGGAAAGGAAGAAATGGCACCTGTTAGCAGTTCACATTCAAGGGTTCCGCAATGTGACAGCGGATGCTCTATCCAGGTTTAAACCAATAGACTCAGAATGGTCCCTAGACGCAGGATCGTTCTCCTTCATCTCGAGTCAAGTCCCGGAGCTGCAGATAGACCTCTTTGCGACGAAAGACAACAAGAAAATAGATCGTTATGTGTCCCCATACGAGGATCCGCTAGCGGAGGCAGTGGACGCTATGTCCCTAGACTGGAACAGATGGTCCAGTATTTATCTGTTCCCTCCGCACAACCTCCTTTTGAAGGTCCTCGACAAACTGAGATCCTTCAAAGGGAAAGCGGCAATAGTGGCCCACAAGTGGCCAAACAGTGTGTGGTTCCCTCTGGCATTGGAACTATGACTAAAGTTCGTACCGCTACCGGATCCATCCCTGTCTCAGCGAGTACAGAAGTCGACTGTCTTCGCTTCATCACAGAAAACCCGGAACTTACATCTCATGATTTTCTCTCCTTAGCGATGAGAAAAAGATTCGGGGTATCAAAAGTCAATTTAGACGTTTTGGACGAAACCAGAAGACAATATGAGGCTTCAGGGAAGAAGCGCGTATCCTTTGTCAAGGCGAAGAAACCAAAAGAAATCTCGACAGATTTCTATTTTTCACCTTCATGAGCAAAGTTTAGCAGCCAACACAATATTATTGTGCAAGTCTGCCTTGACAAAACAGATACTATATGCCTTTTAGGTCGACCTTTCTAACGACGTTCTTAATGAATTACAAAGGCCCATGCTAGGCTTAGCCCTTCAGCGCCTCCAAGACCCATTTCATGGTCATTAGATAAGATTCTTCATTGCATGAACAATGAGGAATGCACTTAGAAGGATTTGAATTAAAAGTTGTATTTCTGTTTGTACTCGCTTTGGGGGCCAGAGTTAGTTAAATAGTGGCTCTCTCTAGAGAGGAAGGCCACGTCCAGTTCTTGGAGGGAGAACTGAATCTATTTCCAGACCCAACGTTTCTTACCAAGAACAAGCTACCCACCAACAGGCGGGGTCCCTAGAGAATCTGAAGGAAGATGCATCTCTATGTCCAGTGGAGTGCCTAAAGGTCTATCTTCATAGAACTTCAGACTTTATGGGAGGGCAGCTGTTCAGAGGAGAAACCTCGGGTTCAAAGTTATCTCTGAAACAACTAAGGGCGAAACTCACCTGTGTTATTCACAGATCGGATCCAGACAGTACACCCGTAAGTCATGATCCGAGGAAAGTTGCTTCTTCCGTAAAATTTCTTTAATTGTATGGACATTGAACATCTTTGTTCGTACACCGGCTGGTAGTCATCCAAGGTGTTCTTTATGCACTATGCGAAGCAAGTGGAGCAACTCAAGAGGTCTGTGGTAGCAGCAGGTAGAATTCTTTAACCTTCTGTTTAAATCTGCGAGGAACAATGTAATTAATTTGGGATGATTAATTAAGAGGGTGGGTGTGTAGTCACAGTATGTTACTACACACTGAGTGACAGGCCACTAACGTGTCCTTACAAACTGTTCCATTGACGTTGGTGAACTATAGCATAATACGGACACTTGTACCAAGCGTTTCTTACGCTAGTGTAAATAAACAGTATACAGACCGTATCATTATTATTAATAATTTGATTGAAGTGGCAAATCTGTTTCCTGTTAGACGAAACAATATTTTCTGTTAACTGTTTTCTTTATGCTTAAACGGATATCGTCCACATTTTATAAATTTTATAAATGTTGATCTGAAATGTATGTTTATTAAATTTTAATAAACTAGTTCATAGTGAACCCTGCGTCTTATTCGCCCACACTCATTTTATTAGAAATGTACTGAGCATTAAGATTAAAATATGGATATTTTTATCATGGTATGTCTTTTAAGATTGTTCCTTGATTCAAGCAAAAATCCACTCGCTTTAACCCTTCCTTAAGGAGGGTTGACATTGTACCCTAAGGGGATGGTGGTAGAGATGCAAGATTTGTTCCTATGCGGATACAACTGTTATCCAATAGTTAATAAGAGTAGACACATTGGGGGATATGTCAGGAATTCTTACTGACATTGGTGACTCTTATACAAACTTTGCTTTATAATGTATAGGGCGAGACCACTATACAAGCTTGTCATTTTGTCATCCATAGTTATTATGTACTCCTCGACACTTTTTCCAGAGTCTAGTACGACTCTTCCCTGTAGGGGGCAGGAAGCACTAACTTAGTTCATGCTTAGATGAAATGATATATGACGGTAACAACATAGGTCTCAAGGTCTAGACGGACCAGGAAAATACTTTCTTGAGAGTACGGCACCGGTTGAGAATCCACAGATACAGTAATGCTGTGGTAAACTTCCATCAGGACGACATGGCCTGAGCCCAAAAAAAGGATTTCGAGCGAAGCGAAAATCTATTTTTGGATGAGGTAGCCATGTTGTCCTGATGGACTCGCCCTTCCTTTTATTGTAAAAGGGCTTATTGACCCCTCCCTATAATACAGTATCTGTAGCACCTCGTATATCGCTACAAGGAATAAAGAGGGCGCTGCTGCCTTCATCAGATACACACTGGAAACGGAATAGGAGAGATTCCTTATGAGCGGCTCTCTTTTCATTCTCGTTTCAGATTCTTGTCACTGTAACCCCTCAAAGCGTTAATACTGTTCGGGGTGAAGATAGCTATGTGACGTGTCAAGATTACGTCCTCTGATATTATGCGATATCCCTGTTAGATTTATTTAGGGATATTCGGTCCAGGAGTTAGAATTCTGGATACCTTAAAGTAAACTTCTCTGGGAATATCACTGTAGTCATATATACCCTAGGAAGCTACCCTTTAGGAACTTCCATCAGGACGACATGGCTACCTCAACCAAAAATAGATTTTTCGCTTCGCTCGAAATCCGTTTTATAACTATCACACTTGCCTGCGACCCGTCTTTTAATCATCATCAACAACAACAACAACAACAACAACGTGTTAGAATCAGGTAATAGAATCCTGTGTTTATAACTATCACACTTGCCTGCTACCCATCTTTTAATCATCAACAACAACAACAACAACAACGTGTTAGAATCTGGTAACAGAATCTTGTGTTTATACCTATTATACTTGCCTGCGACCCGTCTTTTAATCATCAACAACAACAATAACAACAACAACAGCAACGTGTTAGAATCTGGTAACAATCTTGTGTTTATAACTATCACACTTGCCTGCGACCCGTGTTTTAATCTACAACAACAACAACAACAACAACGTGTTAGAATCTGGTAACAGAATCTTGTGTTTATAACTATCACACTTGCCTGCGACCTATGTTTTAATCTACAACAACAACAACAACAACAAGAACAATGTGTTAGAATCTGGTGACAGAATCTTGTGTTTATAACTATCACACTTGCCTGCGACCCGTCTTTTAATCTACAACAACAACAACAACAACAACAATGTGTTAGAATCTGGTGACAGAATCTTGTGTTTATAACTATCACACTTGCCTGCGACCCGTCTTTTAATACAACAACAACAACGTGTTAGAATATGGTAACAGAATCTTGTGTTTATACCTATCACACTTGCCTGCGACCCATGTTTTAATCTACAACAACAACAACAATGTGTTAGAATCTGGTGACAGAATCTTGTGTTTATAACTATCACACTTGCCTGCGACCCGTGTTTTAATCTAAAACAACAACAACAACAACAATGTGTTAGAATCTGGTGACAGAATCTTGTGTTTATAACTATCACATTTGCCTGCGACCCGTGTTTTAATCTACAACAACAACAACAACAACAACAACAATGTGTTAGAATCTGGTGACAGAATCTTGTGTTTATACCTATCACACTTGCCTGCGACCCGTGTTTTAATCTACAACAACAACAACAACAACAACAACAACAATGTGTTAGAATCTGGTGACAGAATCTTGTGTTTATACCTATCACACTTGCCTGCGACCCGTGTTTTAATCTACAACAACAACAACAACAACAACAATGTGTTAGAATCTGGTGACAGAATCTTGTGTTTATACCTATCACACTTGCCTGCGACCCGTGTTTTAATCTACAACAACAACAACAACAACAACAACAATGTGTTAGAATATGGTAACAGAATCTTGTGTTTATACCTATCACACTTGCCTGCGACCCGTGTTTTAATCTACAACAACAACAACAACAACAACAACAATGTGTTAGAATATGGTAACAGAATCTTGTGTTTATACCTATCACACTTGCCTGCGACCCGTGTTTTAATCTACAACAACAACAACAACAATGTGTTAGAATCTGGTGACAGAATCTTGTGTTTATACCTATCACACTTGCCTGCGACCCGTGTTTTAATCTACAACAACAACAACAACAACAACAATGTGTTAGAATCTGGTGACAGAATCTTGTGTTTATACCTATCACACTTGCTTGCGACCCGTGTTTTAATCTACAACAACAACAACAACAACAACAATGTATTAGAATCTGGTGACAGAATCTTGTGTTTATACCTATCACACTTGCCTGCGACCCGTCTTTTAATCTACAACAACAACAACAACAACAACAATGTGTTAGAATCTGGTGACAGAATCTTGTGTTTATAACTATCACACTTGCCTGCGACCCGTCTTTTAATCTACAACAACAACAACAACAACAATGTGTTAGAATCTGGTGACAGAATCTTGTGTTTATAACTATCACATTTGCCTGCGACCCGTCTTTTAATCTACAACAACAACAACGTGTTAGAATATGGTAACAGAATCTTGTGTTTATACCTATCACACTTACCTGCGACCCGTGTTTTAATCTACAACAACAACAACAACAACAACAATGTGTTAGAATCTGGTGACAGAATCTTGTGTTTATACCTATCACACTTGCCTGCGACCCGTGTTTTAATCTACAACAACAACAACAACAACAACAACAACAATGTGTTAGAATCTGGTGACAGAATCTTGTGTTTATACCTATCACACTTGCCTGCGACCCGTGTTTTAATCTACAACAACAACAACAACAATGTGTTAGAATCTGGTGACAGAATCTTGTGTTTATACCTATCACACTTGCTTGCGACCCGTGTTTTAATCTACAACAACAACAACAACAACAACAACAATGTGTTAGAATCTGGTGACAGAATCTTGTGTTTATAACTATCACACTTGCCTGCGACCCATGTTTTAATCTACAACAACAACAACAACAACAACAACAATGTGTTAGAATCTGGTGACAGTATCTTGTGTTTATAACTATCACACTTGCCTGTGACTCGTCTTTTAATCTACAACAACAACAACAACAACAACAATGTGTTAGAATCTGGTAACAGAATCTTGTGTTTATACCTATCACACTTGCCTGCGACCCGTGTTTTAATCTACAACAACAACAACAACAACAATGTGTTAGAATCTGGTAACAGAATCTTGTGTTTATACCTATCACACTTGCCTGCGACCCGTGTTTTAATCTACAACAACAACAACAACAATGTGTTAGAATCTGGTGACAGAATCTTGTGTTTATAACTATCACACTTGCTTGCGACCTGTGTTTTAATCTACAACAACAACAACAACAACAACAATGTGTTAGAATCTGGTGACAGAATCTTGTGTTTATACCTATCACACTTGCCTGCGACCCGTGTTTTAATCTACAACAACAACAACAACAACAACAACAATGTGTTAGAATCTGGTGACAGAATCTTGTGTTTATAACTATCACACTTGCCTGCGACCCGTGTTTTAATCTACAACAACAACAACAACAATGTGTTAGAATCTGGTAACAGAATCTTGTGTTTATAACTATCACACTTGCCTGCGACCCGTGTTTTAATCTACAACAACAACAACAACAATGTGTTAGAATATGGTAACAGAATCTTGTGTTTATACCTATCACACTTGCCTGCGACCCGTGTTTTAATCTACAACAACAACAACAATGTGTTAGAATCTGGTGACAGAATCTTGTGTTTATACCTATCACACTTGCCTGCGACCCGTGTTTTAATCTACAACAACAACAACAATGTGTTAGAATCTGGTGACAGAATCTTGTGTTTATACCTATCACACTTGCCTGCGACCCGTGTTTTAATCTACAACAACAACAACAATGTGTTAGAATCTGGTGACAGAATCTTGTGTTTATAACTATCACACTTGCCTGCGACCCGTGTTTTAATCTACAACAACAACAACAATGTGTTAGAATCTGGTGACAGAATCTTGTGTTTATACCTATCACACTTGCCTGCGACCCGTGTTTTAATCTACAACAACAACAACAATGTGTTAGAATCTGGTGACAGAATCTTGTGTTTATACCTATCACACTTGCCTGCGACCCGTGTTTTAATCTACAACAACAACAACAATGTGTTAGAATCTGGTGACAGAATCTTGTGTTTATACCTATCACACTTGCCTGCGACCCGTGTTTTAATCTACAACAACAACAACAATGTGTTAGAATCTGGTGACAGAATCTTGTGTTTATAACTATCACACTTGCCTGCGACCCGTGTTTTAATCTACAACAACAACAACAACAACGTGTTAGAATATGGTGACAGAATCTTGTGTTTATACCTATCACACTTGCCTGCGACCCGTGTTTTAATCTACAACAACAACAACAATGTGTTAGAATCTGGTGACAGAATCTTGTGTTTATAACTATCACACTTGCCTGCGACCCGTGTTTTAATCTACAACAACAACAACAACA
>NC_090763.1:34873501-34893501 GCF_036898095.1 Palaemon carinicauda
TCAGAGAGAGAGAGAGAGAGAGAGAGAGAGAGAGAGAGATGAATTTCAAGTGGTATCTTCCTTGGGGAGAATGAACAACAAGCCATCCCGTCTGTATGCAACACAGCAGAAGTCTGTAAGTTGCGTAGTAACTCGCAACAACACTGACCTTCCGGAACAGAGAAGTTATACGGTTATACCGAGCGTGAAATGCGTAGTTGTTGGGGGATAGAGGTTTTAAATTTTCACGAACATATGTTGATATCAATCTACTAACACCTGACCTACCTTTATGAATGCCTAAATCATAACGGCTTCTCTCTCTCTCTCTCTCTCTCTCTCTCTCTCTCTCAAATGTGAGATGATGTACATAATTCATTGCATTCAAATTACCTCTCTTACTAAGTATTGTGTAGAACCGTTCTCTCTCTCTCTCTCTCTCTCTCTCTCTCTCTCTCTCTCTCTCCAGATAATAAAGAAGGCAAACTTTCTCTTGACTGCACAGCCCTGAGTCCATGTTCAAGGGTGGACTGATTGCGTTCATGTGTTTGCTAACGCAACCAGTTTTTTTCAGACGAAACTTACTTATATTATTGAACCTGCTCCTTTCTAATGATTGTAGACCATGTACAATCTCCTCACATACTTAAGAATTATAATATGACTAATTTAACGTAGGAGATTTAAGAATAAAATTTATGACAATTATAGTTTATCTCTACTTTCAAGAGCTGCTAGTGGGCTGGCTTTGCGTCCCATGAACGCTTTTGGTATATAGCCCATACTCCTAGCCAGCCGACCAAGCTGAATGTTTACTGTTAAAGAATGAATTTTGCATGTTTCGGTTTCAATTTGATACTACTAGCTAAAAAGAAACTTGGAAACATTGTTTAAAATATATCATGGAGAAAACTTCCGAACTTTTTATCATATCGTGCAGAAAATATCGAACTTTACAAGTGAAGATTTTGATTTAAATGGAGAACGTTAGAGCCAAGATTTAAAGATATCCACCATCTCGGTTACATCCACTCAATAGAATTTATAAAAGTATCCATCTTGGTAGACCCAGTCGATAGAATGTATAAGAATATCCATTTGGTTATACCCACTCGATAGAATTAATAAAAATATCGATTTGGTTAGACCCACTCGATAGAATTTATAAAAATATCCATTTTGTTAGACCCACCCGATAGAATTTATAAAAATATCAAGTTGGTGATACCCTCTCGAAAATTTTACAAAAATATCCATTTGGTTATACCCACTCGATAGAATTTATAAAAATATCCATTTGGTTAGACCCACTCGAAAGAGTTTATAAATATATCCATTTGGTTATACCCACTCGATAGAATTTATAAAGAAGTCCATTTGGTTATGCCCACTCGATAGAATTTATAAAAATATCCATTTGGTTAGACCCACTCGAAAGAGTTTATAAATATATCCATTTGGTTATACCCACTCGATAGAATTTATAAAGAAGTCCATTTGGTTATACCCACTCGATAGAATTTATAAAGAAGTCCATTTGGTTATACACACTCGATAGAATTTATAAAAATATCCATTTGGTTATACCCACTCGATAGAATTTATAAATATATCCATTTGGTTATACCCACTCGATAGAATTTATATAAATATCCATTTGGTTATACCCACTCGATAGAATTTATAAAAATATCCATTTGGTTATACCCACTCGATAGAATTTATATAAAAAAAATATTTTGGTTATATCCACTCGAATGAATTATAAAAATATCTATCTTGCTTAGTCCTACTCGATGGAATTTATATCTAGACCGCAGTTAGGCCTATGGGAATGAATGTGAATATAGTGTATCATTAGAAAAAGAAAGAAATGCAGAGAAGCTATAATTTTGATCGAAATGAAATTGCTATGGCCGTTACATCATAGCCAAGGACGACAAAGCCCCTCAGCCATCGCTGTTATGTAACGTAGAATTACGTAACGCCTACGGACCGGTTGTTACGAGCGTCTTCACTGCGTTACTGCGTATAGTACATTCCTGAATAACCCGATTCCAGTTCAAACATACATGAAGGTTCATATTATTATTATTGTTATTATTATTATTATTATTATTATTATTATTATTATTATTATTATTATTTCTGTAAGTTTGATTAAAGATTATGGCTGCCTTACCGGCGTTAATTTCATAAGACTCCTTTAAAGGTTTAAAAGCCACTCATGAATGGCACAGACGAGGGACAGTGACATTGCCCTATCAAGCAGGACAATGTCCTAGAGACTGACCATATGGACATATGATCAGCGCCCAAGCCCCTTCTCCACCAAAGCTAGGAAGATCAGCTCAAAGGAAAAGATGTCTTATAATATTATTATTATTATTATTATTATTATTATTATTATTATTATTATTATTATTATTATTAGTTGGAAAAGCAGAATGCTATAAGCCCAAGGGTTCAACAGGGAAAAATGGCCCCGTGAGGAAAGGGAAAGGAAATAAGGAAATGAATAAACTATAACCCTACAGTCTATAAAATTTTCGAAGACGATCTGTGTCTACCCAAGAACAAAGGAGACGTTGGCTTTTTCAAGCCAGCAAATTTACTTTTTAGAAACACATTATGTCTGTGTCTTCTTCAATTTCACAAAAAATTGGCTTATTGAGAAAGTCTTTTAAGATTTTCGGTGATCAATCTATTCTGAAGAAGTGTTTTAATTCTTTCATTCTACCTTGTTTTGAGTATTGTTGTCCTGTCTGGTGTTCAGCTGCTGATACTCATCTTAATTTGTTGGACAGAAATTTACAGTCTATTAAATTTCTTATTCCTAATCTAGATATTAATCTTTGGCACCATTGTTCAATTAGTTCATTATGCATGTTGCATAAGATTTTTCATAACTCTGACCATCCTTTATATTCAGATCTCCCTGGACAATTCTATCCTGTTCGTAATACCAGGCAGGCAGTTAATTCTAATAGCCAGGCCTTCTCCACCATGAGGCTTAATACTACACAGTTTTCTAGAAGTTTTATTCCAGTTGTTACCAAGTTTTGGAATGATCTTCCTAATCGGGTAGTTGAATCAGTAGAACTTCAAAAGTTCAAAGTTGGGGCAAATGTTTTTATGTTGACCAGGCTGACAGGAGTCTTTTTATAGTTTATATATGACATATCTGTTTTGACGTTGTTAATAGTTTATATAGGACATATCTGTTTTGACGTTGTTACTGTTTTTAGAATGATATATTGTGAATTTATTCTCATCATTTATTTATTTTCTTATTTCTTTTCCTCACAGGGCTATTTTTCCCTATTGGAGCCCATGGGCTTTTAGCATCTTGCTTTTCCAACTAGGGTTGTAGCTCGGCTAATAATAATAATAATAATAATAATAATTACTTGCATACCTTTTTCACCACACCACGGTCTGGGCTCAACCATGCACCTCACTATACTCTTGTAATCTCCTTTGGGAATCGACGACCTATTATAAGACCATATGTTTGCTTTTTTTTCATATTGTCTGAATGTATGCATACCATCATTATTTTTATTAAAGTTCGCAGTATGCTAGAAGGCCAAGGACTCCAGTAGGGAAAAATAGCCTAGTGAGGAAAGTTATCTTCTTCTGAAGGCCACAGTCGAAATGTTAGCTTTATATTCTTATTCATATTGTCTGTTGTATGCATACCCCCATTATTTTTATTAAAGTTTGCAGCATGCTGTAAGGCCAAGGACTCCACCAGGGAGGAAAGGAAATAAAGAAATAAACTATAACCTTACAACCTTTCTCAGTAGAGAAATATAGAGAGAAACAGAAAGGACTACATCTGGTGTTCATTGATTTGGCAAAAAGCTTATGATACGGTACCTAGGCAGGAAGTGTGGCGGTGTTTGAGAGAGAAAAGAGTTTCTGAAAAGTATACCTGACTAATGAATGATATGAATGCAGAGGCAACCACACAAATAAGAAGTACTGGTGGCACTACAGAGAAGTTTCAGGTGAAAGTTGGTCTCCACCTTGTCTCCACCAGAGTTCAATCTTAGCCCCTCGAGTTTGATATTGTGATGGATGTTATAACATTGGAAGTTAGAGAAGAGGTGTATGTTTGCGGATGACATTGTGCTGGCTGATCTAACGAGAGGTGTATAAACTCAAGCTAGCAAGATGGAGAGCAGAACTTGAGAGTAGAAGCTTAAAATTAGCAGAACAAAGACAGAATTTATGTGGATAGGTGGAGAAGAATGGCAGGGAACAGTGAAATTATGCCAAGAAGACATAAAGAGGGTTACAGTAGTTCCTTCAAATAGTTCTGTTATGAGCAAATATGGAAACCTGGGTGCAGAAGTCAGTCATAGAATTCAGCGTGCATGGATGAATTGGAGAAATTCATTTGGGATACCTTTGCTTGACCTTGACTTTGGACTCGATCTTGACCTTCTAACTTATTAATTAGCGTAGATTTTCCTACACTTGAATATGATCCAAGTTTGAAGTCTCCAAGGCAACGATATCCAGGGTTTTTAGATAACAGTTAATCACTGCAAGATTCATTACTCTACGATTAAAATTGTGGTCAATAAGCTGTTCACAAACAAACTCACATACACAAACAAACACACAAGCAGGAGGTAAAACATAACCTCCTTCCAACTTCGTTGGCAAAGTTAATTATGCAGCTGCCAAGGAGGGAACCTACGCAGTTATGCTTGAGAGGGGACGTTGCCACATCTTGAGAGTTGCTTGCAAGCACTTAACTTCATCTCTCTCTCGCTCTCTCTCGCTCTCTCTCTCTCTCTCTCTAAAAATACATACGTTTTCGTCGACTATTCATGAAGGAAATATTGGTCTAAAAGTTAATCACAAAAGTTTGAAATGCAATTAGACTAGGTATAAGTATAAGGTGAATTCGCCAAAATTAAATTTGATTAATGAGAGCTTAAAGATTTAAGGGAAGAGTTAAGGGACAGGACAGTGTCCTAGAGACTGACAATGTATACGTATGATCAGCTCCCAAGCACCCTCTCCATCGATTGTGTGTGTGAGCTAAAAAGGTTCCAGAATGAGATAAGACGTGTATAAAACGGTAAAACACAGGGAATTTTAAAGCTTTCGTCCATCAACTTTAGAGTTCGCTGCGTGATCTACAAACATTAGCTTAAGAAGGAAGTACGGTATTGTACTTATTTGCGCCCTCCTCCCCCCCCCACACACACACACACATATATATATATATATATATATATTAAATATATTAAATATGTATGTCATCTCCTCCTACGCCTATTGACGCACTGGGCCTCGGTTAGATTTCGCCAGACGTCTCTATATTGAGCTTTTAATTCAACACTTCTTCATTCATCATCTCCTGTTACGTATGTATTTGTAGAGAGAGAGAGAGAGAGAGAGAGAGAGAGAGAGAGAGAGAGGTGGGGGCCTTCTAAGATGCAATATCTGGTGCTCATACAAGGGGCATTTACACTTGGAGAAAAAGGGTCACTGAAACTAGCCTTGCACTATGCGTACTGTGTAAGCAGCAAGCGGGGTTTACTGCACCCTATATCCGTTAGCAACAACTTGCTCTGGGGACAGGCAGTGTTTGACGGGTTTTATTTGATTAGTTTCTTCCTTGGATAGTACTGTAGAAATGTATTACATACATGCCTTCACATACAGACCCACAGTATATATATATATATATATATATATTTATATATATGTATATATATATGCATACTGTATGTATATATATATATACACACAGTATATATTTATATGTATATATATACATACTGTATATATATATATATATATATATGTGGGTGTGTGTGTGTTTGTATACAACAATAAAAGGCAGCCATTTTTAGTCTACTGCAGGACAAAGGCCTCAGACATGTCCTTATTCATGTATGAGGTAAGGCCAGTTTTCATCACTAAGCTGGTCAGTGCGGATTGATGATATATATATATATATATATATAGAGAGAGAGAGAGAGAGAGAGAGAGGAGAGAGAGAGAGAGAGGTCATTGCCAAGTTTTGATCCAGTGAGTGGAAAGCCAACATTGAAACGTCAGGTTGAATTGAAAAAAAAAGATGTGAAGGTTGATTAATTTATAACATTTGTTTGACAGCACAAGAGGAAATAGTAGTAGTAGTAGTAGTAGTAGTAGTAGTCGTGGTAGTAATTGTTTTTACAAGGGTATCAGTATTTCTTTCAAAGACGTATTGTGCGTGTGCCTTATTTGAAATATTGATATATGGATGAGTTTTGATTATTATTATTATTATTATTATTATTATTATTATTATTATTATTTAAACTAGCTAGAACCATAGTTGGAAAAGCAAGAGGGTATAAGACCAAGGCATCATAGCCCAGTGAAGAAAGGAAACAAGGAAATAGATAAACTACAAAAGAAGTAATGAATAATCAAAATGAAATATTTTAAGAACAATAACAACATTAAATTAGATCTTTCACATATAAACTATGAAAACTATGTTTAAAAGCAGTGGTGCCCTTTCTTACGCCATCTAAAGACTGAAAATGATGAAGCCAGCTTAAAAGAGTCAACAACAAAGTAATTACATTGATAAAAAAGGAATTTTTTTATAATTTAAAAAATGATGACGCATTTTCTAACGCCATCTTAAGACCATCTCCGAGGCACTAGTCCAATATAAAGGCTTAAGGGCAGCTCATGAATGGCAGAGGCAAGGGACAGTGACATTGCCCTATCAAGCAGGACAATACACTAGAGACTGACTATATTACACATGATAAGCGCCCAAGCCCCCTCTCCACCTAAGCTTGGACCACGGAGGGCCTTAGGCAATGGCTGCTGATGACTCAGCAGATAGACCTATAGGCTCTCCCCCCCCCCCATCCTTAGCTCATAAGGATGGTGAGGCTGCAGCAACCAAAGAAACTAACAGGTTTGAGCGGGAATCGATTCCCAATCTGGCAATCACCAGGTAAAGACGCTACCACCAGGCCACCATAATTTCACATTAGCTGATGTTGCTTTTAGCTGACTAAGCAGATATGATTGCAAGCGGGTCTTTCTTCTAATTGGAAGCAGATGTGTCATGTGGCATATTGCTTACTGACTCGAAGGGTGTAATTACTTGAAGCGTACGGTAGTGCATTTTGCCAATATGAAGCAATTTTTTTCTTTTAGTACGAAATATACATTTACAGTTTTTACAATTTATCATATTGTTTATAAATCATAATATATTAATATTGTTTTTTTTATTAACATAAAATTTATATCTTTTAATTTTGTGGTATTTTTATTTGAAGAAAATAAGATTGATATTTATATCTGTTTAAATTTCTTCTATCTACCAAGCAGGATGCTAGATAATTTTAAATCAATCAATCAATCTACCAAGACACTTCTCCCAATTTTTTTTGGGGGGGGAGGGTATCGGGCATAAAAAAAGAACAAAGGGTGACTTTTCTTCTATTCGCTCTTAACCTACATGTCTGTGAAGGTCTGTTACAGTTTCTACATCCCCTATATAGCTAATTTGCTATTGTTACGCCAGAAAGCTTCTGATAAATCAATAATTCTATTTTTGAGTTTTTATTGGGGTTTATAGTCCGGTGTATGAACACCTCCCCCCTCCCAAATACTTTCCATACATATCACGGGATTTTCCGACTATAGCCTTTCACACAAAGTTTTAGTTTTCAGTAAATACAAGTTTTTTTTCCGTTAAAGGGTACCTTAAAACAAAATTTTATTTTTTTTTCTAGATATCTAGTCAGTTATGAACATGTTTTAATCGTTATTATTATTATTATTATTATTATTATTATTATTATTATTATTAACTAAGCTACAACCCCAGTCGAAAAAACAAGGAGCTATAAGCTCAAGGGGTCCAACAGGAAAAAATGGCTGTTAGTCATAAAAAAAACTGCAAATTTTAAATTTTACCGCTACCCAGAGCTAGCTCCTTTAGATTGTTGTATTATCCTATCTACTGTATGAAAGGATTATTACTTATCACCAACTCCAGTTTTGTGCTGAAAGACAGTATTATTGGATAGGCTATCTTCTGTCTCGAGTTAGCAATTAAACGTAACACTATACTCAACTCTTTTTAATGAGTCGCATTTGAACTGATTCGCAGCCGTGCCCTTTTAGCTCGGAAACGTTTCCTACTATCCGATTGGTTAGAATTATCTTACTCAACCAATCAGCGATCAGGAAACTTTGTCGAGCTAAAAGGGCACCCCTGCGAGTCAGTGCAAATCTCCCCCACTAAAAAGAATTGACTATAGTATTTTATTTATTGACTGTTCTAAAAGGGCTATTTTACATAGGCTTATTGTCCATGTTCAGGAAGCTGTTGTTTATCAATAAATGTTTGCCTTACATAGATCAGAATGGGTCAGGTGTGTAAATCCACTCCTCGAAATGATTTTAAATTGTGCCTTCAATAATACTTTGGTTTTCTGAGTGTGATAAGGAAAGTGTATTTGAAGTGTTGATATTACAGTACATGAATATGGCAAATTGTGTTCTTAGATAAGCTTTTCTCTATTATTGTCTTTATTCAATATTTTTATTATTATTATCATTATTATTATTATTACTTGCTAAGCTACTGCTCTAGTTGGAAAAGCAGGATGCTATAAGCCCAGGGGCTCCAACAGGGAAAATAGCTCAGTGAGGAAAGGAAACAAGGTATAATAAAGTTTTTAAGAGTAACAACATTAAAATAAATATCTCTTACATAAACTATACAAACATGAACAAAACAAGAGGAAGAGAAACAAGACAGAACAGCGTGCCCGAGTGTACCCTCAAGCAAGAAAACTCTTTCTTTCTATGGTGTGTCTAGACTGCATATGCATACTTGCAACTTTCATCAAGTGTGGTTAGATTTGTGTTAATTACCATTTGCATACCACAATCTCTTAGCTTTCATAATCTCTAGTGCAGAAAAAAAAATCTGGTACTAGTTTTCACTAACTGGACAGAGAGAGAGAGAGAGAGAGAGAGAGAGAGAGAGAGATTGTTACTAAGCCGAAACAAAGCATCTACTAAGTCTCTCAGAGAGAGAGAGAGAGAGAGAGAGAGAGAGACTAAGTAGATGCTTTGTTTCGGCTTAGTAACAATCTCTCTCTCTCTCTCTCTCTCTCTCTCTGAGAGAGAGAGAGAGAGAGAGAGAGAGAGAGAGAGACTTAGTAGATGCTTTGTTTCGGCTTAGTAACAATCTCTACAAAGCATCTACTAAGTCTCTCTCTCTCTCACTTTAAGATTGTTTTAATTAATCCACCAATGGCTCCCTTGACCTTAGCCGTTAAGAATTGCCAGACGTTCAACTATTCGGTCTCTCCCCGTCCCTCGGGTAGGGAGGATTGGGAGTCGTCATACCCAAAGCTCTTCTAGGAGGAGAACGCTCCAAAATCAAACCATTGTTCTCTAGTCTTGGGTAATGACACAGCCTCTGTACCAAGGTCTTCCACTTTCTTGGGTTAGAGTTCTCTTGCTTGAGGGTACACTCGGGCACGCTATTCTATAATGTTTCTCTTCCTCTTGTTTTCTTTTTAAGTTTTTATAGTTTATATATGATAGATCTAATTTAATTGCTCGTTACTTCTCTTGTAGTTTATTCATTTCCTTATTTCCTTTCCTCACTGGGCTATTTTTCCCTGTTGGGGGCCTTGGGCTTATAGCGTCCTGCTTTTCCAACTAGGGTTGTAGTTTAGCAAGTAATAATAATAATAATAATAATAATAATAACAATATTAATAATAATAATAATAATAATTGCTTGAGGGTAAACTCGGGCACACTATTCTATCTTGTTTCTCTTCCTGTTGTTATTTTTATTTTTATATTTTATGTATGAAAGATTCATTTTAATGTTATTATTTTTCTTAGACTTTTTGTAGTTTTTCCTTTCCTCACTGTGCTATTGTTTCCTGTTGGAGCCCTTGGGCATATAGCATCCTGCTTTTACAACTAGGGTTGTAGCTTAGCAAATAATAATAATAATAATAATAATAATAATGATAATAATAATATGTAGATCTTAGTCATGTCCTTGTGAGAGGGGCTACTCCGACAGGTACACTTGTAAACCACAAGTGCCGCGTTGTGGTTAGGAAAGAAGGAAGGGTGGGAAGGGTTGAACCTGTGTGTGTGCGTGTATACATGTGTATCTAAATATTTAGCAGTCATCAGTAAAGCTGTACTAGTTAGGGTCACCCATGCTAGGTTGGTTTGCTGTGAGCGATTAGACGAAAATCTCCAGACATGAATAAGGAGGATATGTCTGAGGCTTTTGTCCAGTAGTGGACTAGAAACGGCTGCATTTGTTGTTATTGTTGTTGTGTGTCTGTAATTTATTTACTTATTTCCTTTTCCAGCTGGGCCATTTTCCCCGTTCGAGCCCTTGGTCTTATAGCATCCTTGTTTTCCAATTAGGGTTGTAGCTTAGCTAGTAATAATATTAATGATTATCATCAGTTTGCAATACAAGATTATGCCTAACCAATTGTAATTTTCTCGTTTTAAGTATTTATTCCTAAATAGAAAATGACCCGCATACAATAGAAACAATAGTTAAACCAGCAAGATTTTATTTACAGCGTCCAGTATTGAAAACAGCGCTGCAATTGAGCGAGTGAGTGAGTGTGGGTCTGTGGGAAGGAACCAGGAAATGTTTTGCCCTTATATAACTAGCACTGGTAGCGTGGCTTTCAACCATACCCCAGATATATGGGTCCCTCCTTTTGTTGTTGGGGGGGGGGGGGGGGACGGTGATAACCCTGTTGGAAGTTGGCAACACCCCTGAACGAACTGGTTGAAACCGGTTTGTCTGCCATCCATCTCTTTAAAAACATCGACAAAACCCTTAACAAAACTATTTAAAGCTAATCTGCTTACACCTATTATAATGCATGAAATGTTGAGTAATATATAGACTCCATGAAAATGATATTACAAAAAAATGGACGAAATAATCTTCCCCCCGCTGAGATTTTTAAAAATGACCAAACCCGCCAAGTCGGTCTTAGGACGAGACGGGTTCTCTGAGTACAACTCCAAGATCGCCGAGTTCAGTTAAGGTCAGTGACATGTTTATTAAATCGACTCAATCCTGTATATCCGTCCAACATTCCCAAACTTATTATTTTATATTATTATTATTGTTCCAATTTTTCGAATACATATCACAGGAGTTTGGGAACCCGTTTCTCAAACAGGAGATTACGAAAGAAGTTCCTACTGGTTTTATAACTAGAGTTCCCAGATTATTATTATTATTATTATTATTACTTGCTAAGCTACAATCCTAATTGCAAGATCATGATGCTATAAGCCCAAGGGTTCCAACAGAGGAAAATAGCTCAGTGAGGAAAGGAAATAAGGAAATAAATAAACTACAAGAGAAGTAATGAACAATTAAAATAAAATATTTTAGGAACATTAACATCATTAAATTAGATCTATCATATATAAACTATAAAAACTTAAAAAGAAAACAAGAGGAACAGTAACAAGATAGAATAGTGTGCCCAAGTAAGGAAAGGAGATAAGGAAAATCTATAAGAGAAGTTTGAGAACAATAATAAGATTAAGATAAATCTTTCATATATAAACTATAAAAAACGTGAAAATAACAAGAGGATAAAAACTTCAAAATAACAAGAGGAAGAGAAACAAGATAGAATAGTGTGCCCGAGTGTACCCTCAAGCAAGATAATTTTAAGAACAATAATAAAAATAAGATAAATCTTTTTTATATAAACTATAAAAACTTGAAAATAACAAAAGGATAAAAACTTGAAAATAACAAGAGGAAGAGAAACAAGATAAGAGTAGCGTGCCCAAGACGTAATATCAGCCAAATTGTAAATGTAAATCTAATAAGGTAATAAGATTGACACCATAGTTCTAAAAAGTTTCGTTTAGTCTTTTCGCATAGTAGTGATAACCCTCACGAATCTATCAAGAGGATAAAATCTATATCTTAACTTATGAGAAACTCGATAACGGTATAAAATTTAGCTCTGAACATCTCAGACTGCTACTACAAATTTATGAAGCAGAGATATGTGTATTTGCCATGATAGCAAATGTAGGATAAGTATATATGTGAAATATGTAAAATAGCATTACAGAAGAAAGGAAACTAAAATAAACGAGTTAAAAGCTAGCGATAGTAATATGCTTACAACTAGAGTATGGAAGCGCTCATCCCGCGCGCATTAACCTTTAGCCTTAACACATGTCGAACATCACCATAGGAAAAGAATCAAGCCATTGATGGGCTGAGCACAAACACATCTCTATCGTGAATGTATAACGTAGTTGTTGACGAGAATTTGCAGAGAATACACACCTTAGAGCAATCTCCAAAACTACCATAAGACCGCATCGTGTAGGTATAATGTTGTACACAATAGTGTAGCCTAATGTGTTAACATAATAACAACTGTAATTTAGAGAAGTCTATACCGATCTACATACAAATCATTGTGTTATTCATTGTCTGATACATTTATGTTTGAGCAATAACATGTCAATTTGTAATAACACTAACTCGTATATTGTTCATGTCACCAGGTTTGATCACAAAAAATAAATAGTGAATTCAACGCTGCGGTATCAATTACTCCACATTAGTCGCTAGAGAAAGAGACGCGATTACAATCAAACACGATGCGGTCTTGCGGTTAGTTTTGGAGATTGCTCTAAGCCTTAAGGTGTGTATTCTCTGCGAATTCTCGTTAACAGCTACGTTATACATTTATTATTATTATTATTATTATTATTATTATTATTATTATTACTACTACTTGATAAGCTACAACCCTAGTTGGTAAAGCAGAATGCTATAAGTCTAGGGGCTCCAACAGGGAAAATAGCCCAGTGAGGAAAGGAAACAAGGAAAAATAAAATATCTTAAGAGTATCAACGTTAAAAGTTTCCGTAGCTTTCAACTTGTCTCCATAGGCCTTTCTACCTCTTATCTTTTGGCTGTTATCCAGGTTGCTACTGTAACTTAAATAGGATATTTGTTCTCCGGGCTAATCTTTAAAAAATCTATGTTTAAAGTTGGATCCAGGAGATTGATGAGAGGGAGATTTTTGAGTTTTTAAGGGGCATTCATTTATTTAAGAGGGTTTTAAGGGTTTTTTTATTTATTTAAAGGAGTTTTAAGGGTATTTTATTAATTTAAAGGCGTTTTAAGGGGGTTTTATTTATTTAAAGGTATTTAAAGGGTATTTTTATTAATTAAAGGCGTTTTAAGGGTTTTTTATTTAATTAAAGGGGTTTTAAGGGTATTTTATTAATTTAAAGGCGTTTTAAGGGGTTTTTATTTATTTAAAGGGGTTTTAAGGAGTTTTTATTAATTTAAAGGGGTTTTAAGGGGTTTTTATTTATTTAAAGTGGTTGAAGTATTGTATATTAAAGTATATGAAAAGATATTACTTAGTGTTTCAAGACTCACATTTGATAAAGTAACGTCTCATCGTCTCAAAAAATAACATTCTTTGTCTATGCTGTTAAAAATTACCCATGAAAAAACCGATAGAAATCCTGGAATTAATGTTGCCAGGCATTTGCCGTTTTAAAAATGGTTATATTGACATGAATTAGTGTTATTACGGTCACTAACCCGTTAAAGATATTAACAAATTAGGGTAAAAATTACGGTCGCCTCTATTTTACTGAAATACAGCGGAGAACAGTATATTTTTACGATTAATTACTGATTAAAATTACAGTTTTTATACCAGTTTAAAGTAGAAACTTTGATATAGTACCTTTTTTTAACCTTTAAAAAAAGAAGAAAAAAAATAAATAAAACTAGTATCTTTCCTACATCAAACCCAGCAACCAAAAAGCGATATCACCAAACAGAAATTGACATTTTGGAACAATTCAATATATTTTTTTCAGGCATTTTGGTAATCTAAACTTTCGCCATAATGGATATGTTTACGTTTTCCGCACGCCACTCCTATCTCTCGTCAAATGGGGGCATCTTCAAATGGCGAGAATTACTTGCATCTCTTGGAAGCAAGATGGCGCCCACGCTCCATTAGAGCATCATGAGATGTTGTTCTACCGGTTTCTCCTAGGACCTAGGTTAAGCCTAATGCTCTTACCTTACTCTTATCATTCCTTCTTTCTACTTCGTCTGGGCTAGAAAAAAAGACATAAGGTTGGAGTTCTCTTGCTTGAGGGTACACTCGGGTACACTATTCTATCTTATTTCTCTTCCTCTTGTTTTGTTTAGTTTTTATAGTTTATATAGGAAATATTTAATATAATGTTGTCACTGTTCTTAAAATATTGTCACTGTTCTTAAAATATTTTATATTTCCTTTCCACACTGGGCTATTTTCCCTGTTGGATTCTTGGCCATATAGCAACTTGCTTTTCCAACTAGGGTTGTAGCTTAGCAAGTATTATTATTATTATTATTATTGTTATTATTTCAAGGAGCGAATGACGGAGGATATATTTGAATAGATATAAACAATGCAAGATACCTTATCGCTTTGGGAGAAAGACCTCGACCATTTTTATCGCCTTCCGCATATCATTCTTGGTCTTATCACCATCAATGGCAGGCTTTTATTTGCGGTGATATCACCGGTGCTTGATTTCTTCGAATTCTTCCATGATTCTATTTGATTGATTAGTGATCTGGCGTTGCAGTGACTATGGTAATTTAAATATTCTCTGTGGTGGCCTGGTGGTAGTGTCCCTGCTTGGAGATTGACAGACTGGGGTTCGAGTCCTGCTCAAACTCGTTAGTTCCTTTGATTGCTGTAACTTCACCATCATTGTGAGCTAAGGAGGGGGGCTTTGGGTGACCCTATAGGTCTACCTGCTGAGGCATCAGCAGCCATTGCCTGGCACTCCTTGGTCCTAGTTTGGGTGGAGAGGGGCTTGGGCGCTGATCATATGGTCAGTCTCTAGGGCATTGTCCTGCTTGATAGGGCAATGTCACTGTCCCTTGTCTCTGCCATTCATGAGCGGCCTTTAAAACCTTTAAATATAGGAAGGATGACCAATGACCCGCTCAGGATTAGAGTTTAGTAGATCGTGGAATCTTAGATTTTTTATTTTTTTTGATTGGGGTTATAGGACAGTGTCTGGGCCGGTAGGCCATTCAGAATTATCATGTCGTTAAGTTTTTTAAATCCATTTATTGGTATGTCAATAAGTTTTGCCATCCATTTATCAATAAGCAATTAGGGTTTGCCATCCATTCATTAGTACGACATAGTAAAAACGTGAATTTTCTTCTACGAGAGATCTAGTCTAAACTTAATCTATTTTCATGAATTTATCAATAAAAGAGATAAGAATAGTTCTGCCAGCGTTGCTGCTTCTGTTGATGTTTCTCTCATTGAGTTGGCCTCTATAAGATATTTTTGTTTTTGTTAGAGAAACACAGAAGTTAAATAACATTTGTAATGTAAATTTACTTTTTAAATTTGTCCATTCTTCATTTATAACTGCATTATGCAATAATTGTTATTATGTACAAAAAGTATTATTTTTGTTAATAGTGAATATATGATTTCGGGATTCTGAAATTTAATTTTGCAATGCTGGGGTGTATCATTGCATATTTTCTAATAGGAGATAGTTTAAAAAATGTATAATTTAATCTGCAATTTTTACACTATTTTAATCATTTGTTCATACCTAGTGGTAAGAGTCGAATAAAATTAATCTTAATTGTGTAAGAGAACCTTCCTTCTTAAAAAAAAACATAACGTGTTCATACTCCATTGTTTATAAAATTTCCAAAAGCAAATATAACAAGTCCTTACTCTATTGCTTATAGATTTTACTAAACGTGTCTTTAAAAAAACAAGTAACACTGCTTGACATTCTTCTGCAACGTGGCTGTTTCGTCTTCAAGCTCTTATTATTCTTAGCCACCGTCAATAATGTTTACGTTCACTCAGCCCTGACTGCAGGAACCGAATAGAGCAATAAAATGACCAAGAACAACATCATGCTACTGCAGCAGCATAAATTCCTGAAGGATTGCCAAAGACCCATCATTAAGTCGATGCACCTAGTTTTTCCTTCACTCTCTTCTACAGAATGCCAGCTTTTTCTTCACTTACTCTTGGAATGGGCAGCCTTTCCTACACTCATTCTTGGAGTGGCCAGCCTTTCCTTCACTCTCTCTTGGATTGACCAGCCTTTCCTTCACTCTCTCCTGGAGTAGCCCGCCTTTGCTTTACTCTCTTGTACAGTGACAGCCTTTCCTTCACTCTCTTGTACAGAGTGCCAGCCTTTCCTTCACTCTCTTGTAACAAGAGTACCAGCCTTTCCTTCACTCTCTTGTACAGTGCCAGCCTTTCCTTCACTCTCTTATAACAGAGTGCCAGCCTTTCCCTCACTCTTGTAACAAGAGTACCAGCCTTTCCTTCACACTCTCTTGTACAATGCCAGCCTTTCCTTCACTCTCTTGTAACAGAGTGCCAGCCTTTCCTTCACTCTCTTGTACAGAGTGCCAGCCTTTCCTTCACTCTCTCTTGGAGTGGCCAGCTTTTCCTTCACTCTCTTGCACAGAGTGCCAGCCTTTCCTTCACTCTCTTGTACAGAGGGCCAGCCTTTCCTTCACTCTCTTGTACAGAGTGCCAGCTTTTCCTTTACACTCTTGTAGAGTGTGCCAGCCTTTCATTCACTCTCTTCTAAAGAGTGCCAGCCTTTCCCGCACTCTCTCTTGGAGTGGCCAGCCTTTCCTTCACTCTCTTGTATAGAGTGCCAGCCTTTCCTTCAGTTTCTTGTACAGAAAGCCAGCCTTTCCTTCACTCTCTTGTACAGAGTGCCAGCCTTTCTTTCACATTCTTATACAAAGTGCCAGCCTTTCCTTCACTCTCTTGTACTGACTGCCAGCCTTTCTTTCACTCTCTTGTACTGACTGCCAGCCTTTCTTTCACTCTCTCTTACAGAATGCTGCTTTCTTAAACTGCTTTTTGCTTCTTGCATCACAGTGTTGAGCTGGTAGTTGTTGCAAATAATGCAGTGATGGTCATTTGCAATGTAGAACAAGTCGGTGACGACTAGCTTTGTCACCTGTCCTTACTGAAGCGTTTTTTGCTAGATTTTGATTGGATATGAATTTTGGCTATTTAACACGTCGCTGGGGCTTGTGAGCCCATTCATTGATCAAGTACAACTGGTGGAGAGGTATTAGAAGTGGTTGGACAGCAAGATGGATAAAAATAAGCTGGAACGAGAGTAAAATAGAAGGATATAAAGCGAAGAGGGTCCCATTAAAGCACGCGGGGCTGGTAGTGCGTACAGTTCTGTTAGTAGCTTCGTAACTTCTTGTCATTCTTCTTTTTTATTGCTCCTTTTTATCACTTGGCACAGGATCCAAAAAGAAAAAGTTAATAAAAAAAATAGATGTCTTAACTCACACAGATATCGAGAATGACTCGTATAAACAAGGGAGCGAAGAGGAATATTATAGGTGTTTAATTAATACTGCACATTATGAAACCGGATTCGGAAATGGATTTTCTTTCTCATTTTTCTTTTCTTATTTGCAATGAAGTTTCACATTTTTTTTAAGAGTGTGGAATTTAACGAAGTTTTACATGTATTTTTTTTACTTCTAAATATTTCTTTTGCCATTAGTATTTTTTTTTTTTTTTTTTTGAAATTTTGTGGTTTGTTAAGTTACTTTATTTGAATTACAGTAGTAACAAATGGAGTATGTTTACAAAGTAAATAATCACTTCTGTATATAGTTTATCTGTTTGCTAGTAGATGGTTTAATTAAGCGTTACTTATCAGTAATTAGTAAGAAATAAAAATTTTATAAAGATAATGAAAATATATGTAAAAAGAATTTAGATCTGTAACAAAAATAAAATTAAAAGACATTTTTAACATTGTTTATCAGAAATAATGTGCATTGAAGCACTCCACTATTAACAAAATTTAACATTTTGTTGACATCGTTACAGTGTTGACATCAAAGAAGTTTCGTACACACTAATATCAATTTTTACGTAAAATATAATAAAACTTACGTTTATTTTTTTCTTTTAATAAGAAATATATATTTAAATTTTTTTTTTCATTTATTAAGAAATATACATTGACATTTTTTTTTACAATTTATTTTATATATTATATATTATATATTTTTAGTTCATCATCATCTTCATCTCCTACGCCTATTGACGCAAAGGGCCTCGGATAGATTTCGCCAGGTGTCTCTATCTTTAGCTTTAATTCAATACTTCTCCATTTATCATCTATTATATTTACATGATTGAATATTGTAATTAACACAAATTTGTACTTATACAATATGCTTAAGGGAAAAACGAAAGAGGAACTTGAAAAGTTATTGATAAAAAATATTTTTATTAAACCTCAGTAGCAAGAAAAAAGAAATGTTTTACAAGGATTTGGTTTACATCGTGGCCGGGGACCCCGGGGGGGGGAGTTGAGGCCTGGTGGGGTTTGGGTGGGGGGGGGGGACTGTGGGGAGGGGGTTTGGGGGGGGGGGCGTGGTGGTAAACTACGCAGTAACCTGCTCTATAAGCACTCACTCCATTGTTCATTATTTCTCATATCGTTTATGTATTTCCTTATTTCCTTTCCTCACTGGGCCATTTTTCCCAGTTGGAGTCTTGGGCTTATAGCATCTTGCGGGCTAGGGATGTAGCTTAGTTAATAATAATAATAATAATAATAATAATAATAATAATATAAAGACACTTTGACAATCCTCTTCATGCCTATTAAACTAGGCCTAATAGCCTAAATATACATTAATCTCTGGCACAGTCGTTCAGTTAATTCGTTATGAATGTTGCATAACATTTTTCATAATTCTGACCATCCTTTGCATTCAGATCTTCCCAGGTAGTACCATCCTGATCGTAATACTAGGTATGCAGTTAATTCTAATAGTCAGGCCTTCTCCATCGTGAGGCTCAATACTACACAGTATTCTAGAAGTTTTATTTCAGCTGTGACCAAGTTGTGGAATTATTTTCCTAATTAGGAGGGTGAATCAGTAGAACTTCAAAAGTTTAGTCTTGCAACGAATGTTTTGATGCTGAACTGGCTGACTTTTGTCTCCCTATATGATTTATATATGAAAGATCTATTTTAATATTGTTGATATTTTAGAAAAAAAAAAGGTATATTAATTCTTCATTACTACTCTTTTTGTTTGTTTTAATTTTCTATCGCCTTTCTTCACTGGGAGATTTTTCCCTGTTGGATCCCTTGGACTTACATCATCCTGCTTTTCCATCTAGGGTTGTAGCTTACCTAATAATAATAATAATAATAATAATAATAATAATAATAATAAAGTTTAAAAAAAACTTCTGTAGACCATATTTCGCACCGGTACCAAATCTATCCCTAGACCATATCTTCGCCGGTATCATATCTATCTCTGGTCTAGAGTCTAGACCATATCTTTGCCGGTACCATATCTATCTCTAGACCATATCTTTGCCGATACCATATCTATACAAAGAATAAAAATTACATTAGTTCTATAGGTTCATAACAGCATAAACATTGAGATAAGATAAATGAAATAGCAAGGGTGCTCAATTCCTCTAGATTAGATCAGGTTTTAGCTTCTAGTCTTGTATCAACAAGAACTCGTTTGGATCGCTGCCAAGAGATGGCGTCACTACGAAGTGCGTCTTCATGTTCATTTGCAAGCGACCTTTGCGAAGTCTTTTAACTTTTTTTTTAATTTTTTTTTTTCGTTTTTTCTATTCTCGAAATGTTGTTGTTTTTGTTTCTTTATGCTCAGTAGAACTTCAAAGGTTCAAAGTTGGAGCAAATGTTTTTATGTTGAACAGGCTGACATAAGTCCTTTTATAGTTTATATGACATATCTGTTTTGATGTTGTTACTGCTTTTAGAATGATTTATTGTTAATTTGTTTTCATCATTTATTTATTTCCTTATTTCCTTTCCTCACATGGCTATATTTCCCAATTGGA
>NC_090763.1:34903501-34906024 GCF_036898095.1 Palaemon carinicauda
GTAGCTTCCTAGGGTATAATTACAACTACGGCGATATTCCCAGAGAATTTACCTTAAGGTACCAGAATTCTACTCCTGGAGCGAGGTATCACTCGTGAAAGGGATATCGCGACATATCAGAGGACGTATTCTAGACACGTCACATGGCAATCTACATCCTGGACAGAGATTTCGTCTCGTAGGAGGTGATTGGCGGATACGAATTCGGGAAAGAAAAAGGGGAGCCGCTCCCAAGGCTTCCCTATCCCCCGATTCGTATGCGTGCCTGGCGCCAATCCTGGCGCCATCTGTATTCCTTGTAGCGTACACGAGGTGCTACAGATACTGTATGTAGGGAGGGGTCCTACAGCCCTTTCTTAGAAAGGCAAGGGCGGGTCCATCAGGACGACATGGCCATCTCACCCAAAAATAGATTTTTCGCTTCGCTCAAAATCCGTTTTTTGGGCTCAAGCCATGTCGTCCTGATGGAAGTGTACCAGAGCATTACTGTATCTGTGGATTCTCAGAACGTGCCGTACTCCCCGGAGGTAATTTTTTTCCCGGTCGACTAGACCTAGAGACCTAAGATGTTACTATTATACATCTTTTCAACTAACTATAAACTATGTTAGAGCTTCCTGCCCCCTACAGGGAAGAGTCCTACTAGACTCTGGAAAAGTCTCGAAGAGTACATATATCTATGTATGAATACCAGGCAAGCTAATATAGTGGTCTCGCCCTATATTAAGTAAAGCATAGTTTGTAAAGAACCACTGCGTCAATATGAAATATCTACCAGTTCTCCCCACAATACTTGTATTGGACAAAGGTTTTATATCCGCATAGGAGGAAAACCAATGCAACATAGCTTGCATAAAGGAACAATTCTATTAGCAATTATCCCAGATAAGGTACATAGAATGAATGCTCAATTATACCAATAAATTGACACAGGTGAAGGAGACGCAAGGTTCTCAAGAACCAGATTATTGACAGGCAATAAATAGACAGGTTAACCACAATTATATATATATACATAAGAAGAGGATAACCCAAAACTTTAAGCATAAGTATGATAGTAAACAGAGCTTGTTTGTCTGAAAGAAAAAACATTAGATGCCACTTTTAAGATACCGAGGTATCAAAGTCATAAAAGCCTGTATTACAAATCAATGACATTAGCGTTAGAAACGCTCGGCCACACATGTCTGCACTTATGCTAGGTTCACCTACGGAAATGGAACAGTCTGGATGGGCAACACAGTGCCCTCACTTAGTTTGTAGTACAGTATGTAACTACACACTCACCCTGGAATTAATCGTCCCAATCAAGACCCACTGTTCCTCGCAGAGTTAAACAGTAGGGTTAACACCGCGACCCACTGCTACCACAGATCTCTTTTAGTTCCTCTACTTGCTTCGCATAGTGGCGAAAGAACACTCTGGAAGACTTCCAGCCAGTGTATGAACGGAGATGTTCAAAATCCATACAATTAAAGAAATTTAAGAATGAGGCAACTTTCCTCGGATCGTGACCTGCGGGTGTATTGTCAGGATCCGCTCTGCGAATAAAATATGTGATTTTCGCTCTGAGTTGATTCAGAGATAAATTTGAGCCTGATGTTTCTCCCCTGAATAGTTGACCACCCTTGAAGTCTGAAGTTCTATGAAGATAGACCTTTAGGCATTCTACTGGACATAGAGATGCATCTTCTTTTAGAGGGCAGATTCTCCAGGGACCCCACCTGTTGGTGGGTAACTCATTCTTGGCGAGAAACATAGGATCCGGAAACAGGTTCAGTTCTCCCCCATCCAGGAACTGAACACGACCTGCCTCTCTCGAGAGGCTACAGTCTCACTAACCCTGGCCCCGGACGCGAGTGCAAAATAGGAAAATAACTTTTTGTGTCAAATCCTTTAACGCACACTCTTCATTGCTCAACAGAGAAGCGAAATGAAGAACTTGTCTAAAGACCATGAAATGGGCTTTGGAGGTGCTGAAGGTCTGAGCCTAGCACAGGCTTTCGGGACTTTATTAAAGATCTCGTTACCTAGGTCGACCTGGAAGGCATATAGAATGGGTCTTGTCAAAGCAGACTTACACGCTGAAATCGTGTTCGCTGCCAACCCTTGACCATGGAGGTGGAGAAGAAAGATAAGCAGAAGTCTGTCAAGATCTCCTGCGGAATCTTCGCCTTGACAAAAGGCCACCCATTTTCTCCAAGATGACTCATATTGCCTTCTAGTAGATTTGCACTTATATTCCTCAAGGAAGTCTATACTGGCTTTCGAAATCCCGAAACGCTTTCTCACCGCTAGGGAGAGAAATCATGAGCTGCAGGGTCCGGGTTTTCTGTAATGAAGCGCAGACAGTTGACTTCTGGACTCGCTGGGTCAGAACTGGATCTGGTAGTGGTACAAACTTCAGCTACAGTTCCAATGCCAGGAGGAACCACACGCTGTTCGGCCACTTGTGGGCCACTATTGCCGCTAACCCTTTGAAGGATCTCAGTTTGTTGAGGACCCTCAACAGAAGGTTGTGAG
>NC_090763.1:34906524-34914024 GCF_036898095.1 Palaemon carinicauda
AGACCTAGAGACCTAAGATGTTACTATTATACATCTTTTCAACTAACTATAAACTATGTTAGAGCTTCCTGCCCCCTACAGGGAAGAGTCCTACTAGACTCTGGAAAAGTCTCGAAGAGTACATATATCTATGTATGAATACCAGGCAAGCTAATATAGTGGTCTCGCCCTATATTAAGTAAAGCATAGTTTGTAAAGAACCACTGCGTCAATATGAAATATCTACCAGTTCTCCCCACAATACTTGTATTGGACAAAGGTTTTATATCCGCATAGGAGGAAAACCAATGCAACATAGCTTGCATAAAGGAACAATTCTATTAGAATTATCCCAGATAAGGTACATAGAATGAATGCTCAATTATACCAATAAATTGACACAGGTGAAGGAGACGCAAGGTTCTCAAGAACCAGATTATTGACAGGCAAATAAATAGACAGGTTAACCACAATTATATATATATACATAAGAAGAGGATAACCCAAAACTTTAAGCATAAGTATGATAGTAAACAGAGCTTGTTTGTCTGAAAGAAAAAACATTAGATGCCACTTTTAAGATACCGAGGTATCAAAGTCATAAAAGCCTGTATTACAAATCAATGACATTAGCGTTAGAAACGCTCGGCACACATGTCTGCACTTATGCTAGGTTCACCTACGGAAATGGAACAGTCTGGATGGGCAACACAGTGCCCTCACTTAGTTTGTAGTACAGTATGTAACTACACACTCACCCTGGAATTAATCGTCCCAATCAAGACCACTGTTCCTCGCAGAGTTAAACAGTAGGGTTAACACCGCGACCCACTGCTACCACAGATCTCTTTTAGTTCCTCTACTTGCTTCGCATAGTGGCGAAAGAACACTCTGGAAGACTTCCAGCCAGTGTATGAACGGAGATGTTCAAAATCCATACAATTAAAGAAATTTAAGAATGAGGCAACTTTCCTCGGATCGTGACCTGCGGGTGTATTGTCAGGATCCGCTCTGCGAATAAAATATGTGATTTTCGCTCCTGAGTTGATTCAGAGATAAATTTGAGCCTGATGTTTCTCCCCTGAATAGTTGACCACCCTTGAAGTCTGAAGTTCTATGAAGATAGACCTTTAGGCATTCTACTGGACATAGAGATGCATCTTCTTTTAGAGGGCAGATTCTCCAGGGACCCCACCTGTTGGTGGGGTAACTCATTCTTGGCGAGAAACATAGGATCCGGAAACAGGTTCAGTTCTCCCCCATCCAGGAACTGAACACGACCTGCCTCTCTCGAGAGGCTACAGTCTCACTAACCCTGGCCCCGGACGCGAGTGCAAAATAGGAAAATAACTTTTTGTGTCAAATCCTTTAACGCACACTCTTCATTGCTCAACAGAGAAGCGAAATGAAGAACTTGTCTAAAGACCATGAAATGGGCTTTGGAGGTGCTGAAGGTCTGAGCCTAGCACAGGCTTTCGGGACTTTATTAAAGATCTCGTTACCTAGGTCGACCTGGAAGGCATATAGAATGGGTCTTGTCAAAGCAGACTTACACGCTGAAATCGTGTTCGCTGCCAACCCTTGACCATGGAGGGTGGAGAAGAAAGATAAGCAGAAGTCTGTCAAGATCTCCTGCGGAATCTTCGCCTTGACAAAAGGCCACCCATTTTCTCCAAGATGACTCATATTGCCTTCTAGTAGATTTGCACTTATATTCCTCAAGGAAGTCTATACTGGCTTTCGAAATCCCGAAACGCTTTCTCACCGCTAGGGAGAGAAATCATGAGCTGCAGGGTCCGGGTTTTTCTGTAATGAAGCGCAGACAGTTGACTTCTGGACTCGCTGGGTCAGAACTGGATCTGGTAGTGGTACAAACTTCAGCTACAGTTCCAATGCCAGGAGGAACCACACGCTGTTCGGCCACTTGTGGGCCACTATTGCCGCTACCCTTTGAAGGATCTCAGTTTGTTGAGGACCCTCAACAGAAGGTTGTGAGGGAGGGAACAGATAAATCTTGGACCATCTGTTCCAGTCGAGGGACATTGCGTCCACTGCTTCCGCTAAGGGGTCCTCGTACGGGGCACGTACAGGGGCAACTTCTTGTTGTCTTTCGTCGCAAAGAGGTCTATCTGCAGTTCTGGGACTGATTCAGAATGAAGGAGAATGATCCTGTGTCTAAGGACCATTCCGACTCTATCGGTGTGAACCTGGATAGAGCGTCCGCTGTCACATTGCGAACTCTTTGAAGGTGAACTGCCGACAGGTACCACTTCTTCTTTTCCGCCAATCGGAAGACGGCCAACATCACCTGGTTGAGAGGTGGTGACCTCGATCCTTGTCGATTCAAGTATCTCACAACTACCTCGCTGTCTATCACCACCTTATGTGGATCGAGTGACGCGGGGAGACTTTCTTTAAGGTAAGGAGCACTGCCCTAGCTTCTAGAAAGTTTTATGTGAAAGGTCTTGAATAGCCTGGACCAAGTCCCCTGGACTTTTTTCCGATGAGAGTGACCTCCCCATCCCTCCTTCGAGGTGTCTGAGTGAATCGTCACCGACGGGGGAGGTGCTGAAGAAGAACCAACTTCTTTAGATATCTGGCTTGGGACCAAGGCCTGAGAAGAGTACTTAGCCGAAGCGGCTGGTCTTCTCAGATCTCTTCACGCGTTTGATGCATAACTTCTCCAAACTCCGATTGCATCCTTTAGCTGTGCTCTTAGCACTGGGTCCTGTCACCGAAGCAAACTGGAGAGAGCGCAGTACTCTCTCCTGCTCGTGTCTTGATATCCTTTCGGAATCTTGAAGTCTCTTGACAGAACCCGCTATCTCCTTCCTTTTCTTCGCCGGGGTGGAGAAACGGTGTGACAAAAGGTCCCAGTGGATTCCCAGCCACTGAACTTTTGAGATGGAGAAAGTCGAGACTTTTTCTGTTGATCTTGAAGCCTAGGTACTCTAGGAACTGGATCACTTGACTGGAAGCTTGCAAGCATTCTGTCTCGGATGCTGCCCCACACCAACCAGTCGTCCAGGTAGGCTACTACCTGAATTCCCTTTAGGCGTAATTGTTTTGAGAGCTACGCTCGCAAGCTTCGTAAAAATCCTTGGGGCTATGTTTAGCCCGAATGGCATGGCTCCGAAGGCGTATAGTCTTCGTTGTAGCCTGAACCTAGGTAGGGGGAGAGTCGATGGCTAATTGGAATGTGCCAATAGGCGTCTAACAAGTCTATAGAGACGGAATATGCCCTCTTGGGCAGTAAGGTCCTTATGTGTTGCAGTGTTAGCATTTTGAATTTGCAATTCACTATGAACTTGTTGAGTGGCGACAAGTCCAGAATGACTCTGAGCTTTTCCGAGTCTTTCTTGGGAACACAAAACAGCCTCCCTTAGAAATTGATGGGCTTCACCCTTCGGATCACCTTTTTCCTCCAACAGTTCTTGAACGTACTCCTCCATAACGGGGGTGGAGTGTTGGAAAAACCGAAGGCACGGGGGTGGAGTGCTGTACCAGCTCCCGCCCAGTCCATTCTTGAGTAGGCTGTGGGCCCAGGGATCGAAGGTCCACCGATCCCGAAATTTCAGAAGTCTCCCTCCTACCGGTATCACCTCACTTGGACTGCCGTCCTGAGGTCTTGCCTTCCTGACCACGACCACCCCTGAATCCCCTTCCCCTTGAGGGGCGTCTAGACGAGCCTCTGGCTGCTCCTCTAGGCTTTGCTCGAAAGGAAGTAGACTGCCCTGTCGAACGCTGGGGTGAATGCCGTGGACTGTGTCGACACGGCCTGGGGTACCCACTGAAAGGTGGTCGGGGTTTGTGCCACGATCTGGGGCACTGGGGGCAATGGCAATTGCAGTTGCTGTTGCTGTCTAAGAGGCTTGGCTGGCCGAGACGGTAGCCTAGTCCTCATAGTCTTCCTCTTTGGTTGAGGACCCTCATCCGGGGAAGACTTTCTTTTGATAGCCAGGCCCCACTTCTAGAGAAGGTTTCTATTCTCCAAGGCGGCCTTATCAACAACTTCTTTGACCAAGTCGGTAGGGAAAGGTCTTTTCCCCAAATGTTGGAGGAGATTAGTTTCTTTGGCTCGTGCCTCACCGTAGCCGAGGTAAACACGAACTCCCTACAAGCTCTCCTTGCCTTGACGAAGCCATAAAGGTCCTTCGTCACTGTGGCCAGATGAGGCTTGGCCACTACCATGAACATTTCATGGACCTTGGGGTCACTTGCCATCGTCTCGAGAGTAGTCTGAAGAGACATTGAGGCAATCAGTCTTTCTTTTGTATCGAAACTCACTTCGCAAAAGAAAGTCAGACAGCTTAGGGAGGTCCTTGCCGAACTGACGTCGGGCAATATCAGCCTCCAACTTTCCCACTGAGAACGTAAGATGGACGTCCTTCCAGTCTTTGTGGTCCATAGGCAGGGCCAGTGACAAGGGTTTACACTCCTCTAGGGAGGGGCAAGACTTGCTGGCCTCGATTGCTTTTAGTACAGCCAGAAACCCTTTCTGTAAAAAGGGGAAGGCTCTAGTAGGCGAGGACACAAAGGAAGGGAGCTTCCTATTCAATGTGGCTACCTTTGAGTTAGAGAAGCCCCACTCTTTCATCGAGGATGAAAGTAGAGCTTGAGCCTTAGCATGGTCCATCACTATGACCTCCTTCGGCTCTGTCTCCTCCTTTGAAGCTGGTTCCTTCCTCAGCCGGACATAACAGTCCGGATATGATGCCTTGCTGGGCCAGAATTCCACCTCCAGGGGAACTGAGCCCAGCTTATCCGAGATGACGATCTTTCCAGTCGTCATCGGCATGTGCTCAGCATACCTCCATGGGTTAGCATCTGAGCACAAGGGAAGGTCTTTCACATTGAGCTTTTTCTGGGGCCCATGTGATTCTGCAAGGCACTGCATTCGCAGTTCCATTGCAGCCGCCTTCTCCTGATTCTCCTTCTGCATTTGTTAGATCATTCCAACAATAGAAGAGAGGGCCTGTCCCAGCTCCACTGGGAGACCGGCCGATATAGAGGGGCTTGAACTTCATCCTGGGCTTCTGCCAGGAGGTCTTCCTCCTGACACCCGTCCACATCAGACATCCTGTCATCTAGCCTGGATGTCTTGCATCGCGACCGCGACTTCAGCATCCACCTGGATCTGAACTTAGGGGATCTCCTCTTGAGGCTGGGGAATCACTGCATCAGCTGATGCCTTAGGGAAAGGATACGCCCTCATCTTCTCACTTGGAAGATAAGGGCCAGAAGTGTTCTTTTGGAAGCCCCTTACCCAGGTACGAAGCTTCTTCCTAGCTATTTAAATGTCTCAGTAATCAGGTTAGTGCACACAGTACATACCTGAGGGTCCCAATACCGGAGATCATCCTTGGAGACAGCGTATGCTGCGTGTCTCCTACAAAACTCATGTCCGCAGAGGTCTTGCTGCTGACATTGCAGAAAGCACTTCCCCACTTCGGAGTGTCCTTCTGTAAAGAGAAGAAATTTCCATGAGTATCAAGTGAACTATGTATCACTGGATATGCATAGTATAGCATAACAATTCAGAAAGGAAAGACACACACTTGTGTTTCCCTCACAACCCATTGTTGCAGCCCTCCAGATAATAAAATCAAAATGGTTTATCTCTCCTAGAGTAACCAATGCAAGGTTTCCAGAGGAAACAGGTGGAGCTCACACCTAAGCAATGATTTTAAAATCCTGGATAATAGACAGGGAAGAACTCAGCTTCCTATCTGTAGGGCAACAGCAAAGGGATGTGCAAGAAAAAACAATAGTGTTAGAAGACACAGTGCTGTACCAAAAACCCTTACCATAGTTTTCTTCTTACTGTATATGTTATACTGAAGAATACTAGTACAGTATAGGGGGATGTGTGCCGGCCTGCCTTTGCCGGCCGGCACACACCACAACTAGCTTTAAAGTATACTACTTAACAGCTATAGGGGCGGCAGCACTCTGGTTCAAATGCCTGTGCCGGTCGGCAGCAACTGCCGGCCGGAAACAGCCAGTGTCGGCCGGCAATGGCTGCCGGCCAGCAACTACACAAGGTAGTACCCAGCTGCCGGCCACACTCTTGGTGACCGGCAGACAAGGGCTGACATAAGCCGGCCGGCAAAGGTACAAGACCGATGCCAGCTGGCAGCAAAAGAACCAGAGGACTACACCTGCCCGGCTGCCGGCCTCATAGGCCGGCAGCCGGGACAGGTACAGCACTAGAAGAAAAAGAAATAGAATGGATGCCGGGATAAGAGTGTACACAACCTCCAAGCCCGGCAACCGAAAGAGTGCATAAAAGGAAGGGGAGAAACTAATTCAGGCTTCCTTGACCAATGCCGTCCGGCTCTGCCGGCAGGCATGGATGAGGGACCAAGAGAGGTCCGGGCAGCACTCGAAAACATAAGACCCTTGCCGGCCAGCAGCTCTGCCGGCCGGCAAGGGGCTGAGTCAATTCCACATCCTAACCTATACTAGGTCCAGAAGTAGAACGACGTACAGTACAGTAAGACCCCTGCCGGCCAGCTCTGCCGGCCGGCAAGGGGCTGAGTCAATTCCACATCCTAACCTATACTAGGTCCAGATGTAGAACGACCGTACAGTACAGTATGAAGAAAGAGGGGGAAGGGACAAGAGGGTCCTGCCAACCTTGCTTTAGTGACAGATCACCCGCAGCTAAGAAACTTATCTTAGCCTAAGGAAGATCTAAGGGGAAAGGCCAGCAATACTTGCCAGCTTCCAGAGTACCAAAGCAAGGAAGGCGTTGCTACTCCCAAGGGAAGAAATTATCCTCCCGCGAGAACAGCAACAGGACTAGTCTGGTAGATCACAAAAGAAGGAATCATATCCACAGAAACCTTCGGTAGTGACCTAAGGGAGCTAAGCTCCCTTTGTATGTGTTAGGTCAGCGAGGGGGACTCAGCCATAAGCCAGACAACACAGACTCAGACTAAAAACTCTGTTGTTCTGTCCCTCTTGAACCATAACTACAGGAACAGGAAGGTACAGTAACACCCTAGTATAGTTTTATCGAAAATAAATTTCGGAAAAAACACTTAGGGATAAGCCCAAGGCTTAAACAGAGGGAAAGGGATTGCATACCTTCTCCGAAGAAAAGAAAGCAACCGGGGGAGTATGATAAAGTATACTAAGGCTCCATAAGCAACTAGCCTAGGCACCAAGAGAATCGATTACCTAAATCACCGAAACTCACTCGTATACTATCTTGGAAATATTCCACACAGTCTAAAAATGTATAAAATATAGCCTAAAGCTTCAATAAAATTTTTATTACACTCGGAAAAACCATATCATGCATGAAGTACTAGGACCAAAACAACTAGGCTACATGGCCTAGCGATAGGCCAGAATGGCGAATACTTCGCCAAATAATACTAAGCACGAAAGGAAATCCTATGTAATGCTAAATAGCTAAAATTTATTAAAGCAAAATAACCAGGAATGTCGCTCTGACTAACTAACTTATACCTAGCGAGCGACAGCGTCCAAGACGCCTCTGGTAGGCTACGG
>NC_090763.1:34929024-34954024 GCF_036898095.1 Palaemon carinicauda
AAGAGGTGGGGGCCGATTATATGTACTGGGGTGAGTAAAGGTGTGGGGAGGGGGGGACTTCGAGCTGTTTCTACTGCGTAGTAGGGGGCTGTTACTCCAAACTAACGTTCAAGTTTGGGGGAGGGGAAGAAGGGGGTTATTTACATTGATAGGGGGTTGGTTAGTCGGGTCTACGGGGTTGACAGGGAGGGGACGAACCGACATCATGGCGCCAGCCAGTCGGGTGCTTCGGGCGTGAAGCCCACCTTTGCTCTTTTTTTCCCCCCTCGTTTTATCGCTTGTAGACAATTACCTCTTTCGTTCGAATGTTCGTTTACCTTGTATAGGTTTAGTAGAGGCTAAAAATGAAAAAACTCACTTCTGTTTCATAAACTTAGAACTGTTGTTTTATAGAAATCGGGTTTCTTCCGATTGTGAAATGTCTCGAGATGGGAAACTTTATGAAAACTTTCAGTAGTTTTCTTATAGAGGATCTTGGTCACATCAATCCAATTGAAATTACAGGAAATACAGTAACGCTGTTGGAAACAGTTGCCGGGAAATTCACAGTATTACCCTTTCTACTACTCGCATATTATCCACCCAGCACCGAGGTCTTGGATTGAAATTTAAATGTCCTTCTTGTAGTCTCTGTGAGTCTGTGACTCAGGATATTAAGTAAAATATATTCATATTATTAGATTAATTAGCAGATCGCAGCCTAGTCTAGCTGATGGTATCCAACCAATTGATTGAAAGTTATTATTAAGAGAAAGGGGTTAGAATAAGGAAAATGAACCGTGAAGAAAAAAAAAATTCTTGATAAACTCTACGGTTATCGGCAACCACATATCACTATCAACGCTGTTACATAAAATCTTTGTTGGGATATATTGTCTTTTAGAGACAGTTTAGTTCATTTTATGCAACGCACTATACCTTGGGCGAATAAAGTAACAATCGTTCAACATTATCCTTAAACAACAAATTGTTTTAAAAGATTTTAAAAGATATAAACGTGTATCTAATGCCTTCCCTCGCAAAACGGTGCCGCGTCCTGATTGGCAGGAGCCGTACTAAGTTTTTGACCAATCACATTCAAACACCATTTTCTGAAAGCGTCGCTGATGCCTGCACGGTGTTGAGGGGTGCTCAAAATATTACATGGCGTCTCATGGATGACCGAAACGAGCTGGCTTCGTTCAAAGCGGCCCTTACGACGTCAACCGCTTACGGCTGGCGGCGTCACTCCATGTACACGATGCCCCCTTTCCCTATCTCCCTTAAAACCCCTCCCTCTAGGTATTCGTGAACTTCTCACCTCTGCCCCCCTTCATAACTCCGACTTCTATCGGGGTTTGTCTTTCTAACAACAACAAATGCCGCCGTTTCTAGTCCACTGCAGCACAAAGGCTTCTGACGTGTCTTTATTCATATCTGGGGTTTGGCCAGTTTTTATCACCACGCTGGCTAGTGTAGATTGGTGATGGTCGGAGATGTATCACTCACAGCAAACCAACCTAGTATGGGTGGCCACGACTAGTACAGCTTTGCTGATCATTATCTTTCTAACAACAACAACAACAACAAATGCAACCGTTTCTAGTCCACTGGAGGACATAGACTTCAGATATGTCTTTTTTCATGTCTAAATTTTAGCAAGTTTTTATCACCACGCTGACTACTGCGGATTGGTGATGGTAGGAGATTTTAGTCTGATTGCTCATAGCAAACCAACCTAGTAAGGATAGCCCTGTAAAGTTCACCTTTGCTGATTATAATCTTTCTAACTACAACAACAAATGCAGTCGGTTTTATTCCACTGCAGATTGGTGATGGTGGGAAATTTGAGTGTGATCGCTTACAACAAACCAATCTAGTATGGGTGGACGTGACTAGTATAGCTTTGCTGTATTTATTGTTCTTAAGGTTGTTTTAAATTATCAAAGTGACAGTTATTTAAAATAAAACATATCAACAGTTTTAAAAAACGCTTGATAAACAGTATTTACTCCATAAACAGAGCATTTTTGCCTTCAAAATCACTTAGAATTAAGCTGCGGATCGTTATGCAATCATGAATTAATTTTAGTGAATTTTCTGCAGCTCGTGAAGCGAGTGTTGGCCATTCACTCTCCCAAACACAAGGACAGTTAGTTGCCAAAGGAAACAGCCAGAATGAAATAGCGCTATTGATAGGAATGCTGTGTGGTTAACTCTACGGGATTTACGCATACATTTTAACCCTCTTTGTATTCTATTAAAATATTATGACCGATTCAAAGTAATTTCTATTAGTTTATGGATTATATCGTATCGCCTTTTCAATAGACTTAATATAATATTTATATTTTTTCTAAACTTCTTAATTTAGAATTACACGTTAATGTTAGTCTGGGCATATTCTTAATGTGGGACCCTAAAAAAAAGATATGAACCAAAACTATATATATATATATATATATATATATATATATATATATATGTGTGTGTGTGTGTGTGTGTGTGTGTATGTGTGTGTATATACATATATATATATATATATATATATATATATATATATATATATATATAAATATATATATATATATATATATATGTGCATATATATATATATATATATATATATATAGATAGTAATATATACTGTATATATATATATATATATATATATATATATATATAGAGAGAGAGAGAGAGAGAGAGAGAGAGAGAGAGAGAGAGAGAGAGAGAGAGAGAGATTTGAGCCAAACTTGCTTACGTGCAACAAGTGCAGTCTAGCACAAACCTCTCTCCTCTCTCTCTCTCTCTCTCTCTCTCTCTCTCTCTACGCACAAATACGGAATTAAAAGCTAACACGAACACAAATTCCAGAAAGCCAAGCAACATAATCACCATTCATGAAACTATTGGTAAATATGCGAGTCTCTGTACTTGTAAAGGTAATACCACCAATATGGCAGTTAGGAAGAATTTAAATACCGTTTGTTTAAGCCGGTGTTCACGCCTTGTTAGGAAATGCTTTGCTTCGGCCTGCAAGATTGGAAAAGAGACCATACTCTGGAAAAGGGTTTGCCTCTCTCTCTCTCTCTCTCTCTCTCTCTCTCTCTCTCTCTCTCTCTCTCTCTCTCTCTCTCTCTCTATATATATATATATATATATATATATATATATATATATATATATATATACATATATATATATTTATATATATATATATATATATATATATATATATATATATATTTATATATATATATATTTATATATATATATATATATATATATATATATATATATATATATATTCATAATTTGACAAAGCCTTTATTAAAGTCTAAGAATTTTCTCTCTCTCTCTCTCTCTCTCTCTCTCTCTCTCTCTCTCTCTCTCTCTCTCTCTCTTCACAATTAGACAAAACTTTAGGTAGTTGGTTGGCAAGAGCACCAGCCACTCGTTGAGATACTACATGTAGAGAGTTATTGGATCCTCTGAATGACTCGACAGTACTACATTTGATCCCTCTCTCTGGTCACGGCTCATTTTTCCTTTATCTACACATACACCGAATAGTCTGGCCAATTCTTTACACATTCTCCTCTGTCCTCACACCTGATAACACCAAGATTACTAATTGATCCACCTTCTCTCAAGGGGTTAACTACTGCAATATAATTATTCAGTGGATACTTTCCTCTTGGTAAGGGTAGAAGAAACTCTTTAGCTATGGTAAGCAGCTCTTCTAGAACACTCCAAAATCAAACCATTGTTCTCTAATCTTGGGTAGTGCAATAGCCTCTGTAAAATGGCCTTCCACTATCTAGGGTTAGAGTTCTCTTGCTTGAAGGTCACTCAGGCACACTATTCTATCTTGTTTCTCTTCCTCGTTTTTTTGTTAAGGTTTATAATTTATATATGAAATATCTAATTTAATGTTGTTACTGTTCGTAAGATATCTTATGTTGGTTGTTTATTACTACTCTTGCAGTTATTTGTTTCCTTGTTTCCTTCCTTACTGGGCTATTTTACGGTGTTGGAGCCCTTGGGCTTATAGCATCCTGCCTTTCCAACAAGAGTTGTAGCTTAATAGTAGTAGTAGTAGTAGTAGTAGTAGTAGTAATAATATTAATAATAATAATGATAATAATAATAGAACAAGTCCATAATCTCTCTCTCTCTCTCTCTCTCTCTCTCTCATCTCTCTCTCTCTCCTCTCTCTCTCTCTCTCTCTCTCTCTTTTACACACACACACACACACACACACACACACGGAAGAAACAAATAATTCTGAAGCATAGTAGTGAAGGAAACAAGATAATGAACCAATATATTTGTAGAGGTGGCATATCTCTCTCTCTCTCTCTCTCTCTCTCTCTCTCTCTCTCTCTCTCTCTCTCTCTCTCTCTCTCTCAGATGCAAATAGCAACAAGATTAGTCCTTAGATTAACATTTCAACTTCGTACCCAAATGTATTGTTCTGTTGACTTTGCTCGTTTTGATTTCCTCTCTCTCTCTCTCTCTCTCTCTCTCTCTCTCTCTCTCTCTCTCTCTCTCTCTCTCTCTCTATTAGCAGAATGAAGAAATAGAAGAGTAGGTTAATGTTCACGGATATAGACAACAAAAAAGGAGAAATGAAGAAAATGGATATAAAGACGAATACTCTTAGAAAGTTTATTTTGGGAAAAGCGTCTCGAAGTTTGTATGGAAAAGGCATACGTTTTACGGTTTGAGAAAAAGATAGGTTTTACTTTGATGTAAATTTTACGGACGGTTGGAAATTGTCTGACAGAGGAAGAGAATGTGGAGATTGGGGGTTTTTAACATGGGTTTTAAAGAAAATTAACAAAAGAAGCATAGAATGCGTGTAAATAAAGGGTTAATAAATATCCTTAGCAACTTGCAGAATGAATACAACATAAGAAGTTTACATTAGTCTAATTGTGACGGAATATCTTATACAATAATATTTCGGTGTTGACGAGCCTAGATAAACTTTGTTATTACGGCAGTTGTTATTATTATTATTATTATTATTATTACTTTCCAAGCTACAGCCCGAATTGGAAAAGCAGGATGCTATAAGCCCAGGGGCTCCAACAGGGAAAATAGCTCAGTGAGGAAAGGAAACAAAGAAAAATAAAATATTTTAAGAAGAGCAACGAGATTAAAATAAATATATCCTATATAAACTATGAAAACTTTAACAACTAAGAGGAAGAGAAATAAGATAGAATAGTGTGCCCTAGTAGTACCCTCAAGCAAAGAGAACTCAAACCCAAGACAGTGGAAGACCATGGTACAGAGGCTATGGCACTATCAAAGATAAGAGAACAATGGTTTGATTGTTGTTGTTGTTGTTGTTGTTATTGTTGTTGTAGAATAAATTTAGCCTGGTGTGTACCCATAAACAGCAACCTACATCTCTCTTTTGACCCTCTAAAAACTTGCTATCGTTGGTACTATCATTATAAAAGACACCTGGTAAATAATTCAAATTCAGAATGTGCTTTAAGGACGTTTAGGCCCAATCAATCATAAACATCTGATGTGATGGAGGAAATAAAAATATTTCAATCGTAATGACTGAGGTAGAATATTGCCAGAATAAAAAAAAATCTGAAGTATATCAGAGACAGATTCTGATATATATATATATATATATATATATATATATATATTATATATATATATATATATATATATATATTGACCTGAGACGAAGAATATGTTGAGGCCTTTGTCCTGCAGTGAACTAGTAACGCCTGATGAAGATATATATGTGTGCGCCTTTGTTCTAAAAATGTTGAGAGAGAGAGAGAGAGAGAGAGAGAGAGAGATTCACGGTTACTGCTCTGTGTTGACTGAGGTTTTAGCGACTTCACGCAATGTCATGAAATGAAACTAGGTCTAGTGCGTAGCCCTGCGTTTAGTCCTATTCTTTACCGGATACGGTAACATTAGTAAGTAATAAAAAACTAATTTTGTTCCCAACTGGCTTATGACTCGTGGCGTATATACTAATCAGTCTCTTGTGTATGTTACGCAATTAATTCATATCTCCATTTATGGGTAGAAACTTACGGACTATTAAATTTCTTATTTCTGATCTAGATATTAATCTTTGGCACCGTCGTTCAATTAGTTCATTATGCATGTTGCATAAGATTTTTCATAACTCTGACCATCCTTTACATTCAGATCTTCCTGGACAATTCCATCCTGTTCGTAATACTAGGCAGCCAGTTAATCCTAATAGTCAGGCCTTCTCCTTCATGAGGCTCAATACTACACAGTATTTTAGAAGTTTTATTCCAGCTGTGACCAAGTTGTGGAATGATTTTCCTAATCTGGTAGTTGAATCAGTAGAACTTCAAAAGTTCAAAGTTGCAGCAAATGTTTTTATGTTGACCAGACTGACATAAGTCTTTTGTATAGTTTATATATGACATATCTGTTTTGACGTTGTTACTGCTTTTAAAATGATTTATTGTTAATTTGTTCTCATCATTTATCCATTTCCTTATTTCCCTCCCTCACTGGATTATTTTTCTCTATTGGAGCCCTTGGGCTTATAGCATCTTGCTTTTCCAACTAGGGTTGTAGCTTGGATAGTAATAATAACCATATTAATGCTCCTCGCTCTGCCTCTTAGCCTCTTACACTTCGATATAATTAAGAGCTGAATTTTGTGTTATACAAGGTGAATTATATACAGATATGTAAAACAATTCATTATTATTATCGAAAGCATGAGAGCATTTAGAATTAGTCTTAATTAATCAAGATGTACCTTATGGAAAGAGGCAAGATTTTCTTTACTAAAGGAACAAACTTAATTACGCGCATGTATTGAGCTATGATACACCACGTTGCAACGGGGCAGGGGGTTGGACTGTGTAAAATTAGCCTTCGTGAAAATAAATAGAAAAGGTAAGGAAAGAAATTATTATTATTATTATTATTATTATTATTATTATTATTAGCCAAGCTACAACCCTAGTTGGAAAAAACTAGATGCTATAAGCCTAAGGGGTCTAATAGGGTAAAATAGCCCAGTGGGGAAAGGAAATAAGGCAATAGATAAATGATGAGAACAAATTAACAATAGATCATTTTAAAAACAGTAACAACGTCAAAACAGATATGTCATATATAAACTATAAAAACTCATGACAGCCTGGTTAACATAAAAACATTGCTGCAACTTTGAACTTTTGAAGTTCTACTGATTCAACTACCCGATTAGGAAGATCATTCCACAACTTGGTAACAGCTGGAATAAAACTTCTAAAATACTGTGTAGTATTGAGCCACATGATGGAGGAGGCCTGGCTATTAGAATTAACTGCCTGCCTAGTATTACGAACAGGATAGAATTGTCCAGGGAGATCTGAATGTAAAGGATGGTCAGCGTTATGAAAAATCTTATGCAACATTGTCGTTTATGGAGGTTTATGAGACTATTAATGACAGTGTAGGCTAACTGTTCTTTTATCTATCTTTTTATCGTTTTTATAATAGTCTATTATTGGAAAAGTAATACATAGATTGATATGTAACACTATTCTAGTGACAATACTTTCGTATATTAAAATGAAATTTAGAAAAAAAAAAAGTGATAGTACAGCTATTTGCAACACGTTCCCTGATTGGTCAGAATTTAAAGATAATGAATGCAGTGTCACCAATCACAGACCTGCTATAAAAAAGGGGCGTGTTCGTGTGTAAACTATATTGGCTTTGTTTGCCACCTAAGAGAAACAAAGAACAGGAATGAGAATATGCGTCGTACTTTCGACTGATGAGCTATAAAGCATTTACAGATTAGCAGATAAAATAGACCCACTTAACCGATATAGTGAAAGTAGCTTGTGGTATAATGGCGAGGTACGAATCAACCGGAAGTCTAGAACGATTTCGAACGCTGTTTCGGGATCACGAGTTCAGCGGCCGTCGTACCAAACATAAACAAATATTGTGTATCAATGGGGGACAATGTTTTTGGTCACTGATAGATCTGTTTGTTATGGGAAACTATTTGCGATAACACTGCAGAGACTCATTACACAATGCGTCATTGATACAAGAATGTCTACTCTCTCTCTCTCTCTCTCTCTCTCTCTCTCTCTCTCTCTCTCTCTCTCTCTCTCTCTCTCGTCATTGGTGCACGGGTTGTATGCATACTCTTACATAATATCTCTCTCTCTTGTCATTGGTGCACGGATTGTAAGCACACTGTTATATAACTCTCTCTCTCTCTCTCTCTCTCTCTCTCTCTCTCTCTCTCTCTCTCTCTCTCTCTCTCTCTGTGATAGGAGTGCCAAACGTGAAACACTTTGTTCGTCAGATTTATCTAATAGATTTAGATCAGCTGTACTGTGTGTAAGGATTTGTTTTTCAATGAGGAAATCTCCGTTATTTTGTACATATCTCATAAATTAGAGTTGATAATTTTTCTTTATAATACTACTGTATACTGAATATCTTTTGACTGGATATTCTAGTTTCGTGTATTTACAGTACATACATATGCATTCGCTATAGCTTACGAGGTATATATATATATATATATATATATATATATATATATATATATATATATATATATATGTATGTATACACACACATATATATATATATATATATATATATATATATATATATATATATATATATATATATATATGTATACACACACACATATATATATATATAATACAGTTCATATATATATATAAATATATATATATATATATATATATATATATATATTCATAAAATACAGTATATATATATATATATATATATATATATATATATATATATATATATATATATATAAGCCATAAATACCTCTTAATAACAAATCCTCTCTACCTGGGGATCAGAGACCCATGGGGGAATTAACTGTATGCTAATAGCTTCTGGTCTGCCAAGGATTCGAACTCAGACCAAGGAATGGAAGAATAATGATGGGAATAACACTAAGAGACAAAAAGAGCAACATGGATACGAGAGCAAACGAAAGTAGAGGATATTCTAAGAGCATGTAAGAAAAAGAAATGGATATGGTTAGGACATGTAATGAGAATGACAGATAATAGGTGGACATTAAGAAGAACAGAATGGGTCACGAGAGATTGCAAAAGAAGCATGGGAAGGAAGGGGAGACGATGGATTGACGAGCTAAGAAAATTTTCGAATATAGACTGGCATAGAAAGACTATATACAGACTCGAGTGGAAGGACATGTCCAAGGCCTTTGTCCCGTAGAGGACTAATGACAATTGATGATATATATATATTCGTAGTGTCATGCCACGCTTAAACTATCGTTGAGTTCAAAATGGTTCTAAGTTGTTGATTCCGCTATGACGTTTATTGACAAAACTTATCGAAATATATACATCTCAACAACTTATACTTTAAGTCTTTTAACGAAATATATACGTCTCAACAACTTAATGAAATATATACGTCTCAACAACTTATACTTTAAGTCTTTCTTTGCTGAGAACCAAACTTTGAAGATCTGCCAGATGAGACAAAGGATTGTCGAATTCCCCGGATACAATTGAACCAATCTATTTCGCGGGGCAATTATGTTGACGAAAATGAGAAGTTTCCCGGACGTTAACTTTCACAGCAGGATTTTCTCAGGATTACAATGAAAACGCGACTTCATATTGGGTTTAGAAGACCAAGTTTTCATTGTATTTAATATGGGTATACTTTTACGTTAAATATTTTCAACACTATTTCAGAATTCTCATTTACCCGTTTTGCCCTCCGGCTAAGAAATGAAGGTTTAGATTCCGCTCATGAATGGCAGAAGTAAGGGACAGTAACAATGTCCCAGAGACTGATCACATATCCATAGGACTAGCGCCTAAGCCTCCTCTCCACCCAAGCTAGGACCAGAGAGGGCCAGGCAATGGCTGTTAATGACTTAGCAGATAGACCTATAGGCTCCCCCAAACCCTCCCTTCTATAGCTGCAGACACTAAAAGAAACTATCGAGCTTGAGCGGGACTCGAACCCCAGTCTGGCAATCACCAGGCAAAGACGTTACCACTAGACCACGACAATAGTGTTATTTCTTTTTTTTTCAGGTTTACTAGTATATTCCTACAAATTGTTTATTTTTAATTACTAAAATTTATAAAAAAAAAAATGTCAGAAATGAAATGAAACTTTATAATGAGATTGATTTTAATGCATCTATTCTGAAGAAGTTTTTTAATTCTTTCATTCTACCTTGTTTTGAGTATTGTTCTCCTGTCTGGTGTTCAGCTGCTGATTCTCATCTTAATTTGTTGGACAGAAACTTACGGTCTATTAAATTTCTTATTCCTGATCTAGATATTAATCTTTGGCACCGTCGTTCAATTAGTTCATTATGCATGTTGTATAAGATTTTTCATAACTCTGACCATCCTTTACATTCAGATCTCCCTGGACAATTCTATCCTGTTCGTAATACTAGGCAGGCAGTTAATTCTAATAGCCAGGCCTTCTCCATCATGAGGCTCAATACTAAACAGTATTCTAGAAGTTTTACTCCAGCTGTTACCAAGTTGTGGAATGATCTTCCTAATCGGGTAGTTGAATCAGTAAAACTTTAAAAGTTCAAAGTTGCAGCAAATGTTTTTATTTTGACCAGGCTGACATGAGTCTTTTTATAGTATATATATGACATATCTGTTTTGACGTTGTTAATAGTTTATATAGGACATATCTATTTTGACGTTGTAAACTGTTTTTAGAATGATTTATTGTTAATTTGTTCTCATCATTTATTTATTTCCTTATTTACTTTCCTCACTGGCCTATTTTCTCTATTGGAGCCATTGGGCTTATAGCATCTTGCTTTTCCAACTTGGGTTGTAGCTTGAACAGTAATAATAATAATAATGATAATAATAATAATGATAATGATAATAATAATAATTCTCTCTCTCTCTCTCTCTCTCTCTCTCTCTCTCTCTCTCTGCGAGTGGGGATTACATAACTTGGTGAAAGGGTTTGTGTATCGCTATGATCAGCAAAACTGTACTAGTCAGGGCATCCATACTACGTTGGTTTGCTGTGAGCGATCAGACTAAAAATTCTCCCATCATCACCAATCCGCACTGGCCAGGTTTGGTGATGAAAACTGGCCAAACCGCAGACATGAATTGACATGTCTGATGTCTTTGTCCAGCAGTGGACTAAAGACGTCTGCATTTATTTTGTTGGTGGTGTTGTACACACACACACATATATATATATATATATATATATATATATATATATATATATGTATATATATATATATATATATATACAGTATATATAAATATGTGTATATATATACAGTATATATAAATGTATATATATATATATATATATATATATATACAGTATATATAAATATATATATATATGTATATATATAATATATAAATATATATACACATTTATATATACTGTATGTATATATATATATATATATATATATATATATATATATATATATATATACATTTGTATATACTGTATATATATATGCTGTATATATATACTGTGTATATATATATATATATATATATTTATATATACTGTATATATATATATATATATATATATATATATACACACACACACCAATCGCACAATAGAATCTATTTTTATCTATTGGTTATTTAGAAGCTAATTTAAAAGCTCACTAAAACCACAAAATCAAATAGATCAATCGTGACGTCACGAAAACGGAAAAAAAATCACAACACCAACAATTTTTTTTTATTAAGAAATATACATTTACAATCCTAACAATTTATAATATTGTATATACATGATAATATATTTGCATTAGTAAATTTTGTAATTAACATGTATTCACAATTGGGACTTATACTATTCATCTAGATATGTATTTAAATACTATTCATCTAAATGCGTTTTAAATACTATTAATCTAAATGCGTTTTAAATACTATTAATCTAAATGTGTTTTTAAATATTATTCATCTAAATGTGTTTTAATCACTATTCATCTAAATATTTTTTTAAATATTATTCATCTAAATATGTTTTTAAATACTATTCATTTAATTATGTTTCTAAATAATATTCATCTAAATATGTAAATATGTTTTTAAATATTATTCATCTAAATATGTTTTCAAATATTATTCATTTAATTATGTTTCTAAATAATATTCATCTAAATATGTTTTTAAACATTATTCATCTAAATATGTTTTTAAATATTATTTATCTAAATATGTTTTTAAATATTATTCATCTAAATATGTTTTTAAATATTATTCATCTAAATATGTTTTTAAATATTATTCATCTAAATATGTTTTTAAACATTATTCATCTAAATATGTTTTTAAATATTATTCATCTAAATATGTTTTTAAATACTATTCATCTAAATATGTTTTTAAATTAAAAACATATCGACTCGTGAACATTTTCTGAACAGAATTTTTAAACCCTTTTATTTTAAATTAAGAATATTTATCATTCTTAAATTGATCCATTTTTTCAAAATGTCATTACTGCTTCTACAGAAGTTACTAATCCCACATCCCATCTTACCCCCTCCCCTGGTCACATTGGAATACTACGCAACATCCGCCCCCCCCCCCCCCTTCCGATGTGAACGTCCGGTAATTTCTTCTTTATGGCCAATGTAATTATCCCCCAAAATGGGGGGACAAATCCCCCCTTACCCCCCTTATTCAAAACAGCGGGATCTGGTTAATCCTTTCTTTGTCTTTTCTGACAAAGCCGTGTCACTCAAATAATTTTCTCTGATGACGTATGGAGTTTCAGTTGCTAAGACACGAAGAAAATACGTACGTGGATTTTGTTCGGTTTAGTTTTTTGCTGTGCGACGAAAACGTTTGTTTGGAAATGCGTGAATTGGTTCGGTTTTATTTTCGCTGTGCGACGAAAACGTGTTTCCTTTGACAAAATAAATTCTTATCTTCGTCCTCTTTCTGTCCCTCACTGTGCTATATTTCCCTGTTGAAGCCCTTGGGCTTATAGCATCCTTCTTTTCCAACCAGGGTTGTAGTTTAGCTAATAATAATAATAATAATAATAATAATCTCCCCTATATACTAAAGAGCAAGTCTCTCTCTCTCTCTCTCTCTCTCTCTCTCTCTCTCTCTATATATATATATATATATATATATATATATATATATAGCCGTATAGCCGTGAATAGTCCACTTGCAGGACAAAGGACTCAGACATGTCCTTCCACTCCTGTTTGCTTATGGTCTTTCTATGTGTCAGTTTATACCCGCAAACTTTCTTAGTTCCTCAACCCATCGTCTTCTCTTCTTTCCCCTGCTTCTTTTACAATCTCTAGGGACCCCATTCTGTTATTCTTAATGTCCAACTATTATCTGTCATTCTCGTTATATGTCCTGCCCATGTCCATTTCTTTTTCTTACATATTAAAATATCCTTTACTTTAGTTTCTCTTGTATCTATGTTACTCTTTTTATTATTATTATTATTATTATTATTATTATTATTATTATTATTATTACTTTCTAAACTAAAACCCTAGTTGGAAAAGCAGGATGCTATAAGCCCAGGGGCCCGAACAGGGAAAGTAGCCCAATGAGAAAATGAAACAAGGGAAAATAAAATATTTTAAGAATAGTAAACAACAGTGAAATAAATATTTCCTATACAAACAATAAAATTTCAACAAAACAAGAGGAAGAGAAACTAGATAGAACAGTGTGCCCGAGTGTAACCTCAAGCAAGAGAACTCTAACCCAAGACAGTGGAAGACCATGGTACAGAGGCTATGGCACTACCCAAGACTAGAGAACAATGGTTTGATTTTGGAGTGTCCTTCTCCTGGAAGAGCAGCTTACCATAGCTAAAGAGTCACTTCTACCCTTACCAAGAGGAAAGTAGCCACTGAACAATTACATCGCCGTAGTTAACACCTTGGGTGAAGAAGAATTGTATCTTAGTGTTATTCCCATCATTATTCTTTCCATAGCTCTTGGAGTTGTAACTAGCTTATGTTCTAAGGCTATATTTAAACTCTATGTTTCTGACGCATAAGTTAAAACTGGTAGGATCATCTGATTAGATATTTTCCTATTTAGAGAAAGTAGCATTTTACATTTCATAATCTCATTTTGTTTACTGAATGGTCTCCATCCCATGATTATCCTTATTTTAATTATGTCGGTCTCATGTCCTGGAGAAAGACTTACTGTCTGTCCTCAGTACATAATTTCATTAATATTCTCTAGTCTACAGATTCGTTCACACACATACACACATTCACTCACTCACTCACTCACTCACACACACACACATATATATATATATATATATATATATATATATATATATATATATATATATATATGTGTGTGTGTGTATATATATATATATATCACACACACACACACACACATATATATATATATATATATATATATATATATATATATATATATATATATATATGTGTGTGTGTGTGTGTGTGTGTGCGCGTGCGCGCGCGTGACTTATAATATTAGACCGTTTCCCCTAACATGGGATGATCTAGATAAATGGAAAACCATCAGTCAATGTCACATTAATCATTCAACTGCTGAATATTTCAACATTAAACCGCATCAATCAGTCACACTGATACGTTAGATACATTTTCTTTATACATCATGAAAACAAAAACGGATCGTGAATGAGCCTTCGTTGCAGGATATTATACATCGTTAATCACTTTCATCTAAATCACCTTGTTATCATAGAGGGCAAAATAACAAAACTGTTACCAGCGAACGAAAAACTGCCTTGCAAGAACGTCAAGTTTTTCTTTACACGAACTAGTCTGATGAAAAATATCTCTTCTCGGTCACTTTAAACTTCTGTACTTAGTCCCCCGGATTTTATAAGCCTTGAAAACTAGCCGTATGTACATGCATTTGGCTTTATATAAAAAGGAATTTTACATTTGTTCCCGTGTATGAAGACTCAATATTTTGATTCTATTTTATTATTGTTATTATTATTATTATTATTATTATTATTATTATTATTACTTGCTAAGCTACAACCCTAGTTGGAAAAGCAAGATGCTATAAGCCCAGGGGCCAACAGGGAAAATAACCCAGTGACGAAAGGAAACAAGGAATAATAAAATATCTTAAGCAGTGACATTTAGAATAAATATTTCCTATATAAACTGTAAAAACTAACAAAACAACAGGAAGAGAATTTAGCTAGAGTAGTGTGCCCGAGTGTACCCACAAGCAAGAGAACTCTAACCCATCTATAACAACGCTGTCGGTGGCGTTGGCGAACTTATACAAGTATTTTCTTCATAAAGAATAGTAATCGTCTATGCATTTAGCAAAGTGATAAACTGCTCTATTTCGTAAATAAGTTTACCAGTTCCAAACACTATTCTATCTAATTTCTTTTCCTCTTGTTTTGTTAAAGTTTTATAGTTTATATAGGAAATATTTATTTAAATGTTGTTACTCTTCTTAGAATATTTTATTTTTCCTTGTTTCCTTTCCGCACTGGGCTATTTTTCCCTGTTGGGGCCCCTTGGGCTTATAGCATCTTGCTTTTCCAACTAGGGTTGTAGCTCGGCTAGTAATAATAATAATAATAATAATAATAATAATGTATTTGTTTTGACGTTGTTACTGCTTTTAGAATGATTTATTGTTAATTTGTTCTCATTTATTTATTTCCTTATCTCCATTCCTCACTGGGCTATTTTTCCCTATTGGAGCTCTTGTGCTTATAGCATCTTGCTTTTCCAACTAGGGTTGTAGCTCGCCTAGTAAAAATAATAATAATAATAATAATAATAAAGGCTAGTTTTCCGGACACCTAGTCCCAACTGGGTAGTCTACCTGCCATAGGCCTAATCTACTTCTGTAACTGATATGTATAACGGAAGATTTTCGTTAACATATATTGTACATTATAACGTTCTAGTGAGCCTGTGCCATCAACCACGACAGTTGAATAATAGAATAATAGAAGGATAAGGTTTCATGTAGGCAAGAGAGCTCGAACAAAGCAAAGTTTTATTCTGTACTCAGGAACCAGTGGGTCTCTCAAATATCCTTACACGGTTACGAGGTGAATGGATAATTTGATTTACATTATATTTTATAAATAGTAGGATTATATTTCACCATATACTCTCTCTCTCTCTCTCTCTCTCTCTCTCTCTCTCTCTCTCTCTCTCGGTTTTTGGTCTTGTTTTTCTGGACTCCAGCAAAAGCAGGTGTACCAATTTATTATCATCATTGCCAGTAGAAATAGTTACTTTTATTCTTGAACTTCACTTTGTTTATGTCTTTGCTGATTTGTGCCCTTATCACAATATTTGCTAATTTGTGTCCTATTCTAAGTCTTTGCTGATTTGTGCCCTCTTCGAAGTCATTGCTGATTTTTACCCGTTGAGATACTACCGCTAGAGAGTTACGGGGGTCCTTTGACTGGCCACACGGTGCTACATTGAATCCTTCTCTCTGCTTACGGTTCAATTACCCTTTGCCGACATATACACCGAATAGTGTGCGCTGTAATTGTTCAGTGGCCACTTTCCTCTTTGTAAGGGTAAAAGAGACTCGTTAGCTATGGTAAGCAGCTCTTCTAGGAGAAGGACGCTCGAAAATCAAACCATCGTTCTCTGATCTTGGGTAGTGCCTTAGCCTCTGTACCATGGTCTTCCACTGTCTTGGATTAGAGTTCTCTTTGTTGAGGGTACACTCGGGGACACCATTCTATCTTATTTCTCTTTCTCTTGTTTTGTTAGTTTTTATAGTTTATATAGGAAATATTTATTTCAATGTTGTTACTGTTCTGAAAATATTTTATTTTTATTTGTTTCCTTTGCTCACTGGGCCATTTTCCCTGTTGGAGCCCCTGGGCTTATAGCACTCTGCTTTTCCAACTAGGGTTGTAGATTACCAAACACTAATAATCTTTGCTGGTTTGTGCCCTGTTGTAAGGCTTTCTTGATTTGTGTCCTATTCTAAGTATTTGCTGATATCTCCCCTATTCTAAGTCTTTGCTGAATTCTGCCCTATTCTAAGTCTTGGCTGATTTGTGCCCCATTGTAAGCCTTTGCTGGTTTGTGCCCTATTCTAAGTCTTTGCTGAATTCTGCCCTATTCTAAGTCTTGGCTGATTTGTGCCCCATTGTAAGCCTTTGCTGGTTTGTGCCCTATTCTAAGTCTTTTCTGATTTGTGCCCTGTTATAAGGTAGTATTAACTGATATGATAGTTACAAAGCTATTCCGTCTCTTATGCACATAGTCCTATCTTCACATTTATTTATTTACCACCAAATTTTTTTATGAGATTAATTTAAATTTCCATCTATTTAACAATTGAACAGGAGACTTGTTGTAAATAAAAACGCTGTTTGTTTCGAAGACAATGGAGTCGTGTGGGGTCTGCAAAAAAAAAGAAAAAAAATATGAGAAAAAGTATTCTATTCACGGACGGTATTCCAGGCTTTCGTTAACACAATAGATTAAAAAAAACTGGTATTTATACACTTGTTGCTATGATGGAATTAGCGGTTGTTATATATATATATATATATATATATATATATAATATATATATATATATATATATATATATATATATATATATATATATATATATATATATATATATATATATATATATATATCTTTGTGTGTGTCTTATCAAACGATCTGCAATTTTCATCAAGCGATTCATAATTACACCAGAATGCCAAGTAAGTAGCGTAGCCTACATGCAGCACCGGGAATGCGTATCCTAGTAAACTTGCAACTATTAAAGCATAATTGCATACACGGAAGTACTTTCCGTGACACGAAAAAAAGATTCGCGGTGCCGAGGGCTTTTGCCTTTGTTACCATCCAAGGCGAACAATGTTGCTACGATACAACAGATTTTCCCGCCAACCATGACAATCAACATTACCCCATTCCCCCAATCTGTGGACATTGCCCTCCTCCACCCCTCTATCTCTCTCCCGGTAATCTGGCACCCGCATCCCAACTCTCTCCCCAGCTCCCACTTGATGGCATAGCCTTGAACACGCAACCCGTAAGTCATAAAAAAATGTTTTGCCTCATTGTAATCTACTCCATTCCACTCCACCCACTTTTGGCTCATACGTATATCATTTCCACCCACGCCTTGTTTGGTAATGTTTCCCGTGAGACACCCCTATAACGCCCTCTTACTTAAAATGCGTAATTTTAAGAGTAACGCTATAAATGCGGTACAGGAAATAACAACTTATATAGTCCCTCCTTGAAATAAACGTCTTGGCAACCTCTGCTTACTCTTCTGGTTACTTTTTAATGGTCTCTCGTTTTCTTATAGCATCTAGCCTCGTGTAGGTCAGGATACATGCTTTACTTCCTCCTTATCAAGTTGGTTACGTAGACTAAAAACTACCCCTCAACCGTCGCTGCATAAACTAAACTGCAAATTTGCAACTCTCCCAACTACATAATTACACCACGCCGAAGACAAGGACGCGCCAACCAAGGCCACGTCACTTTCTCCTGCCAGAGGTAGGATAATCCCAGGAATCGCTCTCGACTCTCTCGAGAACCACGACAAGAAGGTCTTCTGTGACCGCGCTGGACTCTGGCTTCTGCTATTTGTAAATGTCTGTTTCTTAACTTTCTTCCCATTGTGTCCAACCAGATTTGAGAAGACATGGTGATGCTATCGCCGTTTACCTGACAAAGAGAGAAAGTACAACATGAACATACAATCGTTCGAATTATATGGAAACCTTGATACGAAAGGGACAAAGTTCCCTTACCTTTTTTGCCTTGACTCGGGATCTGAATGTTACAACAAAGGATGATTTTCATATATTTCCATATGAACGTGTTGCAGGTTTACACGCATAAAATGATTCACAACATATACCTCTCCTCTCTCTCTCTCTCTCTCTCTCTCTCTCTCTCTCTCTCTCTCTTTACACACACACACACACACACACACACATATATATATATATATATATATATATATATATATATATATATATATATATATATATATATATATATATAGGTCTGTGTGTATGATAAATTTTGCACTTTCAACGTGTTTTTCATATTTCAAATTAGCCATATATTTGAACACATTAAAGTCTGGATTCTCTTAACGACCTCGGGATTAGAGCCCCAGGCGAAATCACTCAAAGACTAGTATCTGACCGGCCGGGTTTCGAACCCTGGTCCAGGATACTTATATGCCATTGTATGGTCATTGTAAGATCAATGGCAAGCAAGGATCCTGGACCAGGGTTCAAAACCTGGCCGGTCAGATACTGTAGAGTTTCGAACCCTGGTCCAGGATACTTGTATGCCATTGTATGGTCATGGTATGGTCAATGGCATACAAGTATCCTGGACCAGGATTCGAAACCCGGTCAGTCAGATACTATAGTCTTTGAGTGATTTCGCCTGGGTCTCTGATCCCGAGGTCGTTAAGAGAATCTAGACTTTAATGTATTAATATATATGGCTTATTTGATATATATATATATATATATATATATATATATATATATATATATATATATATATATATATGTGTGTGTGTGTGTGTGTATATATGAAATGCTACTTATTTTTCAATTTTAGATTTGCCTTTGAATGAATAGATCAATTTAGACATTTTTTTTTTTTTAAGGTGGATGAAACAAGAGTGAGGATAGTTCGCTAACTATTCCTGGGTGAGGAATAGTTTAAAAAGTTAAGCATTTCTAAGAGTGATTTAAAGTGTACTTTCAACCATAATTTCATTTAGGCCTATAAAGTTAAATTTCCCCCGCTATGGTATAATTCGATGTAGTATATTTTTTTTTATGAATTAAGGTTATCGTTTTCATAAATATGTACTACAATTTTTATACATCACGTAAATAAGATACCTTTCTACATAATAATTTCGTATTAAGTTACAGAGCTAGGCCTACATCAAACCATGTCATTGAACATGCACAGCATTGTTTGTGTTCTTGAAGGATTGTTTACCCTCCAACCTAAACAATAGTGTTTTTAATAAACAATTGACAAACACAAACAAAAGATAATAGGCAGTTATGTGCTGTTTGGCAACCCTATTTAAGCGCGTATCAAATCCTCCTTCTTTATATTTTTTCTTTATCTTATAGTATATTGATATACATTGATACACTTAAGTATTTATATAATTTAATATTTTCTATAAAGTAAATATTTAAAAGTTCTCATGCTTGAGGGTACACTCGGGCAAACTATTCTATCCTATTTCTCTTCCTCTTGGTAAGTTTGTATAGTTTATATAGGAAATATTTATCTTAATGTTGTTACTGTTCTTAAAATATTTTAATTTTCCTTGTTTCCTTTCCTTACTGAGCTATTTTCCCTGGTGGGGCCCCTGGGCTTATAGCATCCTGCTTTTCCAACTAGTGTTGTAGCTTAGCAAGTAATAATAATAATAATAATAATAATAATAATAATAATAATAATACCATTCACCCAAAAACTTAAATGGTGGAACTCGATCAATGTGATTTCAAAGAGTAGAATGTAATATAGGATTGAGAGAGAGAGAGAGAGAGAGAGAGAGAGAGAGAGAGAGAGAGAGAGAGAGAGAGACTTAAATGGTGGAACTAGACAAATGTGATTTCAAAAAGAAGAATGTAATTGCTGTATTGAACTAAAGGATTGGGGTAGTAATAAAAATAGGATTGAATGAGAGAGAGGGAGAGAGAGAGAGAGAGAGAGAGAGAGAGAGAGAGAGAGAGAGACGAGGAAGCGGCGTCTCCCATGAAAGTTTAAAACATACAATTAGCTCCGCCATTTTCGTACCACGACCTTGGAGTTTCAAGCAGGCGTATGGGATGTACTGTATATTATTATATAACACGTGTAAGGAAAAATGGCGACCATGTTCATGTTGTCTGAATCTTGATCATGAATCCAGTTTTAGAAAGCTTGTTTTGCAAATCATTATTATTATTATTATTATTATTATTATTATTATTATTATTATAGAAAAAGCTACAACTCAAGCTGAAAAAAGCAGGATGCTACTCATATGATAACGTGTTACTATTCAGCAACCCCAAAACGATTGTTTTACTAGGCAACCCAAAACTGGTCTGATAACTTTGATTACTCCTAATGTGAAGTGATCGTTGTCGCAAGCAAGATAATGTACTAAATTACCACGGTATGTCACTCCCAAGCAATAAACTTAATTCACAGTAGGCGCAGCAATTGTGGGTTATATAATCGAGTCAAATCGACCTTGGATGTAACGTATACACGGAGAGTCGGTGCAGGGGGGGGGGGGGGGTTGGTAAGGTTGGCTGGCATAGGGAGGGTCTGTACCGAAGCTCGTAAAACCGTTGCTTCTACTACGTTTACTACTTCCACACGTCGATTGTATTATTATTATTATTATTATTATTATTATTTGCTAAGCTACAACCCTAGTTGGAAAAGCAGGATGCTATAAGGCCAGGGGCTCCAACAAGGAAAATAGCTCAGTGAGGAAAGGAAACGAAGACAAATAAAATATTTTAAGAAGAGCAACAACATTAAAATAAATATCTCCGATATAAACTATAAAAACTTTAACAAACAAGAGGAAGAGGAATAAGATAGAATAGTGTACCTGAGTGTGCCCTCAAGCAAGAGAACTCTAACCCAAGACAGTGGAAGACCACGGTACAGAGGTTATGGCACTACCCAAGATTAGAGAACAATGGTTTGATTTTGGAGCGTCCTCCTAGAAGAGCGGCTTACCATAGCTAAAGAGTCTCTTTTACCCTTACAAAGAGGAAAGTGGCCACTGAACATTTACAGTGCAGTAAGAAGAATTGTTTGGTAATCTCAGTGTTGTCAGGTATATGAGGCAGAGGAGAATATGTAAAGAATAGGCCAGACTTTTCGATGTGTGTGTGTGTGTGCGCGCGCGTGTGTGTGTGTAGACAAAAGTAAAATGAAACGTAACCAGAGAGAAGGATCCAATGTAGTACTGTCAGGCCAGTCAAAAGACCCCATAACTCTCTAGCGGTAGTATCTCAAAGGGTGGTTGGTGCCCTGGCCAACCTACTACCTATGGGGGGGGGGGGAAGAGGGATAGGGACAGTAATAAAATAGAATGATTAAAGGAAGGAGGAACGTAAATATGGAAAAGTACTATACGAGTTGCGATGCTTCCTGATGGTGATAGGGGAGAGGGTTAAAATCAATGTAGATATCCCGTGTTCGTGCACATAGGTCTATCGACTTTCTCCAATTCCTCAAAGCTATCTCCCAAACTTCTCTTTATATTACTGGCGTAGCAATTTGATTGAATATCTTTAAATTACTTATAGATTCCTTTATATGTACAAGTAGGTCAGATTGTTTTTTTTTTAACCGGGAAGAATGTGACATTTACGATCGGTTTTATATGGCGAATCTAATATAACTTTTCTCACTTTAATATTTGCAAATAAATGTATATTTTTCCATTAAAATATATGAATAACCAATGAAGATTATTCTCAAATTTCGCATTTATACAATCGTCTCAGACGACACTCTATGTTTGATAAGTGATCCACCTAAGCTCAAGTCAAGAATGAATGCATTCAAATGCAGGTCGTCCGAGAATAGACGCCCTTATCCTCTCTAAGTAGGTCAGACAGGCTTGACATTGTAGATTTCACCTTTCAAAAGAATACTTATATAAACTCGGTTTTGTAACTTATCACTTTAGTTATTTTCTTTAGTTTTATATTAGGATTTTCCTAATTTCTTTAAATACTAAGTTTGTCGCCATGGACTGAAGAAGCATGAAGCATGTTGTAACTCCTAATATTAATGTCCGTGTTTTTATCTTCCTAAATGGTAACTGATTTTGACAGTCCAGAAAGTATTAAGTGATAGCTTGGATATACAATTTCTTTGAAAAAATAACCATTTAATTTTTATCCTAATATAACTTCAGTACATATGTACTATTCTATCTGTTTCCTTATTTCCTTTCCTCACAGGGCTATTATCCCTGTTGGAGCCCTTGGGCTTATAGTATCCTGCTTTTTCAACAAGGTTTATAGCTTAGATAATAATAATAATAATAATAATAATAATACATTCATACATACATACATACATACATAGATTTTTACACCTCTAAGTAAAGATGAACCAAACATTTTTACCTAAGTAGAATTTTATTCAAAAAACTAATTAATATCCTCTTCTGTCCCTCACAATTCATGATTTTTTTTTTTCAATTAAGAATTATACAATTATCAAAATTATCAATAATTCCAAAAAAAGTCACATGTTGATTTTAATTGATTTTTACAAATAGCTCTCAGCTTGAAAAATATTGAACTTTTCATTTCCAAGTTATCTGAAAATAGGGTTTTTACTTATGTAGCCATACGATTTTATCTGTGCATATCTATTATCAACGACTTGCCTATTTGTAAATTCAATCATAAATCAATGTTTTTTTTTTTTATTTATTCAATGTCAGTTAACCCTAATTGTATCTGTATCAAATTCCATTTATACAATATAAAATTTTGGAGTAATCTCTACAACTTTGGAGTAACCTCTTGGTATGGCGTTCCCATTTTTTACTGTTTTTTATTTTCTTTATTGGTGGCTTTTATGGTTCTAAATTTATTCTAGTCTTTTTCATATATAATATGTGTATGAATAATCTTACACGCGCACACACACACACACACACACACACACACATATATATATATATATATATATATATATATATATATATGTACATATATATATATATATATATATATATATATATATATATATATATATATATATATATATATATATATATATATATATGAAGGAGTGAAGGTAAAAGTGGAAGAGAAAAAGAGGGCTTTTGAAGAATGGCTGCAGAGTAATAGTGTAGAGAAGTATGAAAAGTATAGAGAGAAAATGTGGAAGTAAAGCGCAAGGTAAGTGAGGCAAAGAGGGCAGCTGACCTGAGATGGGGTCAGGGATTGGGTTGTTCATATAAAGAGAATAAGAAGAAGTTTTGGAAAGAAGTGAAGAGAGTAAGGAAGGCTGGCTCAAGAATTGAAGAGACAGTGAAAGATGGAAATGGAAGGTTGTTAAAAGTAGAGGAGGCAAGGAAAAGGTGGGCGGAAAATTTTGAAAGTTTACTGAATGTTGAAGATAATAGGGAGGCAGATATAATTGCTGTTGCAGGTGTTGAGGTGCCGGTGATGGGAGATGAGAATAAGAGAGAGATTACAAGAGAGGAAGTGAGGAGAGCACTAGATGAAACGAGAGTAGGAAAATCATCTGGTATGGATAGTGTGAGAACTGAGATGTGGAAGGAAGGGGGTGTAACTATACTTGAATGGTTGGTGAGATTGTTTAATATGTGTTTTGTGTTGTCAATAGTACCAGTAGATTGGGTTTGTGCATGTATTGTACCACTATAAGGGAGATGTGCATGAGTGTTGTAATTCAAGGGGTATTAGTTTGTTGAGTGTAGTTGGGAAAGTGTATGGTAGAGTACTGATTAATAGGATTAAGGGTAAAACAGTTAAGCAGATATGCGAGAAATATGTATCAAAAGGTAAGGAGGTGTATGTTGCGTTTATGGATCTGGAGAAATCGTATGATATAGTTGATAGGGAAGCAATGTGGAATGTGATTAGGTTATATGGAGTTGGTGGAAGGTTGTTGCAAGCAGTGAAAAGTTTCTACAATGGTAATAAAGCATGTGTTAGGATAGGAAATAAAGTGAGCGGTTGGTTTCCAGTGAGAGTGGGGCTGAGACAGGGATGTGTGATGTCGCCGTGGTTGTTTAACTTGTATGTTGGTGGAGTGGTGAGAGAGGTGAATGCTCAAGTGCTTGGACGAGGATTGAAACTGGTAAACGAGAATGACCATGAATGGGAGAAAAATCAGTTGTTGTTTGCGGATGATACTGTACTGGTTGCA
>NC_090763.1:34959024-35101524 GCF_036898095.1 Palaemon carinicauda
CTCTACATTAATCAATGTCTTTAAAAATAGAGAAGACTTCTTAAGTCCCTGCTAAAATTTCATTTTCTAGTTCACGATACTGCTAATAAAGAAAACGTTAATATGATTTTAGATGGTGTACCTATTTAATTTAAAAGCAAATCTCGAATTGTAGATAGAATACCACTCGGCATTATCTTAAACAGGTACCTGTGGTGATATTTACATTTAAGACAGGTAGGTTATAAGGAATGTATTTGATAAATATTATAGTTTAGTCTAAGTTGTAATAACAACTGACTACTGTCAATCTGCAAGCGATAGTTTAAACTCACAACAAATTTACCACAATGACAATGATGCACTATCTCAGCACACACACACACACACACACACACACACACACACACACACACACACATATATATATATATATATATATATATATATATATATATATATATATATATATATATATATATATATATATATTAGATAGATAGATAGATAACTAGAAAGATATAAATGTGTGTGTCTCTTGACAAAGTATAAAAATGTCATGTAAAATTATTTGGAGAGAACTAGAAGGCTTTATATTTGCTAGGATTGCTGTTTGAGCATCACAGTTACCACTTCTTTGAAATATAATAATTTCTCAAAAGCCAAGAGACTACTTGAACTCCAAGATTTATTGTAAATGTGCTGAGATAGTGCATCATTGTCATTGTGGTACCCTACCTAATTCTGATATATATATATATATATATATATATATATATATATATATATATATATATATATATATATATATATATATATATATATATATCAGAATTATCCCATCACCCTCCATAGGAGGTAATCCAGATTCCAGATATGAAAGAAAACATTAATGATTGCCACATTCATTATTCAGTTATTGAATTGAAGATGAAAACCTGTGCATAAAACTTCCACAATATTATCTACTTCATACACCTTGCATGTCAAATCCCCTTTCGAGTCTATTTACAGCTCCAAACATGTCTGAACTATACAGTCCCTTCACTGTAACGCTCACATAAAACATATTCTTTCCACATGCCCGAACCATCTCAAAAGAGTCAAAATGCTTTGAGCAATATTTCATCTACGCTCACCATTTTACCTCTCAATATTTCTCAAAAATCCCCACCCTTTGTGTGTTTTCATCACATATGATACATAGTTAATTCATTGCAACAACGACAAACATTTTGCACATATTCAAAGTCATTATATATCTTCACTTCTGTAAAGGAGAGGTGATTCAATAATCCCTTTATACATTTCGACCCTGGTTTAGATAGACACTCTAACTCTCTTCCCAATTTTCAGCTTACAAATTGCTCCCTCCCTTGCTGCACCCAAAAACCTAGATGAATCCAATGCATTCCTTACTCCATAATAGTATGCATTGCTCTATTTTCCTGTTTTTATCGCGTACCCTTGTAAACCCTGAATACACTTCATCTTAACTTTATTCTATGCCAGAAAACTCGAATTCTGTCAACCAATCTTCTATTACAAGACCCTTCCCAAAGGCTTTCACTAGTTTTTGCAATTTCTCTTCATGATCTCCAATCAGTATTTATCAACTGCAAATATCATCCATTCTACTCTCCATTCTTAATTCCTCTTACCCCACATAATTTCAAAAACAGATTTCTGCTACTGTTGACGTTGCTTCATTTATCAACCAAATAGACAAAATTTCCTTACCTCAGGTCCACTTTCATACCAGTTACCTTCCTGGCTACACAATTCATTGAGAAAACTTGGTTTTATACAGACTTCTAAGAGTAGAAGAGCTTTAGCTATGGTAAGCAGCTCTTCTAGAAGAAGGACACTCCAAAATCAAACCATTGTTCTCTAGTCTTCGGTAGTGTCATAGCCTCTGTACCATGGTCTTCCACTGTCTTGGGTTAGGGTTCTCTTGCTTGAAGGTACACTCGGGCATACTATTGTATCTAATTTCTCTTCCCCTTGTTTTGTTAAAGTTCATATAGTTTATATAGGAGATATTTATTTAATGATTTTACTCTTCTTAAAATATTTTATTTTTTCTTGTTTCCTTTCCTGACTGGGCTATTTTCCCTGTTGGGGCCCCTAGGCTTATAGCATCCTGTTCTTCCAACTAGGGTTGTAGCTTAGCAAGTAATAATAATAATAATAATAATAATAATAATAATAATAATAATAATAATAATTCCATATTGCCTATCCATTGATCCCAACAAAAACAATAACTAGATACATGCACGCCTCAAACAGCATTTTGTCTTTACTGCCAAACTTATTTCACAACTGTATCATACTAAACACCGGATACGCAAACATTGATCAGTGTGTAAACAAATCTACACGGTTTTCCCGCTATTCTTTATTTTAGTGTTGCTTTCTTAATTTAGATGTTACAATGCTAAGTAATATTATTTCCTTATAACTCCAACAGCCGTCTCTGTCATATTTCCCTGAAGTAATTGTATTATTATTCCCTTGAAATGATTTTTTTTTTCTTTTTTTACCCAGACATACCGTACGTAGGCTTACAAAGGTGCCGTTATAGTATGTGGCCTACCTTTCGAGTGTGGCCTACGGAATTTTGTCTCTGATATAGTATGTGGCCTACATACTGTTATTACGAATATTGATCATGTAAGTACACATGGATTTCAGTATTTAACTATGTAGTTAATGTTAATGTTGTGTAAGGGGGGGGGGGGTGCGCCCCCCCGTGTAAGGACACGGCATTTAGCATAGGTTAGGTGGGTTTTTTAAGTTAGCTTCTCCCGTCGTACTCGTAGGTAAGGACACGGCTTTTAGCATAGGTTAGGTGGGTTTTTTAAGTTAGCTTCTCCCGTCGTACTCGTAGGTAAGGACCAGGCTTTTAGCATAGGTTAGGTGGGTTTTTTAAGTTAGCTTCTCCCGTCGTACTCGTAGGTAAGGACCAGGCTTTTAGCATAGGTTAGGTGGGTTTTTTAAGTTAGCTTCTCTAAGGTAGGACACATTCAAACCGGCTTAGGTAGGACACATTCAAACCGGGTAGGCCACATACTATAACAGATCCAAAAAGGTAGGCCACATACTATAACGGCACCCTTACAAATCTAGCCGGTCACTCATTTACACTTTCATGCCTACTACGGCACTTCACTTATAACGACAAGAAAGAATAATCTATTTAAAAAAGTCACATACAATAACTGAAAAATGAGTAGGGGTCCTCAGATTCTACCAAAAGGATGTCTGGTGCTGACTCATGGACTGTAGGATTGCTAGAACATGTGTATGACCGGAAAGGCTAGGTAACTTACTGCAAGAAAAAGAATACTGATAGCTGACGAGATAATAACAGTTCTACTATGCCTCGGGAGAAAAAAAAATATAAACTCGCCACAATATCCATTTTATTTGAATGTGCATTCGTCAATTTTCTATCTCGAGATGATGATTTTGATTTGATTTTCACTGATTGTCAAATAGCCTACTCGTCTAGAAAGGGGTATCTTGTTTTCATACAAAAACTTAAAATTTATATCCAAACCGTTATAGAAGTAGAAACGTTAATGGTTTTCCTTTCTAGTTGAAATTTAAAATAAATTGTCTTTGAGGTTAATTGTAGTTTTGTTTAAGGATTCTGCCATGAAGGCTAACTCTTCATCGGGTTGCATTGCCATTAATCGATTTTATCAACAGGAAAAAAGCTCACACCTAAATTTATCTCAATTTCAATCATTTTCTTTCACTAGATTAAAGTGTAATCGATTATGAACTTCGTATCATGATGCTACCGCTAGAGGGTTATGAGGTTCTTTGACTGGCCAGACTGTACTGCATTGGATCCTTCTCTCTGGTTACGGTTCTTTCCCTTTTCTTACACAGACACCGAATAGTTAGGCCTATTCTTTACAGATTCTCCTCTCTCATACACGTGACAACACTGAGATTACCAAACCATTTTTCTTAACCCAAGGGGTTAACTACTGCAATGTAATTGTTTAGTGGCTACTTTCCTCTTGGTAAGGGTAGAAGAGACTCTTTAGCCATGATAAGCAGCTCCTCTAGGAGGAGGACACTCCAAAATAAAACCATTGTTCTCTAGTCTTGGGCAGTGTCATAGCCTCTTCCGCTGTCTTAAGTTAGAGTTCTCTTGCTTGAGGGTACACTCGAGCACACTATTTTATCTCATTTCTCTTTCTCTTGTTATGTTAATGTCTTCATAGACTATTTAGGAAATATTTATATTAATGTTGTTGCTCTTCTTAAAATATTTCATTTTCCCTTGTTTCCTTTCCTCACTGGGCTATTTTCCCTGTTGGGGCCCTTGGTCTTACAGAATCCTGCTTTTCCAACTAAGGTTGTAGCTTAGCAGTTGATAACAACAACAACAACAACAATAATAATAATAATAATAATAATGATTATTAAAGAGTAATTGATTATGAACTTCGTATCATGATAATGCAAAACACCGTTAGGGGCGGGGTTTGGGTCTTATCACGCAGTCAATGAATCATAATCAGCAGATTGAAAGCATAATACTTTTGTTGTGGTCCTGTAATCGACAACTACTATAATATTTTGGTAAGTATTGGATCGTATCTCTTATATAAGTTATTTCACTCTGTATTCAAAGATATATTTTATAAATTACAGGGAAGTTTGGGTTTTTATTTCATAACATCAGCAATAACAAAAAAGCGAACAAGGTTTGTTGATAGTTACGGGCAAATGAAGTAGTGCACGATGTTAATACTAAACAATCAAGAACACTAATTTATTCATTCTGTTGTAATTTGGAAACAATTTGTAGTAATTTATTTAAGAATCAAAGTTCTCTTAGATATAGAGGTATTTGTTAATTCAAAATATATAAATAAAACTTGTGTTAGGTGATGTAAAATAAGAGATACGACAACTAAACAATCAAGAACACTAATTTATTCATTCTGCTGTAATTTGGAAACAATTTGATGTTATTGGTTTGAAAATTAAAGTGTTCTTAGATATAGAGGTATTTATTAATTCAATATGTAAAAATAATTTACGTAAAACCTGTGTTCGGTGATGCAAAATAAGAGATACGACAACTTTGAATAATCTGTACGATTTTTATACAAATTCTGTCGGCTGCAGATGTTGTTAATGGTGTAGTGTAGCAACCGAAATTCACCTATTACCTTTATGCGGTGTCTGTGTGTTTCCAACAGTAGGATTATATTAGTGCCATATGATATAATTTATATATTTAAAAGATTGGTGAGTTTTGACGTTGGTATTATTGAAAAGTAGCTGATTAATATCTAAAAGTAGTGTTTGTTATTTGGGTAACCCTAAGATTAGCTTCGCCTACTGTAGCCAATACTCGTGTGTGTTTTCCAGTTTCCAGTTATTGAAGATTTATCCTAAGTCAGTAACTTCATTCTCATTTAATTGCCTAGTTTAAGGTAGGAGCAGAGCCCCAGACCTATTGCAAACCTGGGGTAGTATATTGGGAGCCTTTGTATATCAGCGGCCAGTTCCTCACGCGTGCAATAAAAATGGACATCAACTAACCTAACCTACAAGCCATGTCCTTACCTATTTATCTAAGAGGGGTGGCTAACGCCCCCCTGCGACCCCCCTTACACTGCCGTATGCAAAGTTAAACATAATAATAAATACATGTGTCCGCTATCATACATACACCCCCTCGTATGCTTTTCTGATACGCCAGTGGGTATAACTTTACAAGTCTATTACACCAGACGCACCTGTTAACTATTCCAAGTAAAGGTAACTTGATGGGTTTAATATGGGGTTCTATGTAAGATGATGGCCATACCTTATAACTCCCTGTTTGCGATCCTATCGCTGAGAATTTGCAGTCTAAAGGGGTTCACGTTAATTAAATAGGTATGGCTTATAGGTTAGGTTGGGAAGTTTAGGTTAGATAGTGTTCTTTTGTACGTATTCCTGCCGTCGTTATACAAAGGCTCCTAATTGTGTTATTCCCTTTACCAGTAATGGTGCACTGACTAGGTAAGGTTAGGAAGGGAGTTGGTACCGAAGTTGACTTATCAGTTTGATTTAGTAAAACTAGTTTCAACCGTTCTTTTAACAATACCTGAGCCAGCCCATGCCCACTAATCTACAAACCTTCCCTGTTCAGGGATACATTGATGGTTGATGAGTAAGAATGTTTCTACGTCTGTTTAATTATAGGGGATGTGCAGTGCAAACTTCCGTGTATTAAAGCTCTTGTAGCTCATGCACAGCATAATAAGCTAGTACTTGCCTCTATTTCCTTGCAAATGGAGTGCTCAAGAGGCTTTCTTGCTCTAGGGCTGAGAATCTATGATTGTTCAATCAGTCTCCTTTATTTTTTGTACCATCTTGGAATTATTCATTCTCATATGAATGTCTTCATACAGTTATCTCTTTTTACTCATTGTTCATTCACATTATTGTCTTCATATGTGTTTCCTAGTTATATGAAAGTGCATGGCCATATGTAAGCCATGTCTAATTGTATGATATTTAATCAGTCATCATCATGAAAAAATAGTTACCAAAATCTAAACTGAGTTCTGAAATAGTAACGAAACACAGTTAAAACACTGGAGCTTTTGTTTGCTGGGACTTCTGGACGCATAGAAAACGTGGTTTTCCATCTCATTTTCTATGGAGTTCGTTTGTAGGAATGTTCATTGTAATACAATTACCTCCTTGCTTAATTGCGCTAATGAGTAATTGTTTTTTGTTCTACTGTAGTTTGCCTCTCTCATGATTAAACATTATCTCATTTCTCGTATGTTGTGGTAAGCGGAACATGTTTCGCTATACATGTTAGCCCCGTGGGCTAGTATTTCAGCGTTAAATATCAATTACTGTATACAAACTTAACAAATAGGTGCGAGTTGAAGCTTCGTACTTCAGTTTCGTGTTCGAACATTAGACTTGGCTTCCTTTTCTACTGTAACCTTTCATTATCAACAAGGTGAATAAAGAAGAAGCTATAAATGTACAGTATTTTATATCCCAATTTTGAAAACAGATCACCAAAAGGTTCAGAATATAAAACGTCGGGCTCTTTATTCTGTTAGAATAAGTTACTTATAACAGAAGCACCACCTATCAGTGTTTTTCTGAACTACCCATAGACAGTGAAAGGATCCTCCTGTGGCCTGTGCTAAGATGACCAAAGGAGCAAAATGGGAATTTTTGCACTGTTCTATAAGGAAGCCATAATTTTTATGTATGTCAGAAGGTTAATTTATTTCCGCCTTGTATTTTGAAAATATGGTGTATTCGACAGCTCTTGTGATTAAAGGTTGAGGAGGGTGGGTTTCAGTTCCAGTTTCAGATTCATCAGAGTAGATGTTCACCAGAGCATCAACCAGGCAAGCCAAACCCCCATTGTGGTGGCCAACCACAGCAGTGGCCTCCCTAGTAAACAGCTTAAACTCAAAGTTCCGCGCAGAGATCAATCTGCCTCCATGCGAATGCTAGGCAAACACGTTACCACTGTACTAGCCAGGAGGCTAGTACAATATTTAAAGTTATTTTATCTTGTTCTTTAGATTTTAAGGAACTCCCAGTTTATAATCTCTTATTTAGTAAACTTTTGTGTTTAAATCCTATTTGTTCCATAACTGGAATACAAACCTATGCTATTTATAAGGGGTATTACTTTCGGCGAAGCTGAAAGGACGAACCATTAAAATTTTAGCGAGGGTTAACTACCCATCCTGCTAGTTAGCTGGGAGGGAAGAGGTTTGTTAGGGGGTAGCTTGCTAACTTTCTCTGCCCACACGTGTGATTTAGCTCGCTTTGCTTTTAGCTCAATTGGTGAATGGTCGTTGCCGCTTTTCATCCTGACCAAATTATTTTGGATTGCCATTAATTGCTCTTTGTTTGTGCTTTCTCTTTATTAGTGTGTGTGTGTTTGTGTTGACTTCTGCCGACCATGTGTACCTGCTCCGGATTTCAAGGCCGGCCCTGCAGTACCTTCATGTTGGCCGTGGACACTGATCGTCACACCCTTTGGCACGCCTGCAGAGGTTAACTGTATGATAGTGAAAATAAGTGTAGTGAGTGTCGGAAGTGGTCTACCTCCCAATGGGAAAGGTTTGGGCGACAATGAAAGAAGTCAAAGCGGGATATTTCTCCTTTGAAGATTTCTTCGAAAGGTAAAATACCGCTTCCCGACCTTCCCCTGAGGCTCCTACTCGATCGGCCTCTTCCGAGAGACCGTCGAGTAATAACGTAGGCCCTTTAATTTTCGATCAACCCCGGTCCTCGAGAGATGGTGTTACTTCCCCTGGCGAAGCAATCCCACCACTTCCCCTAAGTGAGGCCTTGTGTCTTTCTCCTTTTGTACAGGTGTGGTCGTCCTTAGGGCTTCCGGGTCCGCCCTCCAAGGACTCCTTGCTGCAGCTCATCATCCTTGGTGCTAGTTTGCAACCTTTGTCAACTTCAGAGGTGGATCCTCTGTCATACGTCGATGTATTGGTGTCTGAGGCATCGTCTGCTGCTAATGCCCCTGCCTCTTCAGACTCTTCAGCTGTTGCTGCTGACTGTGCTACCCCTGTTCCTGATCATCCTTCGGGGGGAAGCAAAATCTTTCGTCTGTATCCTGCGAGTGTTTCTCCTCGGAGGAGTAGTTCACTTTTAGAGACTTCTCTGCAGAGGACTGCTGCTTTTAAAGGTCAGCTTGCTGATCCACCAGCCCCCAGAGGGCTTCATCGATCTCGTAGAGCTTGCCCTCCGCTTCGCCTTAGAGGTCGCCCTTCGCCATTGGTGAAAAGCCACCTCTTCGGCTCTTCAGCCTCATTTTTGCAGCTTTCCCCCCACAGAAGAGCCTCCTCTTCCGTCGTCTCCTAGCCCTCAACCTTCACCCATTCCTGGACCTTCCTCTGACAACGTTGCCGCTAGTCCTCAAACTTCGGTCTTGGACTCCTCTGTGGATCCCTCGCGATCCCCCATGGAGGATGTTCGCCCTTTCAAAGGGCACATTCCTGTTCCTGCATCGTGCCAACCTTCTGACCTGCTTTCTCCATTCCTGCCTCGTGATGTTTCAAAACATCTCTCGCCCTCGAGAACGCGCCTTCCTTCACAGCGTTCCAGACCTTAGGCTGGGCGTCAACGTTCATCAGTGCTCGCCAACATCGTGTCAGCGCTTTCCAGAACATCACCGCTCTCCAGTGCACCAGCGCTCTCCAATGCCCTAGCGATCTCCTGATCGCTGGTGCTCTCCAGCACGTTCTCGCTGTTCAAAGCACCATTGCTCGACAGCTTATCTACGATCACTGGTGCAACAGCTCTCACTAGCGCAACAGCTTTCAGTAGGGCGACAGCGGTCTCCTGCACTTCTGTGCTCCCCCACTTGTCAGTGCTCTTCAGTTTGCAAACCCTCTTTTGCACATCAGCACTCTCCATCTTACAAACACTCTCCCACTCGTCAGCGCTCTTCAGCTTGCAAACCCTCTCCTGCGCATCAGCGCTCTCCAACTTGTAAACGCTCTCCCACACGTCAGCGTTCTTTAGCTTGTAAACGCTCTCCAACTTGCAAACGCTCTCCTGCGCACCAGCGTTCTCCTTTGCGCCAGCTCGTCAGCGCTCTCCAGCTTGCTAGCGCACCCGCACTCACCTGCTCCCGCCTGCGCACCAGCATTCTCTGGCTCACCAGCACTCACCTGCACACCAGCATTCGCCTGCTCACCATTGCTCTCCTGCGCAGCATTTTCCTGCTTGCTTGTGCTCTCCTGCGCACAAGTGCTTTATGGCTCGCCTATACTCCAGCGCTCGCCAACACGCCACCACTCTCCTGCGTAATTCCGTAAGAGTCAAAAAGAGCAAAAAGGCAGACTTTTTGACTGGTCGCCATCGCCCCATTCCCCTCCCCACAAACGCATTACAGCGCGCCCGACGGGAAAAGGAGGAAGACGTTCCTCAGAAGTGTTCAAGATTCCGAAGATTCCATCTTCGAAGGCAGACTCACCGGATCAACCATCGGTCAAGACTCCTCACAGGGATCCATTGATCCCTTTCTCTTCAGGAGCTCTCTCTAACAGTGGCACACCTTGGTTCAGTGCCATGGTTAGAGCAGTTGTACAAGCCTTCGGGCCTGCTTTATCATCTCGCTCTTCGGAGAGCTCACAACATCCAAAGGTTCCAGCAGATCTGTAAAGAACCTCAGACACGGTAACGTCCCTTAGGGTAAAACTGATTCCTGTCAGGCTTTCGAGCCCTGTCCTTCCCGACTCGCCCTCTGGACGCTTTCCTGCTTCACCTCTGCCGAGGCAGTCTTGCGAGATTCAAATTTCCTCTCTTTCACCTTCGGAGGAAAATTCTCTTAGGCACAGAGAGTTCTCCACCACCAGCGGAAGTCAGGAAGGACAACTCCATCCAGCCTTCGATGCTGGTGTCCTATGTCCTTCCCTGGAAGGAATCAAAGACTCTAAGAGGCTTCCGAAGTTCTCTTCAAGGACCTCCAGGCCTTCAGGAACTACCAGTCACTAGGAATGTTCTCGACCCACCCCGAGAGGAGCTCTCTTGGGTGGAAGATGGAGACTTTGCTGCCAGTCCCACTTCAGAGGGGGAGCAGAAAGAGTCAGAACATGCCTTCTGTTAAGTCCTGACTCTCATCAGGGTACTCTACGGGTTTACCGACGTGGAGATACCCCCATGAGTGGGCAAAGACACAGTATTAGATTGTGTCTTTGGCACTCGGAAGTCACCCAAGACCAGCGCATCCTTGCCCTGGTCTCAAGGGCTAAAGAGTGCCCGGGCAAAGATTGGCCAACAGCTCTCCGAGCTCTCCTCTCAATGCTCCGGCTCTACCGCCAAGCTTCTCCCACCTCCTCTCATACAGCAAAAGAGGTATTTTGAAGTTTTGGATGAGCCTCATCCAGCTCTTTCACTTCACCACCCTCTGGAAGAGCTCACCAAGGGAGTCTCTCTTGAGATGCTCTCCAACCATCGGATCACTTTCTCGTCAGCCGAGATCCTCAACCAGGAAAAGGTCACAAAGTATGCCATGTATACTACTTAGTGGCTTGATCTTTGGTTGAGGACCCCGGGAATCGTGCCAAGGATTTTTCCAAGGAACGCACCAGGAAAGCTATGGAAACTTTCCTTCTCTCAGGCACTCTCACCATCAAGTTTCTCGCTTATGAAGTCTTGAACTTATGGGCGAACACCATCCTGAAACGTCGGGTGAAATCTCACCAAGACTCCCTCCTCCATAGGGCTTTGACATCCAAGCCCTGTAAAAACCACCAGCGCCTCAGCAGTCCCGAGTAGTTAAGGCTTCAACGAACAAGACAGTACTGAAGACAGTGATGTCTAAGAGGCCCTTTCCGACCAAGGACAGGAAAGGCGCTAAGTTCTCCAGGGGAGGAAAATTTCTTTGAGGAGTGGCCGAGGCTGCAAACCCAGGGATAGGCATTCTTCCCGCTTATCCACCAGTAAGGGGATGCCTACAAAGTTGCTGGGACAGGTGGAAGCAACTCGGGGCCAAGCCCTGGAAGTCTCAATAGACTCCTTTGCGATGGGAACAGCAAAGTGGCTAGCCCTCCGGGCAGAATTCCGGACCCTGTTGAAGAAATGTGCTCTCCAAGAGATCTTCGACGAGTTCCCAGGCTTCTTCAGTCGACTCATTCTTGTGAAAAAGGCGTCTGGAGGCTGGAGACCAGTCATCAACCTCTCAGCTCTGAACAAGTTTGTCAAGCAAAGAGATGGTAGATACAGTCAAACAAGCGGTAAGACCACGGGACTTCATGTGTATACTGGACCTAAAGGACACGTACTTCCAGATCCCAATCCATCCATCTTCAAGTAAGTACTTAAGATTCAGCCTAGACAACAGGAAATACCAGTTCAAGGTGCTCTGCTTTGGTCTTTCCGTACCACCTCATGTCTTCACCAGAGTGTTCGCCCTAGTGTCATCTTAGGCACACAGGATTGGTATTAGTCTCCTTCGCTATCTGGATGACTGGCTAATCCTAGCGGACTCTGTGTCAACCCTTCTTCAACACCGAGACAAAGTCTGGGGTTTTGCCAAGATCTGGGGATCATGCTAAACCTTGAGAAGTCCTCCCTGATTCCTACGCAGAGACTGATGTACCTAGGCATGATATTAGACACCAATCTCCACAAAGCCTTCCCATCAGACGACAGGATAATGAGGCTGAGAAACCTTTCTCAGACCCGAAGAACTTCTAGCCCAGACGTGGCTACGTCTTCTCAGGCACCTTTCATCTCTGCCCAGTCTAGTTCCCAGTGGTTGCCTCAGGATTCGATCTCTCCAGTGGCGACTCGAGTCCCTGTGGAATCAGGCTTTCGACTCCCCGGATATCCTGATCCCCATGGGATCAGCGGAACAGATGGACCTCGAATGGTGGGTGTCAGACGAGAATCTACAAAAGGGAGTGGATCTTCTTGTCCTCCCCAAGATTTGATGCTGTTCTCAGACGCTTCAAAAAAAAAAAAAAAGGGTTGGGGGGCCCATGAGCTGCGCCACATGATCTCAGGCCTCTGGTCAGTCAGAAGAGTATCTCTCCATAAATCTCTTGGAGATGAAGGCCGTCTTTCTGGCTCTTCAACAGTTCCACCAGTTCCTGGCAGGCCACTCAGTGGTGGTGATGAGCGACAACACCACAGTAGTGGCTTACATCAACAAACAAGAAGATACCTTTTTGCAGCCCCTATCCCATCTAGCAGTAGAGATATTGAGATGGGCCGAGATTCACTCGATACCACTATCGGCACGCTTTATTCCAGGCAAAAGGAATGTGCTTGCTGACAATCTGAGCAGAGCATCTCGGATAATATGTACCAAGTGGCCTTTGGATCATCTAGTAGCCAACAAAGTCCTGACTTTGTGGGGTTCTCCAACTGTGGATCTCTTCGCAACGGCCCTGAACTTCAGACTCCCGTTGTACTGCTCCCCAATCCCAGACCCCAAGGCTCTCTAGCAAGATGCATTCCAACAACGGTGGGGCAACATCGACATTTACACCTTTCCCCCGTTCTGTCTGATAAGGAGGGTACTCAACAAGGCCAGAACATCGGTCAACCTCTCAATGACACTCATAGCTCCGCTATGGCATCATGCGGAATGGGGAACCGAACCATCTGCAACTCCTGATGTAGTCTCCAAGAGAACTCCCTCCATGACACAATCTACTCAAAGAACCACAAAGCCGTAGCATCGCTACAACTTCACACTAGAGACTATTCAGCATCTCCTCACTCAAGGAGGATTTTCGCAACAAGTTGCGAGCAGGATGTCTGGGTACTTAAGGAAGTCATCAGCAGCAGTCTACTAAGCAAAGTGGAAAGTCTTCTGTGGTTGGTGTCGTGGAAATGTGTCTTTCAGTCTCGGCTGTTAAAGGCTGGCTATCGCTCACCCTTAGACTCAACGGAATGGACATTTCCTCATCGCTAGAACTTTCCTTACTCATACGTAGTCACGAACTTACCTGTCTTCAGTCTGAAGTGAGACCTCCCCCCATGGAACATGGTTCAAGGTCCCTAAAGAGACCTTCCTATGAACCATCACGCCAGGCAACAGATCGCCACTTGACTTGGAAGACGGTGTTCCTACTAGCTATGGCTTTGGCCAAGCGAGTTGGCAAACTTCGTGGTCTCTCATAAGATATTTCCCATTCAATGGGATGGGGAGAGGTAACGTTCAGCTTCATCCCTGAGTTTGTGGCCAAGACTCAGAATCTGGGAATGGTGGATCCCCGATTCGACTCCTTCCAGATTTTGAGTCTCCGCTCTGTAACTGATGACCCTGATCATCTCTTACTCTGCCCAGTGAGGAGTTTGAGACTGTATCTCAAGAGAACAGCCGCAGCCCTTTGCCGTGTGCCTGCACTTTTTGTCAGCACAGGGAGGACCAAGAGGAGGGTCACTAAAACACCATCTCTGCATGGATTCGCAAGGTCATAGACTATGCCCTAAATCCGGACCCCCCTCCCTCACGTCTCCCCAGAGCTCACGATTTCAGGGGCGTAGCTACGTCCTTGGTGTTCAAGTGAAACTTCTCAGTGACCCAGGTTCTACAGGCTGGGGTGTGGAAACGTCGGAATACGTTCACCAACCACTACCTGCAAGATGTGATCCACAGGAGGCTTGATACGTTCTCTATCGGCACTGTGGTGGCTGCACAACAGTTGGTTGTATACCTCAAGCTCCTTATTGGACAAGTAGCAGAAGGTTGAGGGCACTGTTAACCCGGTTTTAGTCTACGTGAATAAAAAGGTTTGACTAGCTCTTATTTTTTTCTTCATCCTCCCTTCTCTTGGAGAAAGCAGCATCCTGGGTTCTCTGCACAAGCTGACCTCAAACCACTGTAGGTAAACCATGCTTCCTTGTGTACCTAGTAATAAGCTAAAACTGTTGCGTCCCCATATCCTGGCGAGGTGGTATTGGGAAAGTCTTTGTTACAACAGTTTTTGCTACAAAGACTTGAAATAATGTTTACCTGGACAGTCACACTTCTAAATATCTTAACACACAGCTTGCGTAGGCCGCGGACCTTGTGTAGCAAGGTTTAGCGAGGTGCAGGGACTTCTTATTTTTGGTACAAACCTATTCAAAATAAGGAGCCCCCAGGTAAAACCAAAAAGCCATATTGTGAGCGACGTCCACCCTCCTAATGGATGAGTCGCTCCTAATAAATAGTGTAGGTTTGTATTCCAGTTACGGAACAAATGACAAATTCGTAGATAATTTGTATCTTTTCCAACGATACAAACCTTTTGCCATTTATACAAGCTTTCCTGCAAGATCTGTCCTACCTCAAAGCAAAGTGAGTTAAATCACAGGTGTGGGAGCGGTAGCAAGCAACCCCCTCTAACCCGCTAACTAGCAGAATGGGTAGTTAACCCTCGCTAAAATTTTAATGGCGCGTCCTTTCAGCTTCGCCGAAAGTAATACCCATAATAAATAGTTGAAGGTTTGTATCGTTAGGAAAAATACAAATTATCTACGAATTTGTCATTTTACCAAAAAAAAAATATTTTCATTTATTTGGAATTTACCGACATCAGTAGCATAGGGAGTAAATTTCAGCATAGTGTTTGGGAGTGTTGATTGTGAATGGCTTTTGATGTTGCTGTACAAAAATATACATTACATACTGATTTTTTTTTAACAGATAGAGGATGGAACATAATTAGAGGCAGCAGTAGTAAGATGCGCGTATTGCGTTCAGTATTAGGAGGATGTATGTGTGTGGTGGCATGCGTGGTGGTTTTAACCACACTCACTTCCACTCCTCCTGCTGGACCAGCCATCCATTCCATTGTATCACACAACTTGAAGGTAAGGGTTTGTATTTTGAATTTTTATGAGTTATGTCTAAGCAAATAATTATTGATATAAGGAATTTCTGTAGTAAAATTTTTATTATAGTAGTGGTTTTCAGTTTTTAATGCTTGTCCTTCTAATTGAAGGTTGTGTGCATATTAGAAATACTAGTTAAGTTAAATTGTGTAGTTTTGTAATCTAGCAACTAGGAGTCTCATTAACATAATGGAGTTGCATATGTATAAGGAAGGTTTTCTCAAACTCAGGAGCATGCCAACATTTTGTAGAGACCACTATTCTGAGTGACAGTCATGGAAACAATAAGGTAACATCGTCGGTTTTTTTGAGGATTCAACATCAATACCCATCCTCTCAGATGCCCTTGCAACTTAGTACCGTAATGAATCCATCTGTTTCTGAAATAGTATTCCAAACGGATGCATCGAGGCAGATTTTCTTCCAAAGTTCGAGTGTCTCAGTTGTTTCTGGTAATCATGTAGCCAACTGCATCCCAAAGACTTTGGAGCACAGCTCATCAGATTCACTTCCGGCTGGAGATGGTTCCAACCCAGACAAAAAATACTACAGACCCCCGGTGATTATTGGATGTGAAAAAGCAGGGGAAATAGGGGATTGTTCCTACATGAATACAAACCTTCATCCTATCAGAAGATGGTTTCGTTGGGAACAAGTTTTCCTTTCTGAAAGAGAGACCTTAGTCCTATGTATGATAAGCGCACTTGCTATCGCAGATCTTCAGAGCTGTGTGGACCTTCTCTTGCTAATGCACTTGCTCGCAAGCGATATGAGTCTGAGCATGCAATGGGTTTTGGACTGAATTGCCATTTACCAGTGAATGTGCTGCTTTGACAGCGCAACTTTCCCCAACTAAATTGAAAAACCTTGCCTTGCTAGACCTTGTCTGTGCTTTGCAAGTTCCCCCAATACTGTAGTGGCTTTAACATAAGCGCATGCAGTGACAAATTTACACTCAATCCTATGGATCAGACGGTGCTGCTTTTAGTGCACTCTGCCCAAGGCAAGATATTTCATTGTCTCAAATGCTTAGTTGTGCTTATGCGTGCTTTCTATAAAAACAAAGCTAATAATGAGGACTGAATACTCATTGAAACATTTGCCTTGGTGCACAGGAGTTAGCCATTTCTGAACAGTACTGATACACCAGAACCGCTAGGCACAACTGTTGAATTAGCCTAGAATTGGAACAGGGCAGGTTATACTACAATCACTGTCTATGCCTGAAGGCTTTCTGGCCTCCCTAGATTGCACAAACATAGCAAAATCAGCAAAAAGCTTATGAAGTTCGCTACTATCAACCCCAGCAAGCTTGGAAATACGTATTGACCACAATGTAATCAACTAGCTTACATTTCTCTGGAGTTTCTCCTGAACTAAAAGTCAATTTAATTTTACGACTGGAATCTTTCATGTGAGAAGCCACTAATGGAATATATTTTTTCATAAGAGGAACTCTTAGTTCCCTAAGTTCCTCACAACAGTTATTCAAGTCAGACTTTTGTCCTCACAGGAATGTATATAAATCCAGAAGAAGACTTCTATTAATTTATGGTAATCAATAAGGATTTTCTAGATAACTTATAAATCACAAAATTCACATTGTGGAGTTTGAGTAGTGTGACTTCGATTCAATGCTGCAATGAGAGAACTAAAAGACAGCGAGCCTTACCGCATCAGTAAACCTCGCCGGTGCTCTTTTAATCATTACAAAAGGGTCTTTGCAGAATTCCTCTCGCCCTATTTGCATTTGCTTTTATATCCTTCCACTCTACGTCCATTCCTTTTTCCTCTCTTCCATCTGTCTGTGTGCAACCCCTTCTAACTTTTACCTCATCGCATTACTATGGTTTTACCCTAGATACCCCTGGGCACTGAATAGCCTCATTGTTGGGCTATTTAATCATAATTCATAAATCCAATCCAAAGCAAAGGAGATCTATCATGGCCATGTGCAAGTATTGTAGGACACCAGCATGCAATCTTGATACTCGACTAGCGGGGCAGGCATATTACAAGAAAAGAAAATGGGAATTTTATTGCAGTGTCTTACCGAACAATTATATAGCTGTAGGTTCCCTACGACGGCAGACAATAGATTCAAAACTACCGCGGTGGCGCCACCATCGCTGATGTAGGTGACGTCATCTCCCTCCACTCGAGGGAGCTACAGGTACAATTGTCCAGGTAACATCAATTCTTCTCTGCCGGCTTCTGTTGAACATCGGTGGTCGGTGCAGAATTTTTTTCTTCATTTGTTGGGAAGTATTATCTCTCCAATATCGGTGAAGTATTCAAACTCCGTGTTGTAGGATTGAAGCTGAATTTTTTTTTCTACAATTTTGTGGTCATACTATCATGTCGGACTCTAGTCCTTCAGTAGTTAGGTTTTGTGCCGGTACAGAGTTGCCAGGTTTTCTAAAGGAAAGGCCAACTTCTAATCTACAGAAACTTTAAAAGGCCAACCCATTAGTAGAAAAAGGCCAAATATACAGTATTATTTGACTCGCCTCTTTTCATATTGCTAACAGCCAACCAGTTTTTTAAAAAAGGCCAAATTGAGGTCTTTTGTCCTGAAAAAAAGACCAAACTGGCAAGCCTGTGCCAGTACAGTAGGTGCAAAACTAGGTTAGTTAAATTAATTTATGATTTGCACACGAGTGAATTAAGTGTAGGGGTTGTGAGTGTCCTAGAGAATCTACTTGTGATGAATGCAAGGTTTGGAGTGAAGAACAGTGGAAAGTGTTTGTTTCTCACTCGGGGAAGATAATTAAGGATAGGAAGAGGAAGGCGGCTCTCAGAGCTGAAAGTAAGACTAGTTTAGCTTCTTCGGCTTCTTCTATTGAAGCTCCTGCTCCTATTCCTTCTCCTTCTCCTTCTCCTCTTATTATGTCTTTGATCTTGAGTCCTCCTGCTCTTGCTCCTGTAACTCCTTTGCCAATTTCCCGTAGAGTTTCTCCTGACACCATTGCCAGCCTCGAGTCTAAATTTGAAAAGAAATTTAATGTATTAGCTAATATGGTGATGCAGTTCAAGTTTATCTGTAAAGTCTTTCATAGGAAAGACTTTCTAGTAAAGTGATAAGTGTCAGTGCAGTGCTATCTGAGGGGTGGCTGTTTGTCCCGATAGTTCTCCTAGACGAAGGTCGCTGTCCTGCTCCCCCGCCTCGGGGAGAAGACATACCAGATGTCCAAGGGAGACTATCGGGGTTTGCCCACAGACAGTCGCTTCCTCCGTCGATCCTGTGGTGCGACAGCAGGATTCGACTAAAACACCATTGGAAAGGTGTGTAGTTATGTAATCAGATATCGATAGAGTCGAGTGATTCGTCGCCGGTTAAACGTCGTAAGTGGCGTGATTCTTCAGTCTCATGTCTGTTGAAGAGACATTCGACTGAAGAGGTGCTATCTCCGCCCCCTGTGAAGGGGTACAGAGAAGTAGATATCTCTCGCCCGTCGTGTAGCATAGCTACATGGACTTCGCCTTGTATTCTTACGACAGCGACAGCTGCCTTCGACTCGGTTGTGGAGTGACCGATTCTGAGTTCGTCGAGATCTTAGACTCATCAAGCTGTCGAAACTTTTCCTTCGACTTCGCATGCGACAGATAATTCGACTGGCGCGAGACCTCCGGTGGCATTCGTGTCAAAATCCACGACTCCAGTTACGTCGACTTCAACTCAAGAAGACGAGAATTTAATTCCGTTACGTCGACAGCTGCAAGAGCTGATGAGCTGGATGAAAGAAAGCAAACAATGTACGAAGAATAATGAGTCAAATCAAGAACCGCTCTGTCGTCTATCTCTTCGGATGACGAAGAGGACTTAGAAGTGGACTCTATCCCTCTCTCGTGTTATTCGAAACTTTTACGCTACCTTCTCGACATGTACCCGGATTACTTCGTAGCGGCCGCTCCCAGCTGCTTCCATCTTCCTGATGAGAAGGAAGAATTTTGATCCTCTTCTCCCGAAGCTCGTTCTTTCCAAGGCTGCTAAACATTTGCTTCGTGATAAAGAAGATTGGTTGAAGGTCAAGAGAGAACTCGGAAAAACAACTTTCGCCTATCCTCTGTCGAAGCTTATTAAGAAGAGTTATAGGTTCTGCGGTAATCTAAACTTAATAACAATAATAAGAATACACCTATCTATAAAGTGATAGAGTGCCCGCAAACTTATTTTGCAGAGTGAGCAATAAGGAACCAGGAACCTATGGGAGTTTTTTCTGCCTCCTCCCAGGGGGACTTCTCTGGTTTGGTGGATGCAACTAGAAGGTCCGCGTTTGCAGCAGCTAAAATATTCTTTACATCGCCTGAGTTGGACCATTTGGTAAAGAATATTTTCAAGATTTTAAAAATTGAGTTTCTTGGACTGGAGGATCGGAGTCCTCGCTACGAAAATAGAGGATTCCCCTACTCTTCAGGAAGACCTGGCATCGGACTGGCTTGGGGTTTTGTCATGTACCGACAAATCAGTTCGGGATGGTTGCGATGAGCTGACCCCTCTCTTTGCATTCGGGACTCTCAAGAAAAGACACTCTGGTGTTCTTTTGTTTCGAAAGGAGTCTCTTCGCCTCAGAAGTCAGCGCTTATGTTTTCTCCTTTCGACAAGGATCATCTGTTTCCCGAAGAAATAGTGGCCAAGATTCTGTCTGCACTGGAAAAGAAGTCTGCTAATGATTTGCTTGCCTAGTCTTCTAAGCGGGTTAAACCCTCGACTGTGACGACTACCGCCTCGGAATCCCCCTTGCAGAAGAAACCTTTTCGAGAGGGTAGGTCTAGACCGTGCGTCAGGCCTTGATCGAATTTACAACACCCAACCAAGTCCTCGACCAAACCCGACACGAAATCATCCAAGTTATTTTTCAATCCTTCATGCTCCGATAGGGGGCAGATTGAGCCTTTTTTGGGAGGAATGGAGTCGCAGAGGGGCAGAGCCCTGGAGATCAAATTCAATATGGAAACGACTCGTTCAATGTTGGAATCCCTTCGTCAAGGGGACTGGATGGTATTCCTGGATATGCAGGACGCATACTTCTACTTTCTAATTCACCAGGACTCCAGGAAATACCTTCGGTTTGTGTTCATGGGCAAGACCTACCAGTTTCGAGCTCTTTGCTTCGGCCTCTCGACAGCACCACATGTATTTACGCAAGCGTTAACTCCTCTGGGAAAGTGTTTACACCTGGTCAGGTTACGCTGATCTCTCGATTTGTTCAAAGGAAAATGAACGTGTTGGCGAACGGAAGAGTCGCCTTCTTCAAGTAATGCCGTTAGAATGGATATGTGGCGCGCAGGACCATATTGGCTCGCACGACCAACTTGTTGCGCATGAACAACTAGGCGTATGCAATCAGTTGAAGTGCGCGAACAACTCTTATGACAGGGTTGTTCGAACTCTCGTTGCGCGAAGTGTTCATGAGTGCACAAGAGTTTTACTCTTATAACAGAGTTTTCGAACTCTCATTCCGTGAATTGTTCGCGCGTGCCCATCGTCATCAAGAGTTTTACTCTGATGACAGAGGGATGCCTGCTGCCTAAGGGTTTACGAATCTCTACAGGTAACTATGACACAGTTCCTTTGGGTCCTGGTCACGTAACACGATTCCTGAAAATTCTGTCGGGAATCAGCGACAGAGTTCCTTTGGGTTCTCGGCACAACATTCCTTAAGGTCGTGAAAAAGGTATTCACAAATTGATTTTGAACCCCTAGGTTCTCGTCCGAATCTCTCGGTTTCCGCGATCCAGAGGTTTCTAAAAACACTATGGTCGACCTCCCCCCTCTACGGGATGGGCCTTCCAGATGTGTGACTTATGTCACTCTACGCTCCCAGCTGATTACTATATCAGCTAGTCTGGTTTTGCCAGCACCAATCCTTTCGTTTTCGAACGAACCACCGTCATTTTTTTCCTCCACCTTTCCACTTCGAGTGGTTTGGTTAGCAGACGGAAATGAGCGAGGAATAAAAAATTCTTTACATTCCAGTTCATTTCCCTGGCAGGCTTTGCCTGATTTAGACGTTAGCAACTTTCAAGAATAACCTGAAGACTTATCTCTTTGGAAAGTGTTATAATAGTGATCTGAAAACTATTAAGCCTGAATACAAATGCTAGCGAATAACTGAAAAGATAGAGTGAAATATAAACTGGAAAGAAATTATTTTCTCACATCAAGGCCCACCTGAACAGACTCTTAGTGTCTGATGGAGGGCGAGAAATAAATCCATAAAAATATAAGTAAAAGTAAGTAGTTTTTCTCACTAGCGAGAAAGCGTTCGATGGCAACCCCTTCGGGTAAGTGGTCGATGGCAATTATGTCTGGCATTCTTGAAGCAAACTCCCACATACGAGACTTCACCCATTTCGGGAGACTCGTTCCTGAGAAGTGTTCACAGAACTTCAATGGGTGTTGTTTAAAATTCATGAAGGCCAAGATAAAACCGCGAGGTTACTGTCTTAAACTCGGTTCTACCGTTTGATGGAGGCAGCCTCCCCCATCATTGTTCCCTGGGTATAACGATTTGCTTTTTAAACGATAGGCTTCCGAGACCTTTTATTCTATCCTTACAGGGTTATTGTTTTGAACAATTAATCCCGAAGGAACGTCGTTAGCCGACTTTAAAAGAACGATAGCAACAGCGTGGGCAACTTTTCTTTACGCTTACGAACGTTTCAAACTCCGCCCACAGGTAACCAGACATCCGTTTTCTGTGTAATGAACACTGGCTAGCCCCTCACATACAGAGGAGGGGTAAACCAAAGGTGAAATGATCGCCTCTTTAACTGTATATTTTTATGAATAGAACTTACCTGGCAGTTATATATATATATATATATATTATATATATATATATATATAATATATATATATATATATATATAATATATATATATATATATATATATATATATATATATATATATATATATATACTGTATATAAAATATATATATATATATATATATATATATATATATATATATATATATATATATATATATATATATATATATATATATATATAATATATATATATAATATATATATATATATATATATATATATAATATATATATATATATATATAATATATATATATATATATATATATATATATATATATATATATATATATATATATATATATATAATATATATATATATATATATATATAATATATATATATATATATATATATATATATATATATATTATATATATATATATATAATATATATATATATATTTTTGGGCTCAAGCCATGTCGTCCTGATGGAAGTTCCTTAAAGGCAGCTTCCTAGGGTATATTACAACTACGGTGATATTCCCAGAGAATTTACCTTCAGGTACCCAGAATTCTAACTCCTGGAGCGAGTATCCCTAAAAAGACCTTAGGGATATCGTAAATATCAGTGGACGTATTCTTGACACGCCTCATAGCAATCTATACCCCGAATAGAGTTAACACTTCGTAGGGGTAAAATGGCAAGAAAACGAAAACGATAAGAAAGGGGGGAGCCGTTCATAAGGCATCTCTCCTCCCCGTTTCGAAAGCGTGCCCTGCGCCGCTCACGGCGCCATCTGTATTCCTTTTTGCGTAGCTCTACGACTCGGTGTGTTTTCCCTGTTTTCTACCCAATCTTGGAATTTTCTCGCTTAATAATGCTTTCTCCAACTTCTTCTGCCTCGGATAAGTTGAGTACTATTTCTTTTATGTATAAATGTAGGCTCTTGGTTAAAATTAAAGTAATTAAAAGAGTTATCTTTGATACAAGAGCTGTTGCCTGCTGGAGGCATCATGGATGCTGTCGCTCGCTAGAATAGGATTTATTTGTTAGCAAGAGCGACGTTCCCAGCCCCTTTGCGCTTAAATATTAGCTACTTAGCTTATTTAGGAATTCTGTTATGATGCGATAGTAGTGTGCCTGGCGAAGTTTTGCCAAGGCTGCCAACACTAGTCTTCGTAGGCTAGCTGTTGGCCTATGTACTTCCTGCATGATAATTAGTCTTCCAAATGTGAATTTATTGCTTTAAGCGTTAGGCAACGTTATACATATAAGTCCTTTTCGAGTACCTTCCAAGATAGTATTGGTGTGAGTTTCGGTGAATTAGGTAATCGATTCTCTTAGTGCCTAGGCTAGGTTGTCTTAGGTCATTATAATATTATCTGTTCCCCGTTTGCTCCCTTCTCTTCGGGGAAGGGGCAAACCCTTTCCCTCTGTTTAAGCCTTAGGCTTAACTCTAGTGGTTTATTTGAATTAATCTTCAAATATATCTATGCTGGAGTAGTACTGTACCTTCCCGTTCCAACTGTATTGGTTCAGAGGGGGACAGTACAACAGTGTTTAGTCTGAGCCCGGTTTGTCTGGCATGGGGCAGAGTCTCCCTTGCTGATTGACTCGGGCATTAAGGGTTATCCCCTTGGTCCACCTTGTTGGGTTCCAGTAGTGATCCCTTTACTCGGTGACTCATCAGACTGTCCTATTGCCGTTCCGGTCTCGGGATATGTTCCCTTTTCTGGAAGGGCAATTCCTTCCTTGCCGTGGTTCTTGGGAGGCAGCCAGTAGTGCCGGCCTCCCTCTCGGGTCTTTCTCTAACTGAGATGAACTGTCTTAGTTGGGAATGACCCTTAACCAAGGTAAGGTTGGATAGGACCCTCTGTCCTTCCCTTCTTTTTTCCGTTCCTTGTGTCAGTCGTCTGCATCCTTGCCTAGCCTAGGTTGGGATGAGAAACTGGCGTGGTCTCCTGTCGGCCGGCAGAGTGTGCCGACCGGCAGAGACCATTACTTCGAGTGCTGCCCGGTCCTTTCTTGGTCCCTCCATCGCTGCCGTCTGTAGATTCAGTAGGCAGCGGTTAGGAAGCTTGACTTAGTGTCTCCCCTTCCTTTCGGCACTCTTTCGGGTGCCGGGCCCAGAGACTCATAGTCTCTTAACCCGGCACTCATTCTATTGTCTTAGTATGTGTTGTCCTTGCCGTCTGCCGGCCTACAGGCCGGCCGTCGGTGGGGAGGGGTGTTCTCCAGTTCTCTTGCTGTCGGTCGGCGTTGGGTGTATACCTTTGCCGGCCGGTCTCTTGCTCATCTGTCGGCCACTACAAGTGGGGCCGGCAGCCGAGCGCTGCCTAGTGTGGGGGGCCAGCCGGCAGGGTTTGTTTACTGCTGCCGGCCGGCCTGCGACACTGCCCAGTCAGCCGGCCACTAAGAATGATGGCCGGCAACGCAGTGCAAACCGGGTGGCTGCGGTCCGGCAACCACTGCCGGCCGGTTCAGGCATGGGATCTGGAGTTCTCTCCAATAAGGGTGATCTGATGTTGTGTACTTGAGATCTACCTTTCGAAAAACGGGGGGGGGGTGCTGACCGGCAATAGCCGGCTGGCACACCACCCTCAGGTACTGTATCAGTCCTCTCTTGGTGGTATATTCAACCAAGGGAGTTCATGATGTAGTAGGTTACAACACTGTCTTTTCTATCTTACTTGTGTTACTGGTACAATCACCTGGTGTCGCCTTACAAGGATAAAAGATAATTCTTTTATCCCTGGCCGGAATGGTAATATTTTACCTTAGGTGTGAGCTACACCTAATTTCCTTTGGAAATACGTTCTCTGGTTATTCTAGTAATGACTAACTATGTGACTTGGCTGGTGGGCTTCCACAGGTGTTTGTGTGGGTTTCACAAGTAGGTGTCTTTCCCTTATTCTTGTTGAATACTCATTTGTTACATGTGAATTGAAATTCACTTGATATTCATGGAAATTTTTCTTCTTTTACAGGAGGAGCATCCGAAGTGTGATAGTGTCTTCTGCAATGTCCGCAGTAAGAACTTTTGCGGACATGCCTCGTGTAGGAGGCACGCGGCTTGTGCAGCCTCCAATGATGACCATCGTTACTGGGATCCGCAGGTATGTGCTGTATGTACTAACCTGCTATCAGAGGCTTTTGAATCCCCTAGGTCGGCGGAGTCAAGAGATGCAGCGAGGGAGAGGCTTCGCTTATGGGTAAGGGGTTTTCAGAAAAACACCACTGGACCTTATCTTCCTAACGAGAAGATGAGGGCATACCTTTTTCCCAAGGCTTCCCCTGATGCTGTTGCTCCCCAGCCTCGGCCGGAGATCCCTCTGATCCAGATTCCAGTGGAGGAGGATGTCGCTGACGCCATGCAGGACATCCAGTTGGACGACAAGATGTCCGACTTGTCCGATCGTGCGGAGCAGGATCTCCTCGCAGAGGGCGAGGAGGAGGATCGAGATCCTATTGCCGTGGAGGAAGAGGTTCCCGTATCATCAGACGTGCCGGTTCAGGTCTCTGAACCTATCCCCTCTACCTCGTCCGCTCTTCCAGCAGAGCTTGGACAGGCTCTCTCTTCCATCGTTGGTATGATCCAACAGATGCAGAGGGAGAATAATCAGAAGGCCGCTACTTTGGAGCTCCAGATGCAGAAGATCACAGCATCACGTGGACCTCCAAAGAAGCTCAACGTTAAGGACCTTCCTCTGTGCTCGGATGCCAACCCGTGGAGATATGCCGAGCACATGCCGATGACGATTGGGAAGATCGTCATGTCGGAGAAACTGGGCTCAGTTCCCCTTGAGGAGGTGGAATTCTGGCCCAGTAGAGGGGCCTACCCGGACTGCTATGTCCGTTTGAAGAAGGAGCCGGCTTCGAAGGAGGAGACGGAACCAAAGGAGGTGATTATCCTGGATCACTCCAAGGCTCAAGCCACTTTAACAGCTGCTTTAAAGGAGAGGGGGTTCTCAAACTCAAAAGTTGCCGCTTTGAGTAAGAAGCACCCCTCCTTTGTATCCTCCCCGGCTAGGGCCTTCCCCTTTATGCAAAAGGGGTTTGCGGCCGTCATGAAGGCGGTTGAAGCTGGCAAGCCGTGCCCGTCTTTGGAGGAATGTAAACCTCTATCGTTGGCATTGCCAATGGACAATAAGGACTGGAAGGAGGTGCACCTTACTTTCTCGGTTGGGAAGTTGGACGCCGACATTGCAGGACAGCAGTTCGGCGAAAACCTTCCCAAGTTGTCGGAATTCCTTCTACGGAGGGAATTGGACACAAAGGAGCGCCTGGCAGCCTCGATGTCTCTCCAGACCAACATGGAGACGATGGCTAGCGACCCCAAGATGCCAGAGATGTTCATGGTTATGGCCAAAATCCATCTGGCCACAGTAACCAAGGACCTCTATTGCTTTGTTAAAGCAAGGAGGGCCTGTAGGGAGTTTGTGTTCGCCTCGGCCACAGTGAGGCATGAACCCAAGAGGCTAATTTCATCCAGCATCTGGGGTAAAGATCTCTTTCCCAAGGACGTGGTCAAAGAGATCGTGGACAAGGCAGCCACTGAGAACCGCAATCTTCTCCTGAAGTGGGGCCTGTCCCTTAAGAGGAAGTCTTCTCCGGATGAGGGCCCTCAGCCGAAAGGAAAGGCGAAGAAGTCAAGGTTTTCCTCCCGTCCAGCCAAGTCCTTCAAACCGCAAAGACAACAGCAGCAGCAGCCAGCTTTGCCTCCGGTTCCACAACTGGTAGCCCAGACCCCGACCACCTTCCAATGGGTTCCCCAAGCCATGTCATCAGCTTCCCCGGCATTCAATCCCGTGTTCGAGGGACAGTCGACCACGTTTCGTGCAAGGCCCAGAGGAGCAGCTAGAGGGTCATCAAGACGCCCCTCTAGGGGACGAGGATTCAGAGGTGGTCGCGGCCAGGGAGGCAAGACTGCAGGGCAGTCAAAGTGAAGTGTCGCCGGTAGGTGGGAGACTTCAGTATTTCCGGGATCGCTGGACCTTCGATCCCTGGGCCCACAGCCTTCTCAAAAATGGACTGGGTTGGAGTTGGTACAGTACTCCGCCCCAGTGCCCTCAATTTTTCCAACACTCCACCCCCGTTTTGGAGGAGTACATCCAAGATCTGTTGGAGAAAAAGGTGATCAGGAGGGTAAAGTCCATCAAGTTCCAAGGGAGGCTGTTTTGTGTTCCCAAGAAAGACTCGGGGAAACTCAGAGTCATTCTGGACTTGTCACCACTCAACAAGTTCATAGTGAACCACAAGTTCAAGATGTTAACGTTACAACACATAAGGGCCTTACTGCCCAAGAGGGCATATACCGTCTCCATCGATTTGTCAGACGCATATTGGCACGTTCCAATAAGTCGTCGTCTCTCCCCCTACCTAGGATTCAAGCTACAACAAAAACTTTACGCTTTCAGGGCGATGCCCTTCGGACTAAACATAGCCCCAAGGATCTTTACGAAGCTTGCGAGCGCAGCTCTCAAACAGTTACGCCTAAAAGGGTTCCAGGTAGTAGCCTACCTGGACGATTGGTTGGTGTGGGCAGCATCCAGAGCAGAATGCTTGCAAGCTTCCCTACAAGTGATTCAGTTCCTGGAATATCTAGGCTTCATGATCAACAGAAAGAAGTCTCGTCTTTCTCCAGCTCAGAGGTTCCAGTGGTTGGGAATTCACTGGGATCTAGTGTCACACCGTCTTTCCATCCCGATGTCAAAGAGGAAGGAAATAGCGGGGTCTGTCAGGAGACTTCTAGGTTCCGAGAGGATATCAAGACGCGAACAAGAGAGGGTTTTGGGCTCTCTTCAGTTTGCATCAGTAACAGACCCAGTGCTAAGAGCACAGTTAAAAGATGCAGCGGGAGTATGGAGAACCTTTGCATCGAAAGAGCGAAGGGACTTGAAGAGACCGGTCCCACTTCGACTACGTTCTCTTCTCAGACCGTGGTCTCAAGCCAGTCGTCTAAAGAGGTCTCTACCTCTTCAGCCACCCCCCCGTCAGTGACAATCCACACAGACGCCTCAAAGGTAGGGTGGGGGGGTCACTCCCATCGGAAAAAAGTGCAAGGGATCTGGTCCAAGCTATTTGGGACCTTTCACATAAACTTTCTAGAAGCTATGGCAGTACTTCTTACCCTGAAGAAAGTATCCCCACGTCACTCGATCCACGTAAGGTTGGTACTGGACAGCGAGGTGGTTGTGAAATGTCTGAATCGGCGGGGATCGAGATCCCCACCTCTCAACCAGGTAATGTTAGCCATATTCCGACTGGCGGAGAAGAAGAAGTGGCACCTGTCAGCAGTTCACCTTCAAGGAGTCCGGAATGTGACCGCGGACGCTCTATCCAGGGTTACACCGATAGAGACAGAATGGTCCCTAGACGCAGGATCATTCTCTTTCATCTTGAGACAAGTCCCAGAACTGCAGATAGACCTCTTCGCGACGAAGGACAACAAGAAGCTGCCGAAATATGTGTCCCCATACGTGGACCCCTCGGCAGAAGCAATAGATGCGATGTCCCTCGATTGGAACAGATGGTCCAGGATCTACCTGTTTCCCCCTCACAATCTGATGTTGAGGGTCCTCAACAAACTGAGATCCTTCAAGGGAGTAGCAGCAATAGTGGCCCACAAGTGGCCGAACAGTGTATGGTTCCCTCTAGCTCTGGAACTACGACTGAGGTTTCTACCACTCCCGGACCCAGTTCTGTCCCAGCAAGTCCAGAAGTCGACTGTCTTCGCTTCATTACAGAAAACCCGAACCCTGCAGCTCATGATTTTCTCTCCCTAGCGGTGAAGAAACGGTTCGGAATCTCGAAAGATAGTATCGACTTCCTGGAAGAATACAAGTGTAAGTCTACTAGGAGGCAGTACGAATCTGCGTGGAAGAAATGGGTAGCCTTTGTCAAAGATAAGAACCCTCGCGAGATCTCTACGGAGTTCTGCCTATCCTTCTTCATTCACCTCCACGGACAGGGGCTGGCGGCGAACACAATTTCTACATGTAAGTCAGCTCTAACAAGACCCATTCTATATGCCTTCCAGGTAGACCTCGCTAACGAGATGTTTAATAAGATCCCAAAGGCCTGTGCTAGGCTTAGACCATCAGCTCCTCCAAAGCCTATTTCATGGTCGTTAGACAAAGTCCTTCATTTTGCCTCATTACTAGATAATGAGGAATGTGCGTTGAAGGACCTGACTCAAAAAGTGATCTTCCTTTTTGCCCTTGCTTCTGGGGCCAGAGTTAGTGAGATTGTGGCCCTCTCGAGAGAGGAGGGCCGAGTTCAGTTCCTGGATGGGGGAGAACTGAACCTGTTTCCGGACCCTACGTTTCTCGCTAAGAACGAGTTGCCCACCAACAGGTGGGGTCCCTGGAGAATCTGCCCTCTGAAAGAAGATGCATCTCTATGTCCCGTAGAATGCCTTAAGGTCTATCTTCGTAGAACTTCAGACTTCCATGGGGGCCAACTATTCAGAGGAGAAACATCGGGCTCGAATTTATCTTTAAATCAGCTTAGGGCGAAAATTACATATTTTATTCGCAGAGCGGATCCTGACAGTTCACCCGCAGGTCATGATCCGAGGAAAGTTGCTTCATCCTTAAACTTCTTTAACTTTATGGATTTTGAACACCTTCGTTCATACACTGGCTGGAAGTCTTCCAGGGTATTCTTTCGCCACTATGCTAAGCAAGTGGAGCAGCTAAAGAGGTCTGTGGTAGCAGTTGGTTGCGTCGTTAACCCTGCTGTTTAACTCTGCGAGGAACAGCGGAATCATTTGGGACTTGGATTCTTGGGTGAATGGTTAGTTATATGCGTTGATATAACTGGTAGTGAAGGCTCTCAGAGCCCACAGTGACTGTTCCAACGTTATGGTGATGGTAGCACAAGTACAGACAGGTGTGCCAAGCGTTTGCCAACGCTATTGTCAGCAAAGTAGTAACATGGACGTTAAGTTTGATACCGGGGTATGTGTAAGTGACACATATGTTTTCTTTCAGATAATCATTCATCCATGCACTACAGTACTTGTGTAAATTGTTGGTCATCCACCTAGCATATGTACATATTTATGGTGACCATGTCTATTTATTGTTTCTCAATAAACTTGTTCTCGGGAACCTTGCGTCTCCTTCACCTATTTTTGATTTCATATTGATTTTTGAGCATTTAGCCTATGTATATTAATCGGGGATATCTATAATAGCCTATTCCTTAATGCAAAGCCTGGATTATACTGGTTTATACTTTCCTTAGCAATAAGGACTCCACCCCTTTCTGAGGATGGTGGTAGCAGCAAGTTTAATCCTACGCAGATATAACCTTTTGTCTAATTTTACTTCGACCAGGGTGCTGGTCGGGACTTTTTCTTTTGGATACTGTAGTCCCGTAAGACTTCGCTTTACTTCATATAGAGTGAGACCACTATATGGTACTGGCTGGCGAGTGATTCATACATAGGTATATGTACTCTTCGTTCGTTTCTAGAGTCTAGTAGGACTCCTCCCTGTAGGGGGCAGGAAGCACTTTCATGGCTTATGATTAGTGAAAAGATGTATAACGGTAACATCTTAGGTCTGTCAGTCGAGTTGACAGACGGGGTATAGATTGCTATGAGGCGTGTCAAGAATACGTCCACTGATATTTACGATGATACTCGCTCCAGGAGTTAGAATTCTGGGTACCTGAAGGTAAATTCTCTGGGAATATCGCCGTAGTTGTAATATACCCTAGGAAGCTGCCTTTAAGGAACTTCCATCAGGACGACATGGCTATCTTACCCAAAAATAGATTTTTCGCTTCGCTCAAAATCCGTTATATATATATATATATATATATATATAATATATATATATATAATATATATATATATATATATATATATATATATATATATATATATATATATATAATATATATATATATATATATATATATATATATATATATATATATATATATATATATATATAATATATATATATATATATATATATATATATATATATATATATATATATATATATATATATATATATATATATATATATATATGTATATATATGTATATATATATATATATATATGTATATATATATACAGTAGGGTCCCGAATTAAGCGTGTTCGAATTACACGATTCCCCTTTTCCACGATCGCTATTTTTCAAAAATAAATTTTCTGTATCCACGAGGCTGTTCAAAGTTCGCGAGTCAAGCACTACAAAATGTATCAAATCTATAGTCTTTTTAAGTATATTGGTAGCCCTAAATACGGTGATTTATAATAAATGTTACAAAACAATATTAACATTACATTTCATTAACATAATTTCATAATGAATAGCCTATTTAAGGATAAAATTCCACATCAACAATGAAATCAACTGTTAACTGTGCGAGTCCAGCTGACAAAATGTAAACAGAAATGTGGTTACGTTCTCGGCAATCTTTATCTTTCTCCAACCTTACGATAATTGTAATGGTAGTGTTAATGATGGTATATTAAAGCATTATTTTTGTTTAGTACAGTATATTTAAAAGCCTTATTTTTCCCTCTGGGCGTTCAAGGTTTTCACGAGTAGACTGGGTTCGTTTATCGGCAGTGAATAGCCTAAACTTCGGTAACGAGTCGTCAATATTTTGTCATATTTTAAACAGTAGGCTATACATTTGATTTGCAAACATTGGTTTTGTAGAGTAGACGGTAAAATAAAATCTAGAGAGAGAGAGAGAGAGAGAGAGAGAGAGAGAGAGACAGAGAGAGAGAGATTTGATCTCTCTCTCTCTCTCTCTCTCTCTCTCTCTCTCTCTCTCTCTCTCTCTCTCTAGATTTTATTTTACTGTCTACTCTACAAAACCAATGTTTGCAAATCAAATGTATACTGTTTAAAATATGACAAAATATTGACGACTCGTTACCGAAGTTTAGGCTATTCACTGCCGATAAACGATAACAAACCCTTTAATGCAAACTAACTGTATCCTTTGATATTCCTCTATATTTATCACGAATTCCTTCTATACCTCCTCAGACACTCTTATTTCAAATATCTAAATTATTCTTATCACAACTAACACCATCTAGTCATTTTCATTCCATTATATCTATTATTCCTCTGGATCTTATTCCCTTTCCTTATTCTGTTTATTCGATGGGATTCGTTTTTCCCTTTACCGTCTTTCAGAATCTATTTTTAGCCACTGGCAACCAAATCCCCCCTTCCCCCGTCTCCTACCGTCTCCCCTGCGAGTCCACCCAGCCTATCTCATCACTCCCCCCACCTTCATCCTCCCCTGTTCTAGGTCTGTAACCTTCTGCGTCATAATATCTCTCTCTCTCTCTCTCTCTCTCTCTCTCTCTCTCTCTCTCTCTCTCTCTCTCTCTCTCTCTCTCTCTCTCTCTCTCGTTATACAATACTTACAAATAGATGAAGAAACCAAAATCGGTTTTCTTGAAGTGTCAATTAAATACAAAACGAAAAAATTATACCGTGTATACATCCATTTCAATCATAGCTTAAAATACGGTAACCGATTTCGTCCGCAAACCACTATTTTTTAGGAAACACCATTCTATTCCAGAAAATTTTTACTCTTTAAATGTCAATTGCGCTATAATAAAACATGTACTTATGTTGTAAAATTTCGGGTGTGTTTTAAAAATCGAGTATTGCTAACTTATTTTTGTTTTACTTTTGGCTGTGATCACATCAGCTGATGTCTAGCTTCCGCGCGAATACAATAACAAAGAATTGTTTACACCATTTCTTAACTTATTCAAACCATCTATACAGTTAATATTACATAAACACCAATGTGTTATAACCTATCATATTTATTGTTTAGTACTTTAAAACCATCTCTCTCTCTCTCTCTCTCTCTCTCTCTCTCTCTCTCTCTCTCTCTCTCTCTCTCTCTCTCTCTCTCTCTCTCTCTCTCTCTCTCTCACATCGAACGTTATAGCGGTAACCTAATTGTTCGGTGACTTTAAAAATAGGCCTAGTAATTTCTTCTTTTACCTTTTTTGCATATGGATCCATAATTGAGGTGGGTACAAGTTGACTTATAACTGAAGTTAGGAAAAGTATTTTGGATATGGAAAGGACAATTATCTTTCGTAACAGTTTAGAATTATCGTAAGTTATCACTCTGTCATTAGCGGCAGTTTGCTATTGTGGATTAAACGCATAAGGAAAAAAAAAAATCCAGCTTTGCTACGAATTTAGGAATTTATATGGATACGGTAAGTAAAATATTTGTAATAACATAATGTTTACTAAATGTTTGTAATATCATTAGTTATGACTTAGATCATGTGTGTTTAATGCATTCGTTTGTTTATTATGATCGAAGATGGAGCGTAAACAAATGGAAGGTTTCCGTTTCAGGCGGCATCATAAAGAAAAACATTTCATAAATGGCATTCATTTTATTTATTTGAAAGTTCTAATAAAAAATAATTAGAACATTGGTAATAACAAATTCAACATATAATCTATACTTGGTAAAATTGCTGTCAATTCAAAAACACAGATGTATAAATGCGTCTGTTTCTTCGTTGTGATCAGTTAAACGTAAACAAAACATTGGTTGTCGTTTTCTATTCTGCTTTTTAGCGTGTTTAGGAAACGCATGATATAAAATCGCCTTTATTTTGATAATTCTGGATTTTCAATCATACAACAAGCTAGTCTATAGAGTGATGGTTTTGCTATTCACCAGTTGTATTATACAATAGATATGACAAACATTAAAATTTGTCTGTATTTTGGGTTGTGTTGTAACGGGAAATATATGGTGTTTACACCTATCCTGGTTATAATTTTAACCATTTTTCAAGTTATTAGAACTTTAAAGTATATTAAATGTTTTATTTATTTACAAAAACAATTTGATATTATAAAGAAATACAGTATAGTACAAAGAAAGTATTGGAAATGGGTAGTAAACACATTTGAATAGGCAAATTGCTGGTTGCCATGGCCGCAATGGAATTATTTCTGTTAGTTGTGTGTTTCGAAATTCGCGATTTTCCATTTACATGAGGTCATTAATCGACCAAATTCTCGCATAATTCGGGACCCTACTGTATATATATATATATATATATATATCGTGTTTCTGTTTATTCTGCTATTTTTTATTTGTTCAATATGAGTGAGAAACTTCATTTTTGCGTGTGTGTGTGAATGAGGAATGCAAGGTGAGGTTACCGAAAGTTTCGGTAGACCCTTACACGGGTTGTTTGGGTTGCAGGGGTTTTGATTGTGCACTGGATAAAAGGTGCAAGGAATGTGAGATTTTGAGTGAGAAAGATTGGTTAGCTATGAAGCTCTATGTGCGCAAGTTAGAGCTAAATAAAGTAAGGAGAACTTCTAGATCTAAATCTAAGTCTACTAGTGAGCCTAGTTTAGATATTTCCATTGAACCTTTTATTAATTCCTCTTTGGAAGTTTATCCTTCCCCTGAGGTAATAACTCCTGCCCCTTCTACAGGATCGGTATCTGCGGATGACCCTCAGTACGCCAGGATGGCGGCTGAGATAAAGGCTATTAAAGATCAACTTTCAGCCTTAAAAGTTAAGAGTGAGAGTGAAGTTAGTGCTTGTGAAAGTGCAGTGGAGGTGGCGACTGATCGAACCTGTCATTACCCTTGGTCTAGACCTCTACCAAGCTCCCAGGACCATGGAAGAAGGTACGTCGACGACCAGAAGGGTGTGAGAGGTACGTATCCTCGGTCAGCCGTCGCCTCAGACAGTCCTGTTGCATTTTCCCAGGCTGCTCTTGACCGCCACGGAAAAGGTGTGTCGGATGTGATGGTGTCTTCCCCGAACCCCTCTCCCAGTCGCTAATGGCAGTATGAGGCTTCGAGACCGACCAAGAGGGGGTGGAACCAAACTGAACAGTCTCGTTCTCATTCTCCCGGTTCAAGTAGCCTCGAACTTTGTCCTTCGGAGGATGATTTGGACACCGTTCCTGTGAAAAGGCCAAAACCAAGGAACGAAAGTCAAGAAAGACCAGCGAAAGATCCTTCTCCTTCTACCAGCGCTACTCGTCAGCCTTCTCCTTCGGGACCACAGGATCCAGCAGCAGTCGCTAAATCGTTTATGACGGTTATGCAAGAGCAACGTCGTACAGACGTAAGAACGACTCGTTACCGGTCAAGAAATCGGCTTCTAAGAGGGAACGGAGTTCCTTTCCAAGGGAACCTCTGCGCGATTCGTCAAAGGCGCGGTACCGTGCTTCTTCCTCATCGGCTCGCCTCCAGGACCCTGGCGATACTCGACATAAGGATGATTCCGTCTCTCGCTCGCGGCGCCAGGACGATTCCAGCATGCTTCTCCAGGACGATGCTGCTTCTCGTCGCCAGGACAATTGCAGCTCTCGGCGTCAGGACGCATCCGCCTACCGCCTCAAGGACTCTTCTAGCGCTCGGCGCCAGGACGCTTCCGACTCGCGGCACCTGGACGATGCCAGCTCGCGGCGCCAGGACGATGCCAGCTCGCGGCGCCAGGACGATGCCAGCTCGCGGCGCCATGATGCACACGGTTCTCGGTGTCAGGATGCTTGCAGCCCTCTCCTACAGGACGCATTCTACGATTTGCCTCTTTCGGATTCAGGTGAACCTTCTACCCGAAGAAAAGCTGTAGTAGAGGTGGGACAGGATCTTGATGATGTCTCAGAGGATGAAGACAAACCTGCGGACGCGGTTGGCGATTATAATAAGGTTCTCTCTCACTCCCTCCTTGAGCTGTATGGGGAGGAGTTTTAACCTTCTGCCCCTCGTTCTCCTCAGTCACAGTTTAGCAGGAAAAAGGCCAAAAAACAGTCGGCCTTCATCAAGATGAAGCGCTCTATTTCTGCTAAGAAGGCTCTCGCTAAAGTGGACGAATGGATGAAGGAGCGTAGACAAGCGGTTAAGACCACCTTCTCTTTTCCACCAGCACGACTTGCTTCGAAGGCGGGCATGTGGTACGAGACTGGAGAACCTTTGGGTCTGGGAGTTCCTGCCTCCTCCCAGGGTGACTTCTCTGGTATTGTGGACTCTGCTAGAAGGCATGCCCTTAACTCGGCAAAGGTTATGTGGTCAATGTCTGAGCTTGATCACCTCGTCAAAGGGATTTTCAGAGCTTTTGAGTTTTTAGTTTTTTGGACTGGTCTCTAGGGACTTTGTCCAGGAAAACAGAACAAATGAAGGGAACACAAGACCTTACGAGTATCATGTCATGCATGGACAAAGCTCTTAGGGATGGATCCAATGAGTTGGCTTCCCTTTTTTCGGCAGGAGTTTTGAAGGAAAGGGCCCTGTTATGTTCTTTTGCTTCTAGATCTGTGACTGTTGCACAGAAGTCTGAACTCCTTTACGCCCCCCCTTTCAGAACATCTTTCCTCCCCAGGCTTCTACAATCGCCTGTTTCTGGTACCCAAGAACTCGGGTGGATGGAGACCCGGTCTGGAAGTCAGCTCTCTGAACGTCTTCATGGAAAAGACGAAATTTACCATGGAGACGACTCAGTCTGTGCTGGCAGCAGTACGTCCAGGGGACTGGATGGTGTCTCTCGATTTACAGGACTCTTATTTTCACGTCCCCATCCATCCGACTTCAAGGAAATACCTGAGATTTATGATCCAGGGCAAGTGCTTCCAGTTCAAGGCACTTTGCTTCGGTCTCAGCACTGCTCCTCAAGTCTTCACCAGAGTAATGGCGAACGTGGTAGGCTGGCTTCATCAAGAGGGGATAAGGGTATCCTTTTATCTGGACGACTGGTTGATATGATCGCGATCGAAAGAAAAATGTCTGGAGGACCTACAAAAGACTCAAGAACTGGGTCTCGTCATCAACAGGGAGAAATCCCAGACCGAGCCGAGTCAGACTATTCTTTATTTGGGGATAGTTCTGAATTCAGTTCATTTTCGGGCTTCTCCCTTCCAGGAGAGGCAGACCAAGTGCCTCGAGAAGGTTCGAGAATTCTTGAAGAGACAGAAGTGCTCAGCGAGGGAGTGGATGAGTTTACTGGGAACTCTCTTCTCGCTCGAACAGTTTGTCTCTTTGGGGAGACTGCACCTCAGACCTCTTCAACACTTCCTATCAAAGGTGTGGAACAGGAAGAAACAGAAAGACTCCTTTTCTTTCCCCATTCCAGCAGAAGTCAAGGATCATCTGATTTGGTGGCTGGATCCAGCTTTGTTAGGAGAAGGAATCTCCCTGTACAAGAAGAACCCAGACCTAGTGTTGTTCTCAGACGCGTCGGAGTCAGGATGGAGAGCACCACTAGGAAGCAAGGAGGTCTCAGGCTCTTGGGAAAAGAGTCAGATTGGATGGCACATCAACAGGAAAGAGTTGATGGCCATTCTGTTAGGACTAAAGCCCTTCAAAGACTCAGTGTCAGGGAGGATAGTGGAGGTCAACTCGGACAACACCACGGCTCTAGCTTACATCAAGAAGCAAGGGGGAACTCACTCTCTGTCTCTGTTCGAAACAGCAAGGGAGCTCCTTCTATGGTCGAAGGAAAACAAGATAGAACTGTTAACAAGATTCGTACAGGGACAGAGAAATGTAAGAGCAGACATGCTCAGCAGGTAAGGGCAAGTTCTTCCCACAGAATGGACCCTCAACCAGCAGGTCTGTCAGAGTCTGTGGAAGTTATGGGGGAGACCTTTGATAGACCTTTTCACCTCCAACCAGAACAAGAGGATCCCCAACTACTGCTCCCTAGTCACGGACAAGGAGGCAATAGCGGTAGATGCCTTTTTGATGGATTGGACGTGGATGGACACATATGCGTTCCCCCCGTTCAAGATCATCAATCTGGTCGTCAGGAAATTCGCTCTCCTCGAATCAGGACGAATGATGCTAGTAGCTCCATTCTGGCCAACAAGAGAATGGTTCACAGAAGTGGTGGACATGTTGGTGGACTTTCCAAGAAGCCTTCCTAGAAGTCTAAAGCTTCTCAAACAGCCCCACTTCGAGAGGTATCATCAAAACCCCCTCGCCCTCAAACTGACTGCCTTCAGACTATTGAGAAGCTTGTCAGAGCGAGAGGTTTATCTGCGCAAGCTGCAAAAGCTATCGCCAGAGCGAGGAGGGTCTCTTCGCAAAGGGTCTACCAATCTAAGTGGGAAACCTTTAGAGCTTGGTGTAGGCAGCACAAAGTTTCCTCAACCACTACCTCTGTGAGTCAAATTGCAGATTTTTTATTATCCCTCAGACAGGATGCAAAACCGGCCGTATCCACGATTAAAGGGTATAGGAGTATACTCTCGGCTGTCTGAAGTTTCTATGCACCAAGAAGTTCGAACCCATCTCACAAGCTTCTCTTAGAGATGCTACAAAGAAAACCCTCTTCCTGATGGCTCTGGCCACAGCTAAAAGGGTCAGCGAGGTTCATGCTATTGAGAAACAAATGGGCTTCAATCAGAATGGAGCGACATGTGTTTTGAGGATTGACTTTCTCGCCAAGAACGAGAACCCATCAAAACCCTGGCCGAGGACTTTTGAGGTCCCTAACCTCACTAATCTAGTGGGTCAAGAACAGGAGAGGCTCCTTTGTCCAGTTAGAGCCCTTAGAGCTTATTTATCTCACACTAAGAATGTTAGAGGCGCATCTAACTCCTTATGGTGCTCAGTGAAAGATCCGCAAAAGCACCTTTCAAAGAATGCATTATCATTTTTCCTGAGGGAGACCATAAGAGAAGCTCACCTCTTGTGTGAGGAGGAGCACTTCGGCCTTTTGAAAGTAAGGGCTCACGAAGTGAGAGCTATTGCTACTTCACTGGCATATCGTAAGAATATGTCATTTAGGCAGATTATGGATGCAACGTTTTGGAGAAGCAACTCTGTGTTCGCCTCTCATTACCTCAGAGAGGTAAGAGTGGATTATGAAAGGTGTTACACCTTGGGCCCATACATAGCTATAGCTTCTGTATTAGGCAAAGGAGTTACTACCTCCCCTCAACCTTAGCTTTTGTATACCTGTGTGTGGGTCGGTGTTTTTACGGTTGTCTGAGGACGTTAACTTGTGGTACAGTACCCTCAGTCTAGATAGATAGTTTATATCTATTCTGCAAGGTTATGTGGTTAGTTTTAGTAAGGTTGCAGTTTTTAATAAAAGGGGCAAAGGTAGCTCTGAAGTCTAGTAAAGTTGTTGGTCTCACCCCGTTTGACAGACTCGATTGAGTTGTTTTCAGCATGACAGGTCCACTCCTGGCTGACATTCCTAAGGGAAAGCGACTCAAGAGGCAGGGACCTTTGAAGTCAGCTACCTTAGCAGGTAAGGAATCAAGGTGTTTTTTCTCCTACAACTTTTTGTTGTTTCCCCAAATGTGTGAATGAGCTATACTGTATATATATAACTGCCTGGTAAGTTCTATTCATAAAATGGAGTTGTTCCGTAACTGAAATACAAACCACGCTATTTAATATGGGTTATTACTTTCGCGTAGCTGAAATGACGAGCCATTAGAATTTTAACGATGGTTTACTACCCCCATCACTAGTTATCAGGGGGTAGGGAGGGGTAGCTTGCTACCCCCCCCCCCCCTCACACACCTGTGTGATGAGCTCACTTTACTTTTGGCTCGGGTGGTGAGCGGACGTGTCTGCTTTCACCCTCGCTTTTTGACAGCCATTAATGCTTTTTGTCTTTTTACTTACTTTTTCTTATACTTGTAATATATATATTAACATTCTTTATGTTTATGTATACTGTATATTTTTGTGTATAGAAATGTAGTAAGTTTTCTTTTCAGTGTTTGTGCTGTGTGGTAGTGTACGACAACGACACCGGTAGTGCTAGGCCACCACGGTTTCTCGTTTGGGGCGCGGCCTCTCCCTCTTAGTCCTTCGGTCGTTTCCTTCGGCTTTCCGTTAATTCGTCCGCCTTGGGGAATTGTCATTGCTGGACTTTCTTCATTCATCTTTTATCTTTGGTGTTCCTCCTTTCCTACGGGGAACTTGGATTCTCAGCAAAGGGAATGTGGGAGTTTAGTTTGACTACGTTCTCTCTCTCTACTCGAGGTCGTTCACCCTTTACTACTACTACGTACTATTAAGGAAATTTCTTTCCCGTTGCGGGCTGAGTTTCTTTTCCGTTTTATTTGCCTCAATTATTTTTAATGAAATCTAATTGTATTTTTAACTTTTCAGCTTCTGGGGAACACTTCCATTCGGGGGTCAGTGGTTCTTACTATTTGTGAATATTCAAAAATCAGTTACATAATTATAATTGTTATAATTCTGTTTTTTGTTAAAGTTCTCTGCCCTCCCCCTTCTCCCGTGAATTTCAGTGGGGGGAGGAGGGCGCATACTTAATTTTTAATTCTTATGTTTTCTATTCCCTCGGGGTTACTCTTCGGAGTTCCTCCCAGGGAAATTTCTGTTAAATAATTATTTAACTTTATTTTCCCAGTTAATTATGCAGGTTTTCTTCGTTTGACTGAAGTGTGCCAACGAAGCAGAGCTGTCCTGTTTATGCCTGGGGAGTCTGCTGTCGCTGCCGTCTCTCTAGGACATCGTCTTGGGCGTTATCCCTTCTCTTAGAAGTTCTCCCGTGATAGCTGTCAGCTCTTCAGTTCATCTTAGAATGATAAGGAGGTTCGCCTCCAGGGGTAGGTAACTTCCCTTTCGAGGGAGGTTCCCTTCCCAGGGGTGAGATCTTGAACTTCTCATACCTTAATTTTTCTGGTCCTTAGGTGGTTGCTCTTGGTGCTGAGCTACCGCTCTTGTAACCATGCTCAAGGGGCTGAGCGGTTGCAAGGCCGGTCCATGGAACTTCCTGTGACTATGCTCTTGGGGCTGAGCGGTCTCTTCTGTAGCTATGCTCAAGGGGCTGAGCAGCTGCAGGATCAGTCTTAACCTCTCTCGTTCGCGAGGGAGGCCACTTATAGGTCAGCTTGCTGACCCTACAGCCCTTAGGGGCACCATCACCAGTGTCTTCAAGTCTCTTCTACGAAGTGTTCACCTCTCTCGTTCGCGAGAGAGGCCACTCATAGAGACACCTCTTCGGAGGATTGTTCCTGATTAGACCAGCTTGCTGTTCAGTCACTAACACTTCGGTGTTTAGTGACAGGGAAACTTCGGTTTCTCGTTACGCTGACCCTTCGGGGTCTCGTAACTTTAGTTACGTTGATCCCTTGGGCTCTCGTAACTTTAGTCACTAACACTTCGGTGTTTAGTGACAAGGAAACTTCGGTTTCCCGTTACGCTAACCCTTCGGGGTCTCATAACATTAGTTACTCAGAACCCTTGGGCTCTCGTAACTTTAGTCACTTCAACACTTCGGTGTTTAGTGACAGGTAAACTTTGGTTTCTCGTTGCGCTGACCCTTCGGGGTCTCGCAACACAGGCTACGTTAGGCCTTTGGTCTCTCGTGCCCTTAGTCACTCTGATCCTTCGGGGTCTCGTTCTCCTAGACCTGCTGACCTGCCATCTCCGTTCCTGGCTGCTGACGTGCTGTGGGCTCCAACATCCCCGTTATCCAACGGACACCGATCCCTTTGGGGCAAAGGGGCTTTCTCACATTGTGAGTAAGTCCCTTAAGCGCCAGGTATCCCCTGCGTGCCAACGTTCTCCTGCGCGCTCGCGCGTAATTGCACGCAAGCGCTCGCCTGCTGGTCCTGCTGTTCCTGAGACTGCTATCTAGAGACATCCTGTTTCAGGCACTGCTCGCCAACGTTCCCTACGCATTAGCGCACATCGTTGAAGTTCCTGAGATAGCGCACAGGCGCTCACCAGTGGTTCAGCCTGCAGTGTCTCCAAGTCTCTTCTACGAAGGGCACCTCTCCTGTTCGCGGGAGAGGTCTCTCATAGAGACCACTCCTCGGAGTATCAAGCAGTACTTCAAATGTTGATCGTCGGCTCTGGACTCTGAAGCAGACCTGCCTTGGTCCTCTTCAGGGGATGCCCTCCCTTTTAAGGACACATCCCAGTTCCTGATCGTCCTGTCAGCTGATCCTTCAACCTAGTGCACAATCGCGCTAGCGCCGACGATCTTCTTATGCGCGCAAGCGCCGACGATCTTCTTTCGTGCGCAAGCGCAGACGATCTTCATACGTGCGTAAGCGCCGACGATCGTCAGCGCGCGGGCACCAATGGTTTTACCGCGCGCACTCGCCGATCTTCTTACGCGCGCAAGCGCCGACGATCTTCTTACGCGCGCAAGCGCCGACGATCTTCTTACGCGCAAGCGCCGACAATCTCTTCTGATCTCTTCCACGCCAACAAACTCGTACGCGCGCCTGCTGATAGCCACGCGGGCGCGTGCCAACATTCTGGTCCGCATGGGCTCTTCATTCTGATCCTGCTCGTCAATCTGATTCCTGCGCACCCTATGAAGTCTCGCCCGCGCGCGAGCATTTCAACAGCCTCTTGCGCGCGACCCCCGGGTATTTCCCATTGAGCAAGCGCCAGCGCTCTCCCTAGCGCAGTCGCTAATACCCTCCCCCGCACGAGGCTGCCGGACAACGCGCTGTAAGGTCGCTATTGCCACTTTTCTCCCCCCCCCCCCCAAGCACAGAACAGTGTGCTTGCCAGAGGGGGGAAGGTTCCAGAAAGGTCCAGGGACATGCCGTCCTTATCTTTTAAAAGGCGACTTCCCCTTCAGAGGGAGTGTCTGACAGCGCAACCGTCAGCCGGAAGCCTGGTTTGGGACTAATCAGAGTGGTAGCACAGGCTTTCAAGCTGTTCTCTCTGAATGGAGCCACAAATCCTTGGCTGCAACCACTCCCCCTAAGAGGAAAAGAGGAGTTCGGACGAGGTAACTTCTCCGAGGACGTAGCTGTCTTCGAAGCAGGTACTCTCCCCCCTCAGACTTTTCTCCTTCACCTTCGGACGAAGTTTTCCCGCCCTCAGGAGAGTCACGGGAGGTGAGACATTCCCCAATCACACCATTGAGGGAAACCCCACCTCGCGCGATAAGTTCGAATAAAGGTAGAGAAGAGCCTGCCTCCGTCGTTGTTGGAGTCCTGCATCCCTCCTGGGAGGGAGTCAAGGACTCCAAAGAAATACCGGGAGACCTCTAGCACCAAATCTTCAGGCTCAGACATTCTTCGTTATGGGAACGAACCTGTTTGAGCCTAAGGACGTGAAGCAGGCGGCTGAGAGGTGTAGAAAGTCACCGAGACTCCCTCCTATATAGGGCTTTGACATTCAAGCCCTATAAACCAGCACCTCAGCAGCCACGTCCTACCAAATCAACGGCAGCTAAGACAGTGGGGTCTAAGCCCTTTCTGGTCAAGGACAAGAAAGGCAAAAAGTTCCCCAGGGGAGGGAAGAATCCTAGAAGGGACAACCGAGGCCGCAAACGCTAGGATTGGCAGTTCCCCTGCATGTCCGCCAGTGGCGGGATACCTACAAGGTTGCGCAGACAGGTTGCAGCAACTCAGGGTCGTTTTCTGGACGATGTCTGTAAGCAGTCAGGGATATCGCGTCCTGTTCACAACATCTCTACCTCCCCTGAGGACGAATCCGGTGTCATTTAGCACCCTTGCCATGGGATCAGCAAGGGGGCGAACTCTGTGGGCAGAGGTCCAGATTAAAGAATACTTCGGTCAGCATGGAGACCGCAGACACAGTCAGTCTGGCAGTAAATCGCAAGACTTCTTGTGTTTACTGGACCTGAAGGCCGTGTTCTTCCAGATCCCAGTCCATCCGTCTTCAAGGAAGTACTTATGATTCAGCATAGACAACAAGGAGTACCAGTTCAAGGTGCCGTGTTTCGGTCTCTCCACAGCACCACAGGGTTTCACCGGACTATTCACCCTAATTTCATCATGGGCACTCAGGATCGGCTTCCGTCTCCTCCGTTATCTGGATGACTGCCTGATCTTAGCAGACGCGGAGTCATTCCCTCTTTGACACCGAGACAAACTTCTACGACTTTGCCTGGATCTAAGGATCATGGTAAGTCTCGAGAAGTCCTCTCTGCTACCCAATCAATGACTGGTTCACCTAGGCATGATTATAGACACCAATCTCCATAAAGCCTTTCCATCAGACGACAGGATAGCAAGGCTGAAAAGAGTCACAAGCCCTTTCCTCAGACGAGAAGAGCTTCCAACCCAATCGTGGTTACGTTTCCTCGGTCGCCTTTCACCTTTGGCTCATCTAGTCCTCAACGGTCGCCTCAGGATGAGGTCTCTCCAGGGGGGACTCAGGTCCGAGTGGAATTAAAGCTGCGATTCCCTGGACATCATGATCCCTATGGATCCTTCGGAACGGACGAACCCCCAGTGGTGGGTGACGGGGGCCTGTGGTCAGAATCGGAAAAGTGCCTCCATAAAAATTTGCTAGAGATGAAGGCCATTCCTCATGGCCCTTCAACAGTGCCAACAAAGACCTAGCGGATCACTCTGTGGTGTGATGAGTGACAACAACACAGTAGTGGCTTACATCAACAAGCAAGGAGGTACCTTTTCAAAGCAGCTATCCCATCTCTCAGTAGAGATACTGAGATAGACTGAAGTCCACTCGATGCCTCTATCGGCTCGCTTCATTCCAGACAAAGGGAATGTGCTGCCGACAGTCGGAGCAGAGCATCTCAGATAATGAGTACCGAGTGGTCCTTGGATCATCCAGTGGCCAACAAAGTCCTGACTTTGTGGGGTTACCCGACTGTGGATCGGTTCGCTACAGCGCTGAACTTCAAGCTCCCGCTGTATTGTCCCAAGTCCCAGATCCCAAAGCACTCTGGCAAGATGCCTTCCAACAACGGTGGGACAGCACCGACGTGAGCGCTTTTCCCCCGTTCTGTCTGATGAGGAGCGTGCTCAACAAGACCAGAATATCGGTCAATCGCTCGATGACCCTTTATAGCTACGCTATAGCATCACGCGGAATGGTTTCCGGACCTTCCGCAACTCCTAACGGGACTTCCGGGAGAACTCCCTCTGCGACACAAGCTACTCAAACAACCACATGCTAACATCTTTCACAAAGCTGTAGCTTTGCTTTGACTTCATGCCTGGAGACTATCCAGCATCTCCTCACTAAGAGAGGATTGTCGCAACAAGTTACGAACGGGATGTCTGGACACCTGCGCAGGTCATCCGCAGGGGCCTACCAGGCAAAGTGGCGTTTTTTCTGTGGTTGGAATCGTGAAGGGGTATCTCTCCACTCGATACCACTATTCCAGCAAGAGCGGAGTTCTTCTTTTATTTGCGGGAAGAATGCGCCTTTCAGTCTCGTCAATAAAAGGCTATCGCTCAGCCTTAAGTCTAGCCTTAAGGCCCAAAAGAGCGGACTTTTCTTCCTCGCTGGTACTTTCCCTACTCATACGAAGATACGATCTTACCTGCACTCAGTCGGAAGTGAGACCTCCTCCAGGGAACATGGTTTGAATTCTCAGGCCTCTTAGGAGTCCTCCCTACGATCCATTTCGCCAGGCTTCAAATTGCCACCTAACTTGGAAGGCGGTGTTCCTACTAGCTTTGGCCTCGGCCAAGCGAGTAAGTGAACTTCATGGTCTCTCGTATGACATCGCCCATGCAAGGGGATGAGGGGAGGTAACGTTCAGATTCGTCTCTGAGTTTGTGGCTAAGACACAGAATCCGGGAGTGCCGGATCCTCGATTCGACTCTTTCTGGATTTCGAGTCTTTGTTCTGTAACAGATGACCCAGACCATCTCCCACTGTGTCCAGTAAGGAGTCTGAGGTTATATCTCAAAGAACGGCTGCATTCATCCCCAAGTGCAAGCTTTGTTTGTGAGCACTGGGAGAACAAAGAGGTTGGTCACCAAGAAAACCATCTCCGCATGGATTTGTAGGGTGTTTCATCTGTCCCTGAATCCTGACCCCCCTCCGTCATGTCGCCTTAGAGCGCATGATGTCAGGGTTGTAGCTACGTCCCTGACCTTCAAGAAGAACTTCTCAGTGATGCAGGTTCTACAAGCAGGGGTGTGGAAGCGTCAGACGACCTTCACAGCCCACTACCTGCAAGACGTGACACACAGGAGGCTCGATACGTTCTCTATCGGCCCTGTGGTGGCTGCACAACAGCTGGTCTAACCTCAGGCTCTTTAATGGACAGGTAGCAGAGGGTTGAGGGCATTGTTACCCGGTCTTAGTCTGCATGAATGAAAAGATTTGTCTGGCCCTTATTCTTTTCTTCATCCTCTCCTTCCTTGGAGAAAGCAGCATCCTGGGTTCTCTGCATAGCTGACCTCAAACCACTTTGGGTAAACCATGCTTTCTTGTGTTCCTAGTATTAAGTTAATACTGTCACGTCCCCATAACCTGACGAGGTGGTATTGGGTAAGTCCTAGCCTAAAGTTTTCCATCTAAAGAGCTTCAGGTCAACTTCCTAGGACGAGTCACACATAATCCTTCACACACAGATTATGTAAACCGCAGCCCTTGCGTAGCAAGGTGCGAGCGAGGTGCAGGGACTCTTTATTGTTGAGTACTGACACACTCAGATAATGAGTCCCCGGGCAAAGCTAAAAGCCAGTATGGCGGGACTTTTCCACCCTTCCTAAGGGTTGAGTCACCCATATTAAATAGCGTGGTTTGTATTTCAGTTACGGAACAAATGACATTCGGAGATAATTTGTATTTTTCCTAACTATACAAACCTTAGCTATTTAATCAAACTTGCCCCCCAGCCCTGTCCCCCGTGAAGTCCTACCTCTAAGCAAAGTGAGCTCATCACACAGGTGTGTTTTAGGGGTGGGGGGGTTAGCAAGCTAACTAGCGATGGGGGTAGTAAACCCTCGTTAAAATTCTAATGGCTCGTCATTTCAGCTACGCGAAAGTAATAACCCATATTAAATAGCTAAGATTTGTATAGTTAGGAAAAATACAAATTATCTCCGAATTTGTCATTTTTTATGTTAAAACAAAGTTTTGTGAATACTTACCTGGCAGTTATTATATATTTTAAGGCCTACCCTCCTCCCCTCAGGAGACAGGTCGGGCAAAGATGACCTGAGGAACAGAAAACGGGAATGATTCCAAGTACCACCCTGTAAGGGTTGTTAACCACCTAACCGCACAACCACCACACGGCGGTTGCCACGATTTTTGAAAAATTCTGCCTGACGTCAGAGTCTAAGTTCTATACAGTGGAACCTCTACATCCGAACGTATCTACATCCGAATTTTCCAACATCCGAAGTAAAATTCGAGCAAATTTTTTACTCTACACCCGAATTTTATTTCGACATACGAAGTAAGCAATTTTCGTCGTACCGGTTGTATCCGAATTTTTCGACACGCGAAGTACAATTCGAACACGTTCCTACTCTACACCCGAATTTTTTTTTCGACACCCGAAGTAAACAATACTCGTATGCGTAGTCGGTGCTCATAGCGCCTGTGTTGTTTTTTATTTCCGCCAATAGAAGGCAGCACTTCAACCTCGGAGGGACCCTCAATTAGCGTGGCTTGGGTCAGTCCTCTGTTTTCGTTGGCTTTGTGTGGTTGTGCCCTGTGCGTTCTGCTATTAAAGGGATTTTGACGAAGGAAAAATCTATTTCTGGGCGAGAGACCTGTGCCGCCCAGTGAAATACTCCTAGAGCACTATTTCTAAGGAATATAACTGCTATATATTACCAGAGAAAAAAAGCATAGGAATGCCAGGTTGAACCCAGCTCGCTCACCTATATAAGGTGTCGGTATAAAATACTGGGGCGTGATAATTCACAACCAGAGGTCTCGCACTATTTAGATATCTCCTCTTCAAAATCCCCGCCACAGCGAGGTGCCGTTCAACACTACTACCACTAACCCAACCCACGCCAGTGACGTCACTCCTCATAGCACCCAAGGTTTGGGGCCCATGTTGGGAGGGAAGTCAAGGGAGGGTTCACTGGGCGGCACAGGTCTCTCGCCCAGAAATAGATTTTTCCTTCGTCAAAATCCCTTTTCTGGGCTCCGACCTGTGCCGCGCAGTGAAATAGTACCAGAGAAATGGTCCCAAAACTTGGAACAATACCTGAGGAAGTAAAATAAAATCCAAAATAACAGGTAAGAGGATAGCAAGACATAGTTGATTAAGGTTCACTATGTTCAGGAGGAATCACATTCCCTGCTGCCACTGTAGCAAATATAAGGCTTCCAGAGGTTTTAAGCAGTGGCGTTGAAATACTGTTGGAGACTTCCGGCCTATATATTTAGTAAGTCCAGTGAAGTTCATAGTAATTAACTGAGGTAGCTACAGCTCATATATCATGGACGTGAGGGAGTGATGTGGGAATGATTCTAGGTAGCCCGTTAATGAAATGCAGAATCTTCTGTCTGAGTCCTTTCAGGATGATGGTTCGCCACCTTTTAAGGTCTTGACGAAGTCATTACTTCAAACCTTACTGTCTGATTCCTACGACTTCTTTGCGGCCAGACGTCGTTGCTGTAGGCATGTCTTGTCTGAGGCCACTATCAGACATGAGCCTAACAAGCTCATTAAAGCCCCAGTCTGGAGCTGCTAGGGTCAATCAGAGCCTCAAGGTTCGATGGGCTTAGTCCCCAAGCACAAGTTCGAACCGGCCAGCAACCAATCTCGAGGTAGAAAGAGTCCGAGATCTTTCCATTCCTTCCAAACCGGCAGTCCCAACAGGTGGTTCAAACCATCCCGGTGGCACAAGGGAGTCAACCTTTCACTTCGAAGGGTCAACCCCAACAGCAATACGTGCTGGTTCCTCAGTCCCAAGTAGCAACTACCTCCTATGCTACTTCCCCAGCCCTTAGGCCCACCTTTGAAACTCAGGGTGCTTTCCAGGGTTACCAGCGCCCCAGAGGCGCTAGCTCGAGAGGAACTTTTCGCAACAGCTACTCTCGAGGCCGAGGAGGTAAATCCGCAGCAAATCATTGGGAGTTCTCAGGTAGGGGTAGGACTTTACATCTTCCGGAACCGTTGAACGTTCAACATTTGGGCTTTCAGTATAATTTCCAAAGGTCTGGGGTGGAGTTGGATAGAATGGCCCCCTCCACCAACCAGTTTTCATCAACATCCAACGGAAGAGCTAGTCTTATATGGAAACGATTTATTGCAAAAGGAAGCAATAAAGAAAGTAAATCGTTTGTAATTTCAGGATCACTTGTTCAGCGGGCCAAAGAAAGACTCAGAATAGCGAAGAGTAATCCTAGACCTGTCGCTTCTGAATTCTTACATTTAATGCGACAAGTTTCACATGCTGACCATCTCTCAGGTGCGGACCTTGCTTCTCTGTGGGGCCGTCACCTCCCCTATGGATCTTGCAGACGTTTTCTATCATGTTCCGAAAGCAAGGCATTTTCGTCCGTTTCTAGGGTTCAACTAGGCAAACTGCCTCACAGCAACTACAGAGTGATAATCTCTTACAACAGTTTTGGTTCCAAATCAACTTCGAGAAATCTCGTTTGGTCCCGAGGACAAGTTTCATGGTTAGGATGCAATGGGTTCTATGCTCCCACACTCTGTCTCCCAACAGCCAAGAGGAACGATATAGCAAAACACAATACGTTTTCTCAAAGACAAATTGTCTTCCAGAAGAAATCAAGAGAGAATCCTGGGTGCCCTCCAGTTTGCCTCAGTAACAGATATACTACTGAAGGCGAGACTGAAAGATATAAGCCGAGTATGGTGCTCCAGGAAAACGAGTAATATCGAGACAAAGGGCTCGACTCCAACCAATTCTGAAGAATAGACTTCAACCATGGACAAAGGTCAAAATCTGGCAAATCCGTTTCCTTACAATATCCACCCCCAAGCTCGTCATTTACACAGACGCCTCCCTAACAGGCGGGGGGGGGGGGGGGGGATACTCTCAGTACACGAAAGTCCTGGGACTATGGTCGACAATATTCCGCCAACTTCATATCAATGTTTTAGAGGCCATGGCGGTATTTTTGACCTTAAGCAACCGGCTCCAGCCAAAAACCAACATATCAGGTTTCTTCTAGATAGATAGTGGCGGACGCACTTTCGAGGACAACTCCGCTGGAGTCGGAGTGGTCACTAGACCCAATGTCCTTCAGTTGGATTCTTTCTCAGGTTCCGGATCTCCAGATAGATCTGTTTGCAACAAAGTCCAACTACAACTGGAGTGCTACGTAGCTCCCAGCCCGGATCCTCGGGCTTACGCCACAGACGCACTATCATTAGTCTGGAACACTTGGGAGAGAATTTACCTATTCCCACCAATAAATCTGTCGATGAAAGTGTTAGACAAGTTCAGGACTTTCAAAGGCCAAGTTGCTCTAGTAGTCCCCATCTGGCCCAAGCACAACGGGTTTCCCCTTCTGGTGGAACTGGGTCTCCACCTCGACAGATCCCCAATCCAATACTAACACAAGCAGTACAACTCGCTGTGTGTTAGCTTCCTCAAATTCAGAATGCCCTACCTTTCTGGACTTTATGAAATTTGCAGCTCAAGAGGTGCAGATATTGATCCTCAAATACGTTATTTTTAGAATCAGATAAGAGGGGATCCACCCTTCGACAGTATGATTCGGCTGTTATGAAACTTGCCAGTTTTTAAGGGACTCAAAGGTTGAGACGATGACTATGAATCTGACAGTAACCTTCTTCAGAATTTTATTTGAATCAGACTTAGCGACTTGTACTATTACCACAAATTAAGTCAGCCTTGAAGGTTTTACAATTGGCTTTAATATTGCCCTTACAGATTCATACTTCTCATCCATCCCGAGAACCTGCGCCAGATTGAAACCATCAACTCACCCTAGCTCAGTTTCCTGGTTTCTGAATGACGTACTTAAGTTGGCTTCAGACACTCTTAACGAGACTTGCCATTATATTCCATTGGTTAGGAAATCCTTGTTCTTAATGAACCTGACTTCTGGCGCCAGAATATCAGAACTTTCAGCCTTGTCTAGAGATCCAGGTCATATTGAATTTCTCTCGTCAGGGGAAGTACTCCTTTCCCCTGACAAAAGATTTTTAGCGAAAATGAGGACCCCCAGGACAGACGGTTCCCCTGGAAGATTGTCCCACTTCCGCAGGACCCAGTGGTTGTGCCCTGTGCGTTCTGCTATTAATTGTGTTTTAATCGTGATTTTTTACGTTCATCCTTTTACGGTATTTTACGAAAATCATGGGCCCTAAAAGGCTTAGTTTCGCAAGTGGTAGTGGTAGTGGTGAGAAAAGGAATAAGGGAATGCTTTTTTTAGAAGTAAAGCAAGGAATTATTGAAAAGCATGAGCGTGGCGTCCGTATGAGTGAACTTGCAATAAGTTCCGCGCAAATAAAAGAGGTGTTAGGAAAATATCAAGACGTGGTCGACTTCATCGACAAATACCATCCAAAGAAATTGCAGGTTTGTCGTGTAGTTGCGCAGTTTGATGATGTTTCCCTAACTTATTTTCGAAACATTCTGAAAAGCTGTACCAAGCAACTTTCTAACGATGGCTTCTTTAAAAAAACTACGAAGCGAACTCGTGATGAAGAGGAAGGAAGTGGTTCAAAGAAAACAGCAAAGAGTGAAGAGAAAAAAATTCAATTAATTTTAAGTGTAGAGAGTGAAAGTGATTAAAATTAATCATCAAAAAGAAAAAAAGAAAATGTAAAAAAAATATAAATTATAAAAAAAAAAATAAGCTAAGTTATGTTAAAGTTCACTTAGTGTAAGTTAGAATAAGTTACGGTAGTGTACGTTTATCGTAGTTAACCTCTCTACCCTTCGCCGCCCGTCCGTCTCCTCTCTGCGTAGCAAGACTAACAACACCTGCGCTGGAGTTTCTAAGGTAAAGTGACGCTAAAAACCCGTTTCTTATTTATCATTTTTTGCTAATTCTTCTTATTTACATGTCTATTCTTCTTTATTTACATGTCTATTATCTAATTTAGTGTTCATTATTCTCATGGGAAAATTATGTGTAGTAGTTTATTAAGAAGTTATCATAGGTTTTTGGGCTCAACCACGGATTAATCCTATTTCAATGTACAGTATTCTTATGGGAAAATTCGTTTCGACATCCGAACATTTTCTACATCCGAAGTTGGTTCTAGAACGGATTAAATTCGTATGTAGAGGTTCCACTGTATATATAACTGCCAGGTAAGTATTCACAAAACTTTGTTTTATCATAAAAACTCCATTTTGTTTTGAAAACATGTTCACTTTCTTTCAAGAAAATATTACAATTAATCAACGATCAAAATTCTTTCTGCAATAATGTTGCGATTTGTCGCACATACATTATTCGCGCAACTTTTCTAATCCGTGGCCACGAAAATTTGTTCTCAAAAACCTGACAGACTTGATAGGCCAGGAAGAAGAAGAACGACTCTTATGTCCTGTGCGGGCATTAAGATATCTCCGCAGAACAGAGTGTTCTGAGAGAGTTGATTGTAGAAGCACATTCTCTAACTAACAACGCAGTGTTTCCTTCATTGAGAGTGAAAGCGCACGAAGTGCTAGCGGTAGCGACTTCTCCCGCTTTTCGACACAACTAGTCGCTATCCGCTATCCTACAAAGTACCCTATGGGAGGTCTAAATATGTGTTTGCTACGCATTATTTGAAAGAAATCGAAACAATGTTTGAAGATTGTAAGTTTTTCGGTCTGCGTTCGGTAGCTGGCATGGTGTTGGGAGGAACAACATAGGGGGTTGCTCCCTCTGTTAGCCTATGTTTCACCTTGTACCAAGGTTGGCGATTTAAAGGGAAGTCTAGGAGTACAATGTACCTGGAGTACTCACCAATCATTTTATTGTAAGTTTTGGTGGGTAAAGGTTTTTATTTCGATGTAGGTGACAGTTTTCTCATGTTGGTTATTTCTGGTCTTATCCCAGGGCAAGGGCGATATTTTCTTGTATCTTCGTTCAGTCAGCGGTGAACACCATGACTACGAGGATCTTCCACTCCATGTAGGCACCCATTGGCCATATTCCAAGCCTTCTACTATGTAAGATGAGCACCGACCAGAGGCAGTATTCTCCTGCAGTAGCTCTCTTACAAGATAAGGTACAGCAGGCACTAACAGTGCTTTTGGGTATACTTTTATTTTCAAGAATTGTATACGATTGTTGAAGTAAAACTTACATCCACAGCCCCCCATCCTTGCAATGGGTAATCAGCTATATGATTGTTCGGTAAGACACTGCAATAAAAATGGATTTTCATTATAAAATGAAATTTTATTGCATACTTACCGAACAGTTATTAATTAAAGCCCTCCCTCCTCCCCACTAGTGGATGGCTGGGCAGAACGAATTGATGTTACCTGGACAGTTGTACCTGTAGTTCCCTCAAGTGGAGGGAGATGACGTCACCTACATCAGCGATGGCGGCGCCACCGCGGTAGTTTTGAATCTATAGTCTGCCATTCGTAGGGAGCCTACAGCTATATAATTGTTCGGTAAGTATGCAATAAAATTTCATTTTATAATGAAAATCCATTTTTTTAGTTATGCAGTAGTAATTAACATTTAACAAGCTTTGAGTTAGAAGCAAAATGAACATCAGGTAAGTACAGGTATGTATAGAAATAATTTTGATATCAGAATTTCCTTTTTAATATTTTTTTTTCTTATTATAGGAAGAGCTCGAAGGAAAAATGACTTGCGATCAGCGCCATCTTGAAAGCCTTGGTTTTATTGAGGAACCCATTCTCTACCCTCATCATTCATGGGATAATCTTAGTACACCAGTAATAGCATCTGCAGTAAGTAATATCCTCATCATCGCTCTAGGATACTGTACAATTGCTAGCATGGAATAAACATCTTTCCTTGTGTCATCAGTCTTACAATAGCGTGCTGTATGATTGTTAATTTAATGCTGTTAGCCAGCATAATAAGAGTTAAATATTAAATTCAGAGATGACTACATCATAATGATGATGATATTGATGGTAATAATAATGATAATGATAGTCATCCAGTCCTGATATGAAAGAATACCTGAACTTGTGTAATTTTTCTTTTGTTAACATACTTGAGAGAATTTCATTTTTTTTTGGCAGGTAGCTAGTGGAGAAGTATGGCAGGTGGAGGGACTTTTATCTGTTGCCCAACAGATGTCTTCTAACCTGACGGTGGTTGTATATAGCCTCGATTTATCCTCTGCAGAAAATGAACAGGTGTGGTTTACTGGTATGATTTAAAAGTTGAATACACTCAAAAAAAGAATCTTTCTCTTCATTAATGTCTAGTGTAAGGAAGTATTTTATGAATTACTGAATATTTAATGCATACTGAAAATTTCTTATCTACGTTCATAATGTTTGCAGACAATGAAAAAAAAAAACATTCTTTAAAGATAAGGTCAAATCAAGTCATTTTTTTTTTTCTCCTTGTGTAAATCTTATAAATGCTCTTCAAACCCTTAAATTATATGCAGACTGCTGGCCTCATTGTCAGTGGTCGAGAGGGAATACAGTAATTTTATTTGTATTTTGCTTGAACAATTACTTTTAAGGCAATTCACTTTATCCACTGACTAACTGGCCATCCTGATTAATTGTGGTCATCGTGCCTATCTGTTACTGATGGAATTCACATTTATTGATGGTTTTAGTGATTTTTGCAAAATAAAACAAAAAGTAGAATCAAGAAGCAGATAGTGAGAAGACTAGGAAAGAAATGCTAGGATAGGATAGGATATAGGAGTGATCACTGGTTAAAAATGAGATTATGAGAAATAAAATGCCCCTTTCTCTAAAAATGAATGTATTTAATCAAATAGTCCTACCATTATTAACTTATCCATCAGAAACTTGGAGCCATGCTAATGGCTTAGAATATAGCTAGTTACAACTCAAAGAGCTTTGTAAAGAATAATGGTGGGATTACCACTAAGAGAGAGAGAAAAATAACAACATGGATACAAGAGCAAACTGAAGTAGATGATATTCTACAACTTGTAAGAAAAAGAAATGGACATGGGCGGGACATATGAGAACGACAGATAATAGATGTACCTTAAGAGTAACAGGATGAATTAGGGTTACTGTGAATTCAAGTTGGTGATTAAGAATTATGTAGAGTTCTACCATCCATACCACAGTTCTGAACATACACAGTATGTGAATCCATCTCATAAGAACAAATTTATTGACTGCTTAGCTACTTCAATATGCAATGCCATAGGCCCTATAGGTAAAGGTAAAGGGATGTCCAAAGCATATATCAGGGTTACAAATAGTATAAGGAACTACAGTAAATGCAAACCCGATAAACCAAGAGATCACTAGTAAGCGACATAATGGCCACAGCGAACTCCCGAAAGGGAACAAACAAAAGACCAAACACGATTAAGAATAAAAAGTGTCGCTACCTAGAAAGCCCAAACAGACAAATATAATACTGTACTCAACTTGGAAGCAGGGATCTCTAAAACGTCGAACATCTTCCGAAAAAACACAAAGCACACGAGCAAAACAAAACACGTCTGACCAACGCAAGTGCTGAAGAGGAATGAGGATGGGGGGTTGGGGAGATGTAGGGGTAGAGAGAGGGTATGTTGATGAAGGAGAGGTCTAATTGGTGAGGGATCTATGGTCGTGGTTCAATCATGCCCCAGTTTTCTATACCGACACTCGAGTGAGCGAGCTAGGTTTATTCCTGGTATTCCATGCATCTCTTTTTCTCTGGTATATTCAGCAATAACTATGCCTTAGAAATGGTGCTTGAGGAGCATTTCACGGAGCGACACAGGTCGAGCCCAGAAATAATCCTTTGTTAAAATAGATAATTTACGAAGTATTATTATTATTATTATTATTATTATTATTATTATTATTAAAAAATGCTAAGCTACAACCCTAGTTGGAAAAGCAGGATGTTATAAGCCCAGTGGCCCCAACAGGGAAAATAGCCCAGTGAGGAAAGAAAACAAGGACAAATAAAATATTTTAAGAATGGTAACAATATTGAAATAAATATTTCTTATATAAACAATAAAAACTTCAACAAAACAAGAGGAAGAGAAACCAGATAGAACAGTGTGCCTGAGTGTACCCTCAAGCAAGAGAACTCTAAACCAAGACAGTGGAAGACCATGATACAGAGGCTATAGCACTACCCAAGACTAGAGAACAATGGTTTGATTTTGGAGTGTCCTCCTAGAAGAGCTGCTTATCATAGCTAGAGAGTCTCTTCTACCCTTACCAAGAGGAAAGTGGCCAGTGAACAAATAAATTGCCGTAGGTAACCCGTTGGGTGAAGAAGAATTTGTTAGTAATCTCAGTGTGGTCAGGTTTATGAGGACAGAGGAGAATCTGTAAGGAATAGGCCAGACTATTCGGTGTCTGTTTAGGCAAGGGGAAAGAACCGTAACCAGAAAGAAAGATCCAATGTGGTACTTTCTGGGCAGTCAAAGCCCCCTAACTCTCTAGCGGTAGTAAGACGTTAATTACCTAATGTCAATAAGAAAATTTTATTCCTTATCAAAGTTAATTTTCTAATGCATTTGTTGTCTTAAAATTTAGTTAATTTATTGATTGCCACAATAACCAAGTGAAATTCCATTATATAATGATTATTGACTAAAATCTAGTAGTTAAATGTAATCACTTTTACTTAAAAAAGGCTGGTACAGTAGTTAAATATATCACATCCTTCCATACGAACATTATCAGATTTTTTTGAATTGTGGAGAGAACCCCAAACAACATACCAGAAGTCATAGTATTTCAAGAGTAATTTTTTAAAAATATTATTTTAATGTTTATTTTTAATTTTGTTATCATTACTTAACACATCTTAATAAATTTTAAAAACCTCAAGAATTCTGTAACCTGCTCTGTTTGTATTTGACATCAAATAGGGATTTCATAGACTCGAGTACAATATTGTACTCCTATATGTAATGTAAAGAGTTAAACAGGAATGTGTAAATTGTGTACATTATTTGTATGTTGACTGCAATAGTTAAGTATAGTTTGCCATAGGAGAAGCACTTACTAATCTTCTGATTATAGTTTTGTTCCATTCAGAAAAGCTGAGATAAAAAAACTTTTTTATGATACTGTATTTTAGGTGAATTTAGGAAGATAAAATATGTTTGCTTTAATATTTTTTTTTTCTTTTGATTGATTATCTTGTACATTATTTTTCAATATTAAACTTACCCGATAATCATGTAGCTGTCAACTCCGTTGCCCGACAGAATTCTATGGAGGGATACGCCAGCTATCACAATACTAGAAGGGGGTGTACTTACCAGCGCCACCTGTGGCCAGGTACTCAAGTACTTCTTGTTGACACCTCCTCAATTATTCCTCTGTCGTGCTTCCGGCAAGACGTTCTGGGATACGCTTATGTTCTTGGAGTATTTTCACGACTTTGGTGAAGTATTTCTCTTTGATTTCGGCTGTCGCTTTACTGGAAACTTCTATTTTAGCTTAGTTAGCTTTTGGAATTAATTTGATTATTTATGGTGACGAAGAGAGTATGAACTCTCTCTCACCTTTAAATGGCCGACCCTTCCCTTAGACGGAAGTGTTGGTGTCTAAGAGAGTATAGACTCTCTTTCTTAATTTTGCTTAACAAAAGTTATAGATTTATTTTATATCTCTCCGCCTCTTATAGGCCTCTTCGATTAACTTCCTTTTATTATAAACTTATTAAAATTAATTTTTATATTTGTTTATATTCGACCTTCCTAATAGTAGGCGGTCTTTTCTTGGTACCGAAGTTAATTAACATTGAGCCCGTCATTTCGGTTTTACCTGTTAACATATTATGCTATTTCCGCCACAGAGTTTGAAAGAATTTCTTTGATAGTCTCGTACTGTTTTCAAAGTTGAACTAACGTTTTGTTTTGTCTCTGCAGTTGTTGACGTTCAGAACGTTCAACTTGCACTCTATCGTTACGATAGAGAAAGAATGTTCACGGTTTCACGTTGCAGTAAGAGTAACCGTGTCTAGCGTTTTGTTCATTCTTTCTTAACTTAATGGTTTTGATCCTAATAAAGGAACTTTTCATTTTGGGAAATATTTCAGTTTTTTCCTTTAACAATAATATGTTTTAACGATATATATGATTGGGCTCTTCTCTCAGGTTCTAAGTCAAGAGAGAGAGAGAGAGAGAGAGAGATAGAGACGGAGGGAGATAGAGGAGGATAAACGTTTCATTCAAGCCTGCCAGGCGTACGAGTAACGTCGTTATCGTTTTTGCTCTTCTCCCTAGTCTCTTTAGGGGAAGAAAGTAAACGTTTCTAGAGTGATCTAGTGTTTAGTCTCTTTCCAGCCACTGAATTATCTTTCATTAGATTTTTCTGTTACATTGTAATTCTGTTTTCGCAATTACTAACTTTTGAGAAAGGATAGAATTGCGTGTTTCAGGTACAAACCACTTAAAGTTTCGAGTTCAGTGAAATAAGTGCAAACAGAAAATCAAAGTGATAAGTGATTAGCGCAAAGTGTGTCAGTGTTGTGCGTGAGGGTACTTCTGTGCGCGCCAGTCGTCCTCCCAGTCCGGGACCTCTTGCAAGCTCCCAAGCCCAGGGGAGAAGCAATGTCGAAGGGCAGAAGGGTTCAGCAGGCCTTGATCGGCGCACAGAAGTATCCTCGGTGGTTGTGGGCGTGTCTTACCGAGACCGTCACTCCCACCCGCAGACGATTGAGCCCTTATTTTGCTCGTCTGCAGAAGAATTTAGGGGAGAAAACGCTGGTCTCAGGTCTCAAGACCTCTTAAACGTAAAGTCCAGACCTATGCCAGACGTACGAAGTTAGAGTTCAACAACCCGGATGCAGTCATTGGGTTAGCTCTGACTCTCCTCAGTCATCAGTTGTATGCACTCCGCCTAAGAGGAGTAAGGTTCTGCCACAACAGAGCTCGACTGTTAAGGCTTTACCTCAGCCTACTGTAGTTTCTGCCGACCCCAAGTGGACTCTACTACAGTCCATGCAAGCACAGCTTTCGGACTTGATGCGTGAGTGTCGGGCTGAGAGTGTTGCGCCTCCGCCTCCGCCTACACTCCCTCCGCCTGCGCTCGCTCCGCCTGATCGCAGTACCACCTGCCAGGCGTACGATGTTGAGCCACGTTCTGAGTTTGCTGTTCCCAGTGGTGTTCAGCCTCCGCCTTCCTTAAGGCAACCTTTACAATGGGATCAGGAGGATTATACCTCTCTTCCTCCGCCTCCACTTGCTGCTCCACCAGTGGTGCAACTCTCGGTTGAGGTACAACAATCTCTCCCGTCCATGAGTCAGTCTCCTCAGCTCTCGCTGCAGCGAGCTCAACCCTCCACAAGGCAAGCACCACTACACCTTGGCCTTGCGCCTCAGGAGCCTCAGCTTGCGAGACATTTACCTTGTTCTGCGCAGCCTCAACCTCATCGCGCTCCGCTCACACCACAGGAACAGGAACTTGCTACTCCGCTTCCGCCAACCGCTCAGCAAGCGCAACCATTGGGTTCAACCACTCATGCCAGGAGTCAGCCTCCTCCACCCATGCGCCTACCTTCTGCTACTTCCTTTGATCAGCCTTTGCAGACTGAGCCTCAGGTGTTCCCTCAACAGAGTCTTGAAGAGGAAACCACAACTATTGTTGTTCCAGCTCGTTCTGACTCTGCTGTTCAGCATACCTTACCTCCATTTTCAAACCTTATGATAATGGAGGTTATTTGTATTACTTATAAAAATATATTTGTATTCCTGGCAATATATTTTTAACAATATCGCAAAATATGGCAAAAATATGAATCTTGAGTTATGAATGTAAGGTATATATTATGTTGATATTAAAACCCCATGCAAGCATGCATAAAGCACTCTAGCACTGGTCATGGAATTTCTGAGAAATGTTAAACGCCATGCACACGCTCTGCTTACCTTACATGCTCTGCTTACAGCATGCTCTGCATACTACATGCTCTGCATACAGCATGCTCTGCATTCAGCATGCTCTGCATACAACATGCTCTACATACAGCATGCTCTGCATACAACATGCTCTGCATACAGCATGCTCTGCATTCAGCATGCTCTGCATACAACATGCTCTGCATACAGCATGCTCTGCATTCAGCATGCTCTGCATACAACATGCTCTACATACAGCATGCTCTGCATACAGCATACTCTGCATACAACATGCTCTGCATACCTTACCGCATGCTTCTCAGTCACACATCTTTGGTTGTTGCCAACTCACTAGACTGTCAAGCAGTTTCATAACGTTGCCTTCTAGTCTGCTGCTTTTGCACCAGTGAACCCTCACTGAGAGAACTTAGCTTTTCTAGGATATGGTCCCTGTAGATGAGAAAGTTCTTTTCTCCCTCCTTCTGATATTCTCTTGAGGACTCTGTCATTTGGAGGGAGCCTTTAGCTGCATAGCCTCCTATGGACTTTTATTTAAGCATAACATGCTTCCAGGGAAGGTAATGGTTCCACTTCAGTCGCTAATCCCGTCTGTTACCACACCTGCTCCCATAGACCTTGAGCTGTGTTACAAGACATGCAGTCCAAGCTTAGTCCTTGTTAGAGGATTTTTTTGTTTACGGAGTCAATGTGTCACGGGGAAGACGTTCAACAACCAACAGAAGTGACTTGTTGTGACGCAGTGCGGCAACCTCAGCAACCCGATAAGGAGTTTGTCTGTACGACCCAGACAGTCTAGACAGATTCGGGTTGTCACTGTACTTCCTCGCTTGCCCATGTTGACAGTTCACAGACTGTGCAGCAGTACCATGATCTTGTGTCCGGCTCCGTCAGACGACTGGCTTTTAAGAGCTCCCACAAGTCGTCGCTGTCTGGAGATTTTCAAATGGACTATGGATCTGACCAAGGAACTGGGCCTCCTGGTCAATTTTGAGGAGTCTCAGCTCGTCCCATCCCAGACCATTGTCTCCTTGGGTATGGATCTTCAGAGTCGAGCTTTTCGGACTTTTCCGTCGGCCCCAAGGATCTTCCAAGCCCTAGAATGCATCCAGAGCATGCTGAGAAGGAACCGATGCTCAGTCAGGTAGTGGATGAGTCTAACAGGGACACTTTCATCGCTGGCCCTGTTCATCGTGTTAGGGAGACTCCACCTCCCCCCCCTTCAGTATCATCTAGCTGCTCTCTGGATAAAGGACATGACGCTAGAGACGGTCTCAGTTCCTGTTTCCGAAGAGAGGAGGTCTTCTCTCGCGTGGTGTAAGAACAGCTTTCTTCTCAAGGAAGTTTACCTTTGGCTGTTCAGAAACACGACCGCCGTCTCCTCTCGGACGCATCAGACACGGGCTGGGGTGCGACTTTGGACGGACAAGAATGCTCGGGAACATGGAATCAGGAGCAAAGGACACTTCACATCAATTGCAAGGAGTTGTTGGCGGTTATTCTGGCCTTGATAAACTTCAAGTCCCTCCAGCTTAACAAAGTGGTGGAGGTGGACTCTGACAACACCACAGCCCTGGCTTACATCTTCAAGCAGGGAGGGACTCTTTCGTGGAAGTTGTTCTAGATCGCAAGGGACCTACTCATCTGGTCTAAAGATCGAAAGCTTACTGGTAACGAGGTTCATTCAGGGCGGTATGAATGTCATGGCAGATCACCTCAGACGGAAGGGTCAGGTCATCCCCACAGAGTGGACCCTTCTCAAGAATGTTTGCAGCAGACTTTGGGCCCTGTGGGGTCAGCCAACCATAGATCTGTTCACTACCTCGATTACCTAGAGACTCCTGTTGTATTGTTCTCCGATTCCAGACCCAGCAGCAGTTCACGTGGATGCTTTTCTGCTGGATTGGTTCCATCTCGACCTGTATGCATTCCCGCCGTTCAAGATTGTCAACAGGGTACTTCAGAAGTTCTCCTCTCACAAAGGGACACGGCTGACGTTTGTTGGCTCCGCTCTGGCCCGCGAGAGAATGGTTCTTAGAGGTACTGCAATGGCTGGTCGACATTCCCAGGACTCTTCCTCTAAGAGTGAACCTTCTAAGTCTACCTCACGTAAAGAAGGTACACCCAATCCTCCACGCTCTTCGTCTGACTGCCTTCAGACTTTCGAAAGACTCTCAAGAGCTAGGGGCTTTTCGAAGGAGGCAGCCAGAGCGATTGCCAAAGCAAGGAGAACATCCACTCTCAGAATCTATCAGTCTATAGGGGAAGTCTTCCGTAGCTGGTACAAGACCAATGCAGTTTCCTCAACCAGTACCACTGTAACCCAGATTGCTGACTTCCTGTTATATCTAAGGAAAGTAAGATCCCTTTCAGCTCCTACGATCAAGGGTTACAGAAGTATGTTGGCAGCGGTTTTCCGCCACAGAGGCTTGGATCTTTCCACCAACAAAGATCTACAGGACCTCCCTAGGTCTTTTGAGACCTCAAAGGAACGTCGGTTGTCCACTCCAGGCTGGAATCTAGACGTGGTCCTAAGGTTCCTTATGTCATCAAGATTTGAACCTCTCCAATCAGCCTCTTTTTAGGACCTCACATTAAAAACACTTTTCCTCGTGTGCTTGACAACAGCTAAAAGAGTAAGTGAGATCCATGCCTTCAGCAGGATCATTGTTTTCACATCTGAAACGGCTACATGTTCCTTGCAGCTCGGTTTTTGCTAAACGAGCTTCCTTCACGTCCTTGGCCTAAGTCGTTCGAGATCCCAAGCCTGTCCAACTTGGTGGGGAATGATCTGAAGAGAGTACTTTGCCCAGTTAGAGCTCTTAGGTACTATCTAAAAAGGTCTTAACCTTTACAAGGACAATCAGAAGCCTTATAGTGTGCTATCAAGAAACCTTCTTTTCCAAGTTCTAAGAACTCAGTTTCTTACTATTCAGGCTTCTGATTAGAGAAACACATTCTCATCTGAAGGAAGAAGACCTTGCTTTGCTGAAGGTAAGGACACATGAAGTGGGAGCTGTGGCTACTTCAGTGGCCTTCAAACAGACCCATTCTCTGCAGAGTGTTATGGATGCAACCTATTGGAGAAGCAAGTCAGTGTTCGCATCATTCTATCTCAAAGATGTCCAGTCTCTTTACGAGTACTGCTACACCCTGGGACCATTCGTAGCAACGAATGCAGTAGTAGGCGAGGGCTCAGCCACTACATTCCCATAATCCCATAACCTTTTAACCTTTCTCTTGAATACTTTTTATGGGTTGTACGGTCGGCTAAGAAGCCTTCCACATCCTTGTTGATTTGGCGGGTGGTCAATTCTTTCTTGAGAAGCGCCGAGGTTAAAGGTTGTGATGAGGTCCTTTAGTATGGGTTGCAGCCCTGTATACTTTAGCACCTTGGAGTTGATTCAGCCTCCCAAGAGGAACGCTGCGCTCAGTAAGGAAGACGATCTTATTAAAGGCAGAGTAACGGTTCAAGTCGACTTCCTTACCAGGTACTTATTATTTCATTGTTATTGTGGATAACTGATTATATGAAATACGGGATACTTAGCTATCCTTTAATCTTGTACACTGGTTTTCACCCACCCCCCTGGGTGTGAATCAGCTACATGATTATCGGGTAAGTTTAATATTGAAAAATGTTATTTTTATTAGTAAAATAAATTTTTGAATATACTTACCCGATAATCATGATTTAATCGACCCTCCCTTCCTCCCCATAGAGAACCAGTGGACCGAGGAATAATTGAGGAGGTGTCAACAAGAAGTACTTGAGTACCTGGCCACAGGTGGCGCTGGTAAGTACACCCCCTTCTAGTATTGTGATAGCTGGCGTATCCCTCCATAGAATTCTGTCGGGCAACGGAGTTGACAGCTACATGATTATCGGGTAAGTATATTCAAAAATTTATTTTACTAATAAAAATAACATTTTTCATAGTTCTATTCCAAGTTAAACATGTCAAACTCACGTTAAAAGTTTACAGAAATGTTTGCGTTTCCTTTCAGCTCGAAAATACCTGCAATACATCATGTGTGATGGTCAAATTTGATTTTGGTGCTTACCCATCTCATGTGAAGGATTTCAGGCTCAAGGCTTACCGACCAATTATCATACAGGTGAGAGAGGGCAGGTATCTTAGTCTATTTGAAGAATTTTGAAAGTGGAAAGGAAATACATGATGTATCTATGGATGTGTTGTTACGAGGAGGAGTCATAATAGAATATTTTTTTCAAGAAGTATGAAAAATGTAATTGTTCCGTAACCGAAATACAAACCACGCTATTTACAAAGGGTATTACTTTTAGCGTAGCTGAAATGGCGAGCCATTAGAATTTAACGAGGGTGTATTACCCCCGCGCTAGTTAGCGGGGGGGTAGGGGAGTGGTAGCTAGCTACCCCTCCTCCCCCTCACACACAGGTGAATACTCACTTTAACTTTTGGCTCGGACTGTGACAGACGTCTCTGTCTTGGTCCTCGCTTGGCAGCCATTGTCTGTTTTGTCTTTACTTAATCGCTTACTTTTCTTTTACTCAATATATATGTAAACATGTTTTCATGTTTGTATATATATTTGAGTATAGAAATAAGTAAGTTTTTTTTTCAGATGTGTGTGTGTGTAGTGTACGATATCTATGTGGAGGCCTCGGCAGTTAGGCCACCACGGCGTATTTTATGGGTGGCGATCGAGTTTGACTTATGTCTTTCTCTCTCTCTCTCTCTCTTGAGGTCGTTCACCCTTTTACTACGTGTTACTACGCCCTTGTAGCCTAGCTTCCTTTCCGTGTGGGGGGTTGCTACGCCGTACGTTTGTATCAATTAGTTATGAATCTAATTGTAGTTGTTTTTTGTTTTTCAGCTTGTAGAACGATTCCTTTCGGGGTTTTCGTTCTTTCTTTAGTGTTCATTCATTTTTAAATTACATAGTTACATAATTATAATTGTTATAATTCTGTTTTGGTTACAGCTCTCCTTCCGCGAGTGTAAGTGGTTGTGAGGGCACGTGCCTGTTGTGTAATTCTTGTTCCTTTCCCTCGGGATTCCTCTTCGGAGCCTTCCCGGGGGAATGAATGTGTACTAATATTATTTGTTTTATTTTTTTACAGTTACCGATCTAGTTCGTTTCTGTAATATAGCAACGGTGTGAGCTGTCTGGTTGAGTCCTGGGGATTCGGCTGTTGCTGCCTCCCCCCTTGTATTTTCGTCAGGGGCGTGTCTCCTCCTACTGGTAGTACTCCCGTATCGACGGACAGCTCTCTAGTTCATTTTAGAACAGTCAGGAGGCTTGCCTCCTTGGGCGGATAACTTTCCTTCCGAGGGAAGTTTTTCCTGTCCAGGCTTGAGTTTTTCCCCTTTTGGGGGGTTCTTCTCTTGCCTTTTTTTCGTGCGACTATGCTCTTGGTGCTGAGCGGTCGCACCTGCAGTTTCGCTCAAGGGGCTGGGCAACTGCAGGAGCTCCTCTTCGGAGGATTGCTCCTTTTAGGTCACTGGCTGACCAGTCTCTTCCACGAAGTGTTTCTCTTTCGTTCGCGAGAACGTACACTCATAGAGACTCCTCTTCGGAGGTTTCTTCTGTTGCTGTTGCTGTTGGCCTCCCTCGCCGTAAGGCCCACCGTCCGCCTCGTCGTAAGGGCCTCTCATCTCCCTATAAGGGTGCTTGAGGCGCCCTTTTGGATCTCCGTTTGCAGCCTACAACTCCTTTTTCTCGATCTTCCGCCTTGGTGCAGATGGACAGCAGTCTGATCTCGTCTTCCGACGGGCAACGGTCTTCCCAACGGACAACGGTCTTCCGACGGACATCAGTCTCCCGGCGGACAACGTTCCCTTCGGGGCAAAGGGTTGCCTCCACGGGGGTTCTTCCCTTGCGTGTCAGGGTTTCCCTGCGCGCCCTTCTGCTCATCAGCGCTCTCCTGTTCGTCAGCGCTTTCAAGATGATCTTCCCTGCGGTTCCTGTTGGTTCCTGTGCGCCCACGTTCGCCCTCGCGATCTAGGACTTCGGTTCAGGTCGGGGTCAAGGACTCTTCTTCTTTGCGCAGGCTTCCACGCGTAGCCTTCTGCTCGTCAGCGATCATCAGCTCGTCAGCGATCATCAGCTCGCCAGCGATCATCAGCTCGCCAGCGATCATCAGCCCGCCAGCGATCATCAGCTCGCCAGCAATCTCCGGATCGCCCACGTGTGTTACAGCCGGCACGCCAACGTTCTCCAACACTTCTGAAGGAACATGGTTCGCCAGCTACTATCTCACCTGCGCATGCTGATCGCCATCGCGTGACCCTCAACTGCGGATGCTGATCACCATCGCGTGACCCTCAACTGCGGATGCTGATCGCCATCGCGCAACCCTCAACTGCGGATGCTGATCGCCATCGCGCGACCCTCAACTGCGAATGCTGATCGCCATCGCGCGACCCTCAACTGCGGATGCTGATCACCATCGCGCGACCCTCAACTGCGGATGCTGATCACCATCGCGCGACTCTCAACTGCGGATGCTGATCGCCATCGCGCGACCCTCACCTGCGGATGCTGATCGCCATCGCGCGACCCTCACCTGCGGAGGTTGATCGCCATCGCGCGACCCTTAACTGCGGATGCTGATCACCATCGCACGACCCTCAACTGCGGATGCTGATCGCCATCGCGCGACCACACACCTGCGGATGCTGATCACCATCGCTCAACCCTGCGCATGCTGATCACCATCGCGCGACCCTCAACTGCGTATGCTGTTCGCCATCACGCGATCGCCCACCTGCAGATGCTGTTCGCCATCGCGCGACCGCTAACCTGCGCATGCTGATCGCCATCGCGCGACCCTGGCATGCTGATCGCCATCGCGCGACCCTGGCATGCTGATCACCATCACGCGACCCTGCGCATACTGATCACCATCGCGCGACCCTGCGCATGCTGATCACTGCTCGCGATCGCTCACCTTCGCATACTGCTCGCCATCGCACGATCGCTCACCTGCGCATACTGCTCGACCATCGCGTCGGCATATCACAACGCGCCATCGCCAACCTGCGCGTTAGCGCTCACCAGCTCACCACCGATCGCTTGTTGATCCATATCGCCAGCAGTCCTCCTCGCCCACGCGGCAGCGCATTTCCTCGCCATCGCGCTAACGCTTGCGTTCGCCGCCTCGGACTCACTCTCATCCACCTGCCCACCCTCATCCACCTGCCCACCCTCATCCACCTGCCCACCCTCATCCACCTGCCCACCCTCATCCACCTGCCCACCCTCATCCACCTGCCCACCCTCATCCACCTGCCCACCCTCACGACCGCTCGCCTGCGCGCCCGCGCGACTGCTCGCCCGCGCGACCGCTCGCCCGCGCGACCGCTCGCCCGTGCAACCGCGCGACCGCTCGCCCGTGCAACCGCGCGACCGCTCGCCCGTGCAACCGCGCGACCGCTCGCCCGTGCAACCGCGCGACCGCTCGCCCGTGCAACCGCGCGACCGCTCGCCCGTGCAACCGCGCGACCGCTCGCCCGTGCAACCGCGCGACCGCTCGCCCGTGCAACCGCGCGACCGCTCGCCCGTGCAACCGCGCGACCACGTGCCTGCACGTCTACGCTCATGCTCTCCAATGTTCGCCCACGCGCGAACCAACGGTTTTTTTCCATCGCGCAGACGGATGGTGTTCCGTCGCGCGAACCTACAGTGTTTTTTCCCACAAATGTCGGCTTATTTCTTGCAGTATCCATTGCTTGTCTATGGGTTATCGCCTGCCGACCACCAGGAATTCCCGTCGCGCGAGCTCCAGGGCAATTGCGACCACGATTCCCAATGGGGTTTTCGCAGCATGACCAGCCTGGCGAGTTCTTCTGGAGCGTATTTCCAGAACACTGTCTCACCCCGTAAACACAGAGCATGGCACTTGCAAGAATAGGAGAAACTTAAGGGAGATCTGAGCAACACTCCTCTATTCCTGAACCTGGGTTAGCCCTTCCCCGTCATTCCCAGGAAGGATTTTTGGCGGGGGGGGCTTTCCGTTCGAGATTTCTCCATCGGACAAGGGGTGACTGCTTACCTCTTCCTCTGGGAGCTTACCAGGTTCTTTCCCTCCTCGGTTATGGCCCGAGGTTTGGTTCAAGGAAGCTACAGGAAGATCAAGGGTACTTTCCTCCTCTCGAGCTCAGGCACCTTGGCCTTTCGTCGTTAAGTATCTAACTTGCGGACAAGCTCGATGTTGTACCATCTGGACGCGCTGACTGAGGGCTTCCTTCGGGTGTCTCATCTGTGGAGGTCGACGACCTCAGACACCCTTCCATCCTTGAGAAGAGTTTGTTTGTGCCCAAGGACAGAGACTTAGACAGCTGCTGTGCGGAGTAAATCGACTTCCGGTTTCACTCCTCCAAGGCGCTTTCTTCCAGACTCTGCAGGGCTCCAGCGCCTTTTCTTTCAACCACGTCGGCCTAAGTTATCGGCTACGACAACTGGGACAAGGTGTCCAATTGCAGTTTTCTCCTGTCAGGAACAGATGGCACGGAAGACTCCCCCGGGGGGGCATAGTCCTAAAAGGAGTTCACGAACTCTAGGATTGCAGGTTTTTCGCTGGGAGGATGCTTAAGGTTACTCATCCGAATGACAGCTTCCCGATGCACATTCCCGCATATTCTCTGTGAGTAGCCAAGGATATCGCGCCTGCCGTCTCTGTCAGCGAATTCAGTGTCTCTGAACCTCTATGCCATAGCGTCAGCAGAGTTGCCCGGTTGGGCAGAATGATCCATACCTTAGGCGAAGGTCTTCCTTAGGATCATCGACGGCTTCACCCCCGGCCCCCTCAGTCGATCCTTTCTTGTAAGGAAGGATCTGAGAGGGGATGTCCATAGTCGACCTCTCAGCCCCGATCAAGTTTGTCGAACAAACTTCGGCCAGCAGAATCGATCAGACTGGTAACGAGGCGACAGGACTCCTTAAACCCTGGATCGGAAGGACGGGTACTTTCAGTTTCCATTCCATCCATCTTCCAGGGTGCTCGTCGAATTCAGCCTAGACTGCAAGTATTCCTGCTTATGATGCAGTGTGGCTATCCCGCCGTGGCATAGCAGGTTTGTTTCCCCAGAGAACTCTCCCTGCCTTCCTCTTGGCCGCTCAGGTGCAGGCTTCCGCCTCCTCTGCTGTTTGGAGGGCTGGTCAACTCCGGTAGGCTCGGGTTTCGACCTTCTTCAGCGCCGGGACAAGCTTCCGGATGCTTACCATGAGTGTGGGCTCATGGTATTTTGCTTGGAGCCTTCTCTTCCTCTGCCTCAACATCTGGAGTATCTGGCCATGATATTGAGTCAACCGCCTTACCACATTGGAAACCCCGCTTCTCGTCCATCCAGCGAGGTTAAGCAACGTCGGTACTTGGATGGGTGACCACCTGGGGACGCCAGATTCTGTTACCACATCCTCCGAGCCTTCCTTTCGGTTGACTGTGGCAAGACTGAGGAGAGTCGCAGTACCTGTTCTCAGTCAAGCAGAGCTTTCAGCCCTACCTTGGAACGTTTCCTAGTTCTTCTTTCCTCATTGACCCGTCTATAGTCCGAACGGTCGCCTCAGGATAAGTTCCATGTGGGACGATCCAAGTTCCGGTGGCTTCAGGCAATGTTTAACCGGACTCCCTGGCCCTATGGGACCAGCGGAACTATTAGACCTGCAATGGGTGTTGACCTATGGAGCCTCTTGATGGTAGTGGATATTCTCGTCCTTTCCCCACATTCTTGATGTGGTTCTCGGACTCGTCAAAGGAAAAGGGGGGGGGGGGCATGTTCCGGTCCAGGCCTATGGTCAAGACCTGAAGGATACCTCTCCATCATTCAGGCAGGCTTAGGGGCTTTAGTCTGGCCCCTCTTCAGATCCTACAGCTCCTGCCGAGTCTCCCCGTTGCGCGTCGACTTCATTCTAACCAGCAGGGGACGCATTTTCACACCTTCACATCTTGCAGTAGAGATACCGGGATGATTGAGATTCTCTCAATACCACCATCGGCTCTCTCATTCCAGGCAGGGGAATGTTTCTCTCAGACTATCCGAGCAGAGCCTCATAGAGAGAGTGTACCTAGGGGTCTTTGACCTTGGGTAACCAGCAAGTGCTGGTCTGGGGGACCTGATCGCGACAGCTTGGAACCTCAAGCTTCCGCTAGTCTTCCCCCCAGTCTCAGACCCCGAGACACTGGCAAGATGCATTCCGGTGATGGTGGGACAACTTCGACGCCTGCGTCTTCCCTCCTTTTTGTCTGCGGACAATGGGCCTCAACAAGACCAGGTTGTCTGTCAACCTTTCAATGGGAGAGCTCCACTGGGACTACGCGCAGAACGGTTTCTGGACCCTCTGCTTCCCCTGACGGAACTCCCGGGAGAGCCTCTCCCACGGCGCAGACTACTCAAGCAACCACACTGCGACATCTCTCCCGAACCGGGGCGTCGCTTCGGCTTCATGCCTGGAGACACTACGCTTCCTCCTCTAGAAGAGACAACCCGCTACAGTCGCGGTACGGAGGTCGCGTCATCTGCGATAGTCATCCACAGGGGTCTCCCAGGCAAAGTGAAGAGTCTAAGGTGGTTGGTGGCGTGGGAGATATACCTCTTCCCTTGAGGCCTCTTCTCCAGCAATAACGGTCTTATTGCCTTTCGGCGGGAGGAAACTCCTTTCCGCTCTCGGCAATGAAGCCTGTCGCTCAGCCTTTCCCTGACCTTCAGGCTTAAAGGAATAACTTTTTCCTGCCCGCTGGATCTATCCTCGCTCATGCGAAGCTACGATCGTCCCTGCCCTAGTCGGAGGAAGACCTCCAACTTGGAGCATGGCTCGGACTTTTAGTCCTTTAAGAGATCTTCTCAAGACCCTTTTACGACAGGCCTCGGATTGTATTCCGCCTTGGGTCTTCTGCTCACTCTGGCCACGGCCAGTGTGTAAGCAATCTTCTTGGTCTCTTACTACTCCCCCCTTTCTAAGGAAGAGGGGAAGGCAACATTCAGGCTTGCTCCTGAGTTGTTGGCTAGACTCAGAATCTGAGGGTCCCGGCCCTTCGGTCCGATTCATTCAAGATTTCGAGTCTCCATTCTGTGTCTGATATCCCAAGACCTTCTCTTTCTTGCCAGTAAGGAATCGAGAGGTTAGCGCTGGGAACAGCTGCAGTTTGTCCTCAGTTGCAGCCGATTTGGGAACACAAGGAGGACATGGGGGGGAGAATCACCAGTATACCTCTTCAGCCCGGACTCAAGGACATTCATCTCGTCCTGTCTTCAGACCCTCCCCCGTCACGTCGCCCTACAGCACGATGTTGGATACATCGCAACGTCCCTCGCCTTCGAGTAATACTACTCTGTGACGCAGGTGCTACAAGCTGGAGTCTGGAAGCGTCTGATGACCTTCGCAGCCCGCTTCCTGCAGGGCGTGACCCACAGGAGTCTCGATACGTTTTCTATCGCTCTGTGGTGGCTACACAACAGCTGGTCTAACCTCAGGCTCCTTTTTGGACAGGTAGCAGAAGGTTGAGGGCATTGTTATCAGGTTTTAGTCTGCATGAACGAAAGAAGTATGTCTGGCCCTTACTTCTTTCTTCATCATCCCCTCTACGGGGAAGCAGCATCCTGGTCTCTGCATAGCTGACCTCGAACCTCTGCAGGTAAACCATGCTTCCTTGTGTTCCGAGTATTGAGTCAATACTGTCGCGTCCCCCATACCCTGACGAGGTGGTATTGGGAACGTCCTAACCCAGAGTTCCTTCTGGAACTCCAGGTCAACTGCCTAGGACGAGTCACACTTCTTCCTTCACACACAAGCTTACGTAGGCCACATGGTTCCTTGCGGAGCAAGGAACTTGTGAGGTGCAGGGACTCCTTTTCTCGAGTGCGACTCACTCGGATTCTGAGTCCCCGGGTAAAGCCAAAGCCAGTATGGCTGGGGACTTTCCACCCTTCCTAAGGGATAAGTCACCCTTTGTAAATAGCGTGGTTTGTATTTCGGTTACGGAACAAATGACAAATTCGAAGATAATTTGTATTTTTCCTAACCATACAAACCTTAGCTATTTACACATATTTGCCCGCCAGCCCTGTCCCCCAAGACAAGTCCTACCTCTAAGTGAAAGTGAGTATTCACCTGTGTGTGAGGGGGAGGAGGGGTAGCTAGCTACCACTCCCCTACCCCCCCGCTAACTAGCGCGGGGGTAATACACCCTCGTTAAATTCTAATGGCTCGCCATTTCAGCTACGCTAAAAGTAATACCCTTTGTAAATAGCTAAGGTTTGTATGGTTAGGAAAAATACAAATTATCTTCGAATTTGTCATATTATTTCAAACACTGTTGTAGGTAAGTCTTTAAATTCTGTTCAAAAACTATATTTACAAAACAAAATTGTTCCCATACAAACAAACCTTCCTTTATTTATTTGAATTATCTTTCGGCGAAGATGGAAAGTAGCCATTAGACTTAAAGTGTGAGGTGGCAATCCTGCCTACCACATTAGTGGGTGGGCTTGGTAATACCCAGCCACCTCTACATATACTCTCACAGCTGTGAGGTATGTCCCTTTTTCCATTTGGCTGGGTTGAGATCGATGTGTTCTGTCTCTCTCCAGACTGTCATTGGACTTTTTGATATGCTTTTTCTTTTCAGGTGTGCGTGTTTTCTCTTTGATCACCTTTATGCGAACCTATCCAGGGTGCAAGGGTGCCGCTTGCACTACCTTCATGTCATTGTTAGAGACCAACCCGCACTCTCTGTGTCCTTCGTGCAGAGGGATCACTGCAAGCAGGGTTCACCCTGCACAGAGTGTAGGGAATAGCCTGCCTCCCAATGGGAGAAATTTGCACTGCGTAGGAAGAAGGTGGCCAAGCGCGATCTTTCTCCATCAGGCGAGAAAAGCGCGGTGTTCTTTGTCCCCCACTCCAAAATCTCTTTCAAAAGCTCCTTCTTGCTCACGCTCTTCCGAGGGACAATCGAATAGGAGCGCGACTAACTTGTTGGCCACCCCTGGGGTAATGGGGGTTTGTTGCTTCTCCTAGATGAGCAACTTCACCTCCAGCCACCGGGGAGCCATTCTCCCTTTCAGATGTTCTGCAGGTGTGGCCAACCTTACGGATTTTGGGACCCCCTTCAAAGGAAGAACTTATGCAGCTCTTTAAGCACAGTGCTAGGAAGGACCCTTCTCCAGAGCCATCAACATCTCATGTTCTGGAACTGTGTGAAGTTCATCTGTCACCTTCTCCTGGACCTTCCATGAGCAGACAAGGTGATTGCTCATGTTAGCCTCTCCAACGGCCTACTGCTGATGACGACCCCACTTGCCATTCTGGGATCTCGTCGCCCTGTAACCTCCAACCCTTTGTTTCTTCTTACAGGAACCCACCGATTGTAGGTGTTGATCTTTCGGGGACAAGCGCTCCTACCACCAGCAGCCATCGCCTCGCCCTTCTGGACACACTTCCCTGATCGTAGTTCGCGACAATCGGAAGATCTGATGGATCGTAGGTCATCACGATCCGAACGCTCTTCTTTTGGAAGGCGTTCATGCTCTAGAGCTTCGCGCTCACGAGACCTCCGGTGTCAACTCTCCTCGGTGGTGTTCCGCTTCACGAGTAGAAGTCTCACAGTCATGCTCTGCACGATCTCGAGCACAGTCTAGACGTTGGTCCAGACGCTCACGATCTAGATCACGAGAACGGCGCTCGCATTTGCAAGGACGATGCTCCCATTCATGCTCGAGAGGGCACTGTTCACAAGAACGACGTTCACGTTTGCTATGCCGATGTTCACGTTCTTGAGGCCGACGCTCACGTTTGTGAGCTAGGCAGTCACGATGCTCACGTCATTCTCGAACAAGTGCGATATGCTCCCATTCACAATTGCAAACTGCGCATTCACAATCAAGATCTAGACGTTCCTCGTCTAGGGGTAGAGGTAGGTGTTCGCACAGCCCCTCATCCCGACCTCCCAAACGACCTCGGACCGAACCTGATCATGAGAATGACCATCCCTCAGACAGGCATCCGACTAAACCCCCAGAGCCTTTCACCACCTGGGGAGAATTAGCAAAGTGTTTACCTATGCACCGATTGGAAACGTGTCCCACTGTGACGCGTTGTAGTGGTTTGCGGACTGTGGCCAGATGTAGCACGTAGACTGCCTGGTGTCCGAATGCCAACCACACTCCAACGTTCACTACAAAAAAGATAAAACGGTGGAATACCCATAAATCTGGGCAAAAGGTAAACATTCAAGAGAACGGGGCACTGGGCACCACCCCTTGATTTTATACTGGGCAAGGGGACCCAGCTAGAACCTCAAATTTCCTTATTATCTTTTCTTGGGTTCCATGTCTCTCTCCGCAGTGCTATGTGGAGCAGTATGCTTTTTAGGTAAGATATATAATTTTTATTTAAAGGTAATTGAACACTAGGAGAGGAAAAGAAATAACATCACAAGGGAGGGAGAAAAGAATAAACTTAAGACTGGAATTGGGGACACATCGTTTGAGGAAGCGTATTGAAAGAGGATTAACAACAACATACATTTATTACAAAATTGAAGAAGAAAAAAGGGTACAATATGAAAATGCAGGTATACAAAACCAGAAGGAGAGACATATACAGAACCTCTTAGGAATCAATCCTCTACATATCTAATTTACATATATATATGTATAATTAAAGACCAACATGAGTGTATATATTTGGACTAAATTCAAATGCAATATGATTGAGCTTGATTATAAAACAAGGTTGCACATCTGACCTGTCTCTACATTCTCACTTTTACATCAGAAAGAAAAAAATTATGCTTTTTCAGTCACTTTTTGCTGTGTACAGTGAACCCTCGCTACTTCGCGGTTCGACCATCGCGGATTCACCACTTCGCGGATCTTTTTCATAACGCATGTATATACATATATCGCGGATTTTCCGGAAATTTCGAAAATACCGCAATGTGACCGATGGTGCGAGATAGGAGAAAGTAAGGAAAATTGAATCATGATTGATTTTCAATATAAATGAAACTTTGAGGAGCAACAAAGATATCATTTGTTAGAGAGATAGAGAGAGATAAGGAATGGGAGGTAGTGAAAAGTAGCCCACAGAGAGAGAGAGAGAGAGAGAGAGAGAGAGAGAGAGAGTGTGTGTGTGTGTGTGTGTTGTTTTAAATGTAATGAACAAAAAATTTTTTATAGGTTATAACACATTGGTGCTTATGCAATATCAACTGTATACTGTAGACGGTTTGAATAAGTTAAGAAATGAGCGGCAGCTAGACGTCAGCTGATCTAATCACAGCCAAAAGTAAAACAAAAAGAAGTCAACAATACTCGATTTTTAAAACACACCCGAAATTTAAAAACAAAAGTACATGCTTTCTTAATGTGCAATTAACTATTCAGAGAGTAGCAATTTTCTAGAATGAAATGATGTTTCCCAAAAAATAGTGGTTTGCTGATGAAATCAGATGCCGTATTTTTAGCAACGATTGAAATGGATGCAAACTCGGCATAATTTTTTCATTTCGTATTTAATTGACACTAAGAAAACTAATTTTAGTTTCTTCATCTATATGTAAGTATTGTATAACACGAAGAGAGAGAGAGAGAGAGAGAGAGAGAGAGAGAGAGAGAGAGAGAGAGAGAGAGAGAATAAATCAGCTGTTGTAATTGAATGCCGTGTTTTTGTTTCGTGAGAATTTCATCACCATGACTATAACAACAACATACTGTACTGAACTTTACAGTATTATACAGACTATTGTAATATGATAAAGTAAAATATTTGTAATAACCTATTTTATATGAAATGGGGCTATTTTCTTTTTGTTTAAAATTTACATTTACGTACGTAAAACAACTCTCTCTCTCTCTCTCTCTCTCTCTCTCTCTCTCTCTCTCTCTCTCTCTCTCTCTCTCTCTCTCTCTCTCTCTTTCTTGTAAATTGCTTTCCTGCTTTGCTACGTATGTATGATTTTATATAGATACGGTAAATAATATTTGTAATAACATATTTCCTAAAGCTTTTACTGTAATATCATTATTTATCACTTTCATCATGCGTGTTAAATGCCTTTGTTTGTTTACTGAGCGTACTTTATTACGCCGTCGTTTCAGGCGGCGTCATAAAGAAAAACATTTCATTTGGAAGTCCTAAGAAAAATTAAGTAAAACATTGGTAATAACAAAATCCACATACTGTACTGAATAATCAATATAATCGATGCAAAAACTAACCTATACACAGATGTGTAAATGCGTTTGTTTCTTCATTATGATCAGAGATAAACGTAAACAAAACATTGGTTGCCATTTTTTATCGTGCTTTTTGGCGTGTTGAGGATACGCATGATATAAAATCGCCTTTGATATTTGTGCCTGTTTTAGTTTAGGGTACTGTAGTACATGCATTAAGTGTTCTGTACATTAAAGGGTAGTTTGTTAACAGTACTATGTACAAGGGAAGGTTTTAAAAGTCTGAATATACATGTTAAATAAATAGGTAAATATGGTGTCACTACTTCGCGGATTTTCACCTATCGCGGCCGGGTCTGGAACCTATCTACCGTGATAAACGAGGGTTCACTGTATTGCTTTCTGATTTTACCAATCCTCTTTGGTTGCTGTTGCCCAGGTACTTTGTACATTTCTTGCTTCTATTTTCTTGTCTCATTTCTGAATGCTCTCATTGCCCAGCCTTTCTATCTCATTCAGTGGTCCGGTTTTAAGCTACTTTATATGGATATTAGTGCCTGATGTTTTTCTATACCTGATAAGCATGTTTACTTTATGTCTAAATTTGCATTTTTGGTACATTACTGGATTATGTCATTTTTTCCAATTTTCAAAAAGCACTGGAAGACATATGTTTATTTACAAGTACAATGGTAAATGTTTTTTTCAATAGAAATCTTTTGGAGACGGTGAAAATTTATGTATAAACTGGGAACTTAATAGAGCTTCATAGTTTGACTTGGGTTCAAGAATACTACCTGGCTGACGTTGGTGTGACTTTTTCTTAAAGTATTCCATGAAATATTAAAATATTTTAAAATATTAAAATTGAGGATTTTATTAGGATTATCAGGAAATTGATGTTTGTTCAGCACTTAATTTTGGTAGAAGTATATATATGACCTTGTTAGCATGATTCAAACTATATATTGTGAGAAAACAATGTAAGTGAAATGTAGGTAAGTTATTTAGATTTCTGTACAGTATTAGCATTTCTACTGTAATTGGCTTTATATTGATGACTTTGTGGCGGGATGTAAACAATAACAACCCCCACACCTTTGATCACTCTTACTTCCAAAATATCCCACAACACAAACTTTCCCCTTACTTTACTTCAAACTGGACTATTGCACGAAGGTAAAAACAAACAAAACATAACCTTAAAACTATATTTACCGCAACCAAAAACAAAAATCACACATTAAATTCAACAGACAAAATTTGCTGGATAAATAGATATCGGTGCGTAAGGGTACCGAGAACTCTCCAATAATCGGGAAAACAATAGCCTTTAAATATACCCAACACCGTCAGTCCACATACAGTACTGAAAACACTTACTTCACACACAGTACCGAAAAATACTTAAACACTGAAAAAAATCACAACACTAAAACACCAATCATCATATATAACCCAGCAAAGATAATCAAACTTAATACTAAAACATACGAGAACTTCTTAAATTAATATTTGTGTGTGGCCATCGTCGTCCACAGACTCTACACACTGGCACCAGTCTTTGTAACCAATTGCCACCACTCCTGGCAAACAATAACGAGCAGTCAATTCGACTGTCGAATCACGTAAGCGGTGGTGGTCATCATCATCATCATCATCATGTCATCATAAAGGAACAATCTATTTCAAAGCCGGGTCATCAACGGTCAAAATTCTATGTAAATATATATATCTGCAGTCTATTCCTATGTTCATATTATACGGTCCAGGTCGTCATCATCAAGCTATTCATACAAACAAGGCTAGGCAGGCAAGCAACACCTTCAAGGCCTAAATTTAACTCCAAAGTATGTTAAGGAGTCCAAAGGAGCCTAAAGGAGGAATTACGGCCTGCAATAAAAAGAAAAAACGCTTACGAAAACTCCTAACTAACTTAACTATCGCATTATAATAAAAAATAAACAATAAACTTTCTATCATTCATGAACGCGCCTAACAAAAATAAATAAAAACAGTACTTACTTCGATACAAAAAAACACTTCACAGCCGGCTTTCGAAGAACAAAAAAAAACAGAACCGACTCCTCATGCAGTCAAATAGCAAATCCCTTTCGCCCAAGACATTCATTACCGCCCTAACCTAGCTAAAAATGTAAACAACAACCTCAAATATACCGACAGTCTTTCCCACTACAAACAATCATTCTCTAACTACCACTTGTTCTTCGGCGCGCACCGCGGACACACAACCACACGCACGCACGCACACACACACACGCACATACACACATACTCTCGCGCGCGATCTTAGCAAAACTAAAGCAAATGAAATTCTCTCTCTCTCTCTCTCTCTCTCTCTCTCTCTCTCTCTCTCTCTCTCTCTCTCTCTCTCTCTCTCTCTCTCTCTCTCTCTCTCTCTCTCTCTCTCTCTCTCTTGATTTGGCAAACAAAAAAAATAAATTAAAGTAAAATTAATCCTCCACAACTTCAATAAACGTTAGTAATCTTGATTATTCAACAGGAATTACTAGTTCGGACAGGAGCAGTCTTGTGGTTAGATACGTCTGTGAGACTGTTAGTGGATACTCATGAATCAGGAGTGACTTCGGACAAGATAGAGGAGTGGAGCAATGTAGTTCTAAAAAATGGAGGTGTCTTAACTTGGCCTTTACTGAGCGTTTCACTTTTACCAACTGCTGCTCTTACTCACCCCAACATGTTTCCATTTTTCCATACTGACAAACATAACTACGATTTTCAGCAGGTAAGTCTTAGGTTATGGAGAATGATTTAGCCTAGAAAAGTCTCAAAATCAAATTCTAATAAGCATAGGGAATTGTGACTCGCTTTTGTTTATAGAAACCAATTGGTTGTTAACAGACGTTAGTGTTATATTTCAGACTCTGCAATTGGATCATGACAGTATTTAGTATAGGTAATAAAGTTTTAGATAATTATTTCATGTTTAGTACAGTCAGACTATTTCTTTAAGTAGACTTACACATACGATCAAAGTATGAAACCATATACTTGTACATATGTTGCAAAGATTGAATATGATTCTGTTGAATTAATCCATCCTGGCATTGCATGTAAATTCGGATGAATTACTCAATTTTCAATATTAAACTTACCCGATAATCATGTAGCTGTCAACTCCGTTGCCCGACAGAATTCTACGGGAGGGATACGCCAGCTATCACTATACTAGAAGGGGGTGTACTCACAAGCGCCACCTGTGGCCAGGTACTACAGTACTTGTTGTTGTCGCCACCTCACTTTTTCCTCTGTCGTGCTTCCGGCTAGACGTTCTTGGATACGCTTATGATTTTGGAGTATTGTTCACGGTTTGGTGAAGTATTTCTCTAAATTTGCAGCTATTCGCTATACTGGAAACTTCTATGTTAGCTTAGCTAGCGTTTGGAATTAATTTAATTTTTATGGTGACGAAGAGAGTATGAACTCTCTTTCACCTTTAAATGGCCGACCCTTCCCTTAGACGGAAGTGTTGGTGTCTAAGAGAGTATAGACTCTCTTTCTTAGTTTTGTTATAGATTTATTTTATATCTCTCCGCCTTTTATAGGCCTCTTCGATTAACTTACTTTTATTATAAACTTATTAAAATTAATTTTTATATTTGTTTATATTCGACCTTTCCTAATAGTAGGCGGTCTTTTCTTGGTACCGAAGTTAATTAACATTGAGCCCGTCATTTCGGTTTTACCTGTTAACATATTATGCTATTTTAATGTCTTTGAAAGAATTTCTTTGATAGTCTCGTACTGTTTTCAAAGTTGAACTAACGTTTTGTTTTGTCTCTGCAGTTGTTGACGTTCAGAACGTTCAACTTGCGCTCTATCGTTACGATAGAGAAAGAATTTTCACGGTGTCACGTTGCAGTAAGAGTAACCGTGTCTAGCGTTTTGTTCATTCTTTCTTAACTTAATGGTTTTAATTCTAATAAAGGAACTTTTCATTTTGGGAAATATTTCAGTTTTTTCCTTTAACAATAATATGTTTTAACGATATATATGATTGGGCTCTTCTCTCAGGTTCTAAGTCAAGAGAGAGAGAGAGAGAGATAGAGACGGAGGGAGAAAGAGGAGGATAAACGTTTCATTCAAGCGAGTAACGTTGTTATCGTTTTTGCTCTTCTCCCTAGTCTCTTTAGGGGAAGAAGGTAAACGTTTCTAGAGTGATCTAGTGTTTAGTCTCTTTCCAGCCACTGAATTATTTATCTTTCATTAGATTTTTCTGTTACATTGTAATTCTGTTTTCGCAATTACTAACTTTTGAGAAAGGATAGAATTGCGTGTTTCAGGTACAAACCACTTAAAGTTTCGAGTTCAGTGAAATAAGTGCAAACAGAAAATCAAAGTGATAAGTGTTTAGCGCAAAGTGTGTCAGTGTTGTGCGTGAGGGTATTTCTGTGCGTGCCAGTCGTCCTCCCAGTCCGGGACCTCTTGCAAGCTCCCAAGCCCAGGGGAGAAGCAATGTCGAAGGGCAAAAGGGTTCGGCAGGCCTTGATCGGCGCACAGAAGTATCCTCGGTGGTTGCGGGCGTGTCTTACAGAGACCGTCACTCCCACCCGCAGACGATTGAGCCCTTATTTTGCTCGTCTGCAGAAGAAATTTAGGGGAGAAAACGCTGGTCTCAGGTCTCAAGACCTCTTAAACGTAAAGTCCAGACCTATGCCAGACGTACGAAGTTAGAGTTCAACAACCCGGCTGCAGTCATTGGGTTAGCTCTGACTCGCCGCAGTCATCAGTTGAATGCACTCCGCCTAAGAGGAGTAAGGTTCTGCCGCAACAGATCTCTGCTGTTAAGGCTTTACCTCAGCAGACCTTAGTGTCTGCCGACCCCAAGTTGACTCTACTGCAGTCCATGCAGTCACAACTTTCGGTCTTGATGCGTGAGTGTCGGGCTGAGAAGGTTGCGCCTCCGCCTGCGCTCGCTCCGCCTGCGCTCGCTCCGCCTGCGCTCGCTCCGCCTGCGCTCGCTCCGCCTGCGCTCGCTCCGCCTGCGCTCGCTCCGCCTGACCGCAGTACCGCCTGCCAGGCGTACGATGTTGAGCCACGTTATGAGTTTACTGATCCCAGTGGTGTGCAGCTCCCTCCGCCTTCCTTAAGGCAACCTCAGCAATGGGAACAGGAGGCTTATACCTCTCTTCCTCCGCTTCCACTTGCTGTTCCACCAGTGAGGCAACACTCGCTTGAGGTACAACAACCTCTCCCATCCATGAGTCAGTCTCCTCAGCTCTCGCTGCAGCGAGCTCAACCCTCCTCAAGGCAAGCACCTCAACTCCTTAGCCTTGCGCCTCAGGAGCCTCAACTTGCGAGACATTTACTGCGTTCTGCGCAGCCACTACCTCATCGCTCTCAGCTCACACCGCAGGAACCTCAACTCGTTCCTCAGGAACTTGCTACTGCGCATCCGCCAACCACTCAGCAAGCGCAACCCTTGAGTTCAGCCACTCATGCCAGGAGTCAGCCTCCTCCACCCATGCGCCTACCTTCTGCTACTTCTTTTGATCAGCCTTTGCAGACTGAGCCTCAGGTGTTCCCTCAACAGAGTCTTGAAGAGGAAACCACAACTATTGTTGTTCCAACTCGTTCTGACTCTGCTGTTCAGCATACCTTACCTCCATTTTCAAACATTATGATAATGGAGGTTATTTGTATTACTTATTTAAAAATATATTTGTATTCCTTGCAATATATTTTTAACAAATCGCAAAATATGGCAAAAATCATGAGTTATGAATGTAAGGTAATATTATGTTGATATTAAACCCCTTGCAAGCATGCATGTAGTAATGCAGTGTTGCCAACAGGGCGAGTTTCCCTTTCCGGAGGTGAAGTAGATTATAGTACATTTAGTGTAGCTTAATTCTACGATTTTCATGCCGGCTATCAAATTCATCAACAAAACAGTCTAAATCAATTCCCTCGGCTCGTGCACTTTCAATAGACGGTAATGCGATATTACTCACTCTAGCACTGGTCATGGAATTTCTGAGAAATGTTACACGCCATGCAACACGCTCTGCTTACCTTACAGCATGTTCTACATACAGCATGCTCTGCATACAGCATGCTCTGCTTATAGCATGCTCTGCATACAACAGGCTCTGCATACCTTACCGCATGCTTCTCAGTCACACATCTTTGGTTGTTGCCAACTCACTAGACTGTCAAGCAGTTTCTTAACGTTGCCTTCTAGTCTGCTGCGTTTGCACAGTGTAACCCTCACTGAGAGAACTTAGCTTTTCTCGGATATGGTCCCTGTAGATGAGAAAGTGCTTTTCTCCCTCCTTCTGATATTCCCTTGAGGACTCTGTCATTTGGAGAGGAGCCTTTAGCTGCGTAGCCTCCTATGGACTTTTATTTAAGCATAACATGCTTCCAGGGAAGGTAATGGTCCCACTTCAGTCGCTAATCCCGTCTGTTACCACACCTGCTCCCATAGTCCTTGAGCTGTGTTGCAAGACATGCAGTCCAAACTTAGTCCTTGTTAGAGGATTTTTTGTTTACGGAGTCAGTGTGTCACTGGGAAGACGTTCAACAACCAGCAGGAGTGACTTGTTGTGACGCAGTACGGCAACCTTAGCAACCCGATAAGGAGTTGTCTGTACGACCCAGACAGTCTAGACAGCTTCGGGTTGTCACTGTACTTCCTCGCTTCCCCATGGTTGACAGTTCACAGACTGTGCAGCAGTACCATGATCTTGTGTCCGGCTCCGTCAGACGACTGGCTTTTAAGAGCTCCCACAAGTCGTCGCTGTCTGGAGATTCTCAAATGGACTATGGATCTGACCAAGGAACTGGGCCTCCTGGTCAATTTTGAGGAGTCTCAGCTCGTCCCATCCCAGACCATTGTCTCCCTGGGTATGGATCTTCAGAGTCGAGCTTTTCGGGCTTTTCCGTCGGCCCCAAGGATCTTCCAAGCCCTAGAATGCATCCAGAGCATGCTGAGAAGGAACCGATGCTCAGTCAGGTAGTGGATGAGTCTAACAGAGACACTTTCATCGCTGGCCCTGTTCATCGTGTTAGGGAGACTCCACCTTCCCCCCCTTCAGTATCATCTAGCTGCTCACTGGATAAAGGACATGACGCTAGAGACGGTCTCAGTTCCTGTTTCCGAAGAGAGAAGGTCTTCTCTCGCGTGGTGTAAGAACAGCTTTCTTCTCAAGGAAGTCTACCTTTGGCTGTTCAGAAACCCGACCGCCGTCTCCTCTCGGACGCATCAGACACGGGCTGGGGTGCGACTTTGGACGGATAAGAATGCTCGGGAACATGGAATCAGGAGCAAAGGACACTTCACATCAATTGCAAGGAGTTGTTGGCGGTTATTCTGGCCTTGATAAACTTCAAGTCCCTCCAGCTTAACAAAGTGGTGGAGGTGGACTCTGACAACACCACAGCCCTGGCTTACATCTTCAAGCAGGGAGGGACTCTTTCGTGGAAGTTGTTCTAGATCGCAAGGGACCTCCTCATCTGGTCTAAAGATCGAAAGCTCACGCTGGTAACGAGGTTCATTCAGGGCGGTATGAATGTCATGGCAGATCACCTCAGCCGCAAGGGTCAGATCATCCCCACAGAGTGGACCCTTCACAAGAATGTTTGCAGCAGACTTTGGGCCCTGTGGGGTCAGCCAACCATAGATCTGTTCGCTACCTCGATAACCTAGAGACTCCTGTTGTATTGTTCTCCGATTCCAGACCCAGCAGCAGTTCACGTGGATGCTTTTCTGCTGGATTGGTTCCATCTCGACCTGTATGCATTCCCGCCGTTCAAGATTGTCAACAGGGTACTTCAGAAGTTCTCCTCTCGCAAGGGACACGGCTGACGTTGGTTGGCTCCGCTCTGGCCCGCGAGAGAATGGTTCTTAGAGGTACTGCAATGGCTGGTCAACATTCCCAGGACTCTTCCTCTAGGAGTGAACCTTCTACGTCTACCTCACGTAAAGAAGGTACACCCAATCCTCCACGCTCTTCGTCTGACTGCCTTCAGACTTTCGAAAGACTCTCAAGAGCTAGGGACTTTTCGAAGGAGGCAGCCAGAGCGATTGCCAAAGCAAGGAGAACATCCACTCTCGGAATCTATCAGTCTCAAGGGGAAGCCTTCCGTAGCTGGTACAAGACCAATGCAGTTTCCTCAACCAGTACCACTGTAACCCAGATTGCTGACTTCCTGTTATATCTAAGGAAAGTAAGATCCCTTTCAGCTCCTACGATCAAGGGTTACAGAAGTATGTTGGCAGCGGTTTTCTGCCACAGAGGCTTGGATCTTTCCACCAACAAAGATCTACAGGACCTCCCTAGGTCTTTTGAGACCTCAAAGGAACGTCGGTTGTCCACTCCAGGCTGGAATCTAGACGTGGTCCTAAGGTTCCTTATGTCATCAAGATTTGAACCTCTCCAATCAGCCTCTTTTTAGGACCTCACGTTAAAAACTCTTTTCCTCGTGTGCTTGACAACAGCTAAAAGAGTAAGTGAGATCCACGCCTTCAGCAGGATCATTGTTTTCACATCTGAAACGGCTACATGTTCCTTGCAGCTCGGTTTTTGCTAAACGAGCTTCCTTCACGTCCTTGGCCTAAGTCGTTCGAGATCCCAAGCCTGTCCAACTTGGTGGGGAATGAACTGGAGAGAGTACTTTGCCCAGTTAGAGCTCTTAGGTACTTTCTAAAAGGTCTTAACCTTTACGAGGACTATCAGAAGCCTTATAGTGTGCTATCAAGAAACCTTCTTTTCCAAGTTCTAAGAACTCAGTTTCTTACTATTCAGGCTTCTGATTAGAGAAACACATTCTCATCTGAAGGAAGAAGACCTTGCTTTGCTGAAGGTAAGGACACATGAAGTGGGAGCTGTGGCTACTTCTGTGGCCTTCAAACAGAGCCATTCTCTGCAGAGTGTTATGGATGCAACCTATTGGAGAAGCAAGTCAGTGTTCGCATCATTCTATCTCAAAGATGTCCAGTCTCTTTACGAGTACTGCTACACCCTGGGACCATTCGTAGCAACGAATGCAGTAGTAGGCGAGGGCTCAGCCACTACATTCCCATAATCCCATAACCTTTTAACCTTTCTCTTGAATACTTTTTATGGGTTGTACGGTCGGCTAAGAAGCCTTCCACATCCTTGTTGATTTGGCGGGTGGTCAATTCTTTCTTGAGAAGCGCCGAGGTTAAAGGTTGTGATGAGGTCCTTTAGTATGGGTTGCAGCCCTTGATACTTTAGCACCTTTGAGTTGATTCAGCCTTCCAAGAGGAACGCTGCGCTCAGTAAGGAAGACGACCTTATTAAAGGCAGAGTAACGGTTCAAGTCGACTTCCTTACCAGGTACTTATTATTTCATTGTTATTGTGGATAACTGATTATATGAAATACGGGATACTTAGCTATCCTTTAGTCTTGTACACTGGTTTTTCACCCACCCCCCTGGGTGTGAATCAGCTACATGATTATCGGGTAAGTTTAATATTGAAAAATGTTATTTTCATTAGTAAAATAAATTTTTTAATATACTTACCCGATAATCATGATTTAATTGACCCACCCTTCCTCCCCATAGAGAACCAGTGGACCGAGGAAAAAGTGAGGTGGCGACAACAACAAGTACTGTAGTACCTGGCCACAGGTGGCGCTTGTGAGTACACCCCCTTCTAGTATAGTGATAGCTGGCGTATCCCTCCCGTAGAATTCTGTCGGGCAACGGAGTTGACAGCTACATGATTATCGGGTAAGTATATTCAAAAATTTATTTTACTAATGAAAATAACATTTTTTTAACTAGCTAGACTCGTGAAGGTTGTGGAAGATGAAACAAAGCAAACTTAACAATTTAACTCTCGTAATGTATTGTATACAGTATCTCTAAATAGCAAGAGAAACACTGAAGGAAATAGTATAGCAGCTTTGGAAATTGAAACTTCTAAATTATACTTAGCTGATCTCCATGATGAAGGCACTTGTTGGCTGACAGTGATAAATTGGTAACGAAGCACAGGTATGATATAAGAAAAAGAAAAACTGAGAAGTGGGTTCTTTCTAAATCATAAAAATGCTATATCTAGTAGAAAGCTATCACTTGGAGAGAGGGAAGATTACAGAATTGAAATTAACTTAGTGTGAGGAGTTGATGCAAATTTCTTCTGAGATTTATACAGGTATTAGAATTATGATAGTGGTTATCACGATATTACTATAGTGTACATCATTAACATGGGAATGTCTAAAGATAATGAACTTCATAGAATAAGTTAATAATCCAGTGTTTATACTATTTAAAAGGTGTTGGAGAGGAAAGAAACCCTCAATAAACATCCTCAAACTTTAAACAAGATAAATAGGTGAGGTGAAACTTTGCTCAAAAGATATTACTCACTAAAACTGGAAAGAGGTGCATTAATTATAGAATTAAGATTAAACTTTGATATACTGCCCTGATAGGAAAAAAGCTAGAATATAGAAAAGGAAAATATAATTCATCAAAATATTAGGGAAATACCGTACTTGCTCTTAATAAATTACACAATAACAATGAACAGCAGTTGCCTCAATGGCAGCAACCAGGAAATAACAAATTTTAGAAGGATTACCATGTTGCATGTTTAATGAACAGTCATAGAATGACTACTTCCATCAAGATTACTAAGCTATCCATAGGGGTACTTGTTAGGGGGAAGAACCTTCCTTCCTCCTTTGAAATGCATCTGAAGAATTGCTGTTCGAGGGGAAGGAGCATGTAAATTGATGGTTTTGTGTTGAAGCAAATAAGCATGGCAAAAATTTAATGTTCACTTCCTATATTATACTGTATACGTAATTGATTCCTCCTTTATATTCAGATGGGAGATGCCGGTACGCTGCTCGTTTATAACAAAGCTGGAGTCCATGATTATTTGATGAAGCCTTGGGTGTCGTGTGCATTGACGCAGAATTGCATTAGTCCTATTGGTGCTCAGGACACGGGGTGCAGGTTAGTTTATCTTTTAATATGAAATGAAGTTCTTCAACTACCAAAAGTTTTGCCAGACTCTATAAAGTTTGTTATTCCTGAAGACCCCTAGGTTCATTATCCCTGAAGTATGTCATTCAGAATTAATTTTTTTCATATAAACCTTCAGAATTGTATTGTACTGGTTTGTGTTTTAGAAACCTTCAAAACTGTATTGTACTGGTTAATTTACAATTCAGAAAAACTATACTTATTAGATGGTGATAGTCCTAATAAGAGTTACCCACTAGTGTATGAAAATGTGTTATTTTAATTAAATTTCCTGAAATTCATGTGCTATTTTTTCTCAGCTACAAATGAAAATAGAAAGTAATTTTTTGTAGATACTGTATGTGTAAAACCCTTTAGGTTTACCAGAAAGACATGTATGACCCATATAGGGCTTTTATAGATAATGCTTGCCCCCAGCTGCCACCATCTTCGCTTCTCATTCTTTTTAGTGACCTAGCAGAGCTAAGCTGGGTATTTGTCAGCAGATTTATTTTCAGTGTCGGCTACAATGCTAGGTCCTTTTGTCAGTTCATTCTCACGTTAGGATAGAAATTATGACTTCTATATTAAGAGTGAATATGCTAATATTGACAAAATTGGATCCTCATGCAATGTGTTCATTGCGGAGGCTTTGCATGTTCTGTGCTCATTTGATGTAGTGATGATGGTGCTTTATCAGAAGGTTTAATGCTTTCTTATCTGTAGCTAGCTGGATCTGTTAATTTGGGATTTAACTATAGGTTATGGTCTTCCCTTGCTCCTTGTTGATAGCAAGAGTAATGGGGTTTATGTCTATGTAACCTAATTGTTTTAGCAATGTATTTGTTTTTAATTTATGTTATGGTTAAGCCCCTTTTCAAACATGAGTGACAATTTTAATTTTTCTGTTTAATCAGGTACGATAAAAAGCCACTGTTCCGTTACTCAGGATGCCACCATTATGATGCTTCGGCTTTTAATGTGGCACTAGGAGTCATGTTTTCCTACGATACCCGGCCATACCTCGCTGCATCGTCTCCCTTCATCAGAGTCTCGGGGAAACAGAGTGCCGAAGCTGATGCTTTGGCCAGTGAAGGTAGGACAAATAATTCGGTAAGAGAAAGTATTAAACGAGATCACCTTGGGATCTATGATCCAGATCCCGTTGGTCCGTCACTGAGGAATAGTTTGAATAACCTGTTGCCTACGTATAATGACGTGATTCACTTTGACACTGAGGAGGAGCAAGAGGTGAACTTTGTGAGAAATGGTAAAGTTAAAGTCTTAAAGTCATCCAAACAAACATTACTCGACTCTGATGACAAAAATGAACATTGACGTGAATTTCACCCTGATGAGGGTTCTGCTTATTTTCATACAATATTACATTTGTTTGTTTTGATCCCAGAAATTTTCCCATTACAGTAAGAACTTGCTGTCTAAAGGATATTGAATATTTCCAAGGAGAATTCAAGTTACCTTATTGCTACAAGAATGAATTTTACTATACAGTACAGTACTTGAAAATATTAACTTGGTGCTTATTCTTTATGAAAGTTATGAAAAGGTTAGAACAGTAGAATACAGGATGCCTAGTACAGCATATGCACACATAAGTGTCCAGTATATGTAAAGGTGGTAGAGATTAGATTTTTGTAATTTAACCTTATGAAGTCAGAAATTTGAGCTTCTTAAGTAAAAGTATACACGTACAGTAGTGTGTCTAAGAGAAAGTAAAGCAACTGAGTAAGATTTCAATAGCCTTAGTGGCTCAGAGTTCTGGGAAATAAGTGGTGAATTTTTTTTATTCTCTAGTAATTCAACATGAGGCAAAGCAAGGTTATTTAATTATTACTGTACCTTGATGATATCTTTACTCAGTGTATGCTTACATATGACATGAATTTTAGAATAATAGTATAGCCAAGCCAAAGAAATAAATCGCATAAATCTAAATCTTTGCACGTATATAAAAAAAAGTACAGTAAAGGTTAAAAGAATGTTCACAAGACTGCTATCATAGAGAAAAATTTAGTTGGATAATGATTTGTAATTATGAATTGTATAGCTGCACTGCTTGGAACTTGTAGTGTCGGATATGTCGGTATATGTTGAAAATGTTAGGTTGCGTAGAAAGCTTTCTTATTGTATTTTCCAGAATTTTGTAATTATGCGCAGGTTGCACTGCTAAAAGCAAAATTGAGGCGAATGTGCTCTTTAGTGTAGCTTACTTAGAATTAATTACATTCAAATACAGTACTTGAAAGCAGAAGGAAAAAAATTTTGACTGTTACAATACTGTACATTGCTTTTATATGGGCTAAAGACCTTCCTCTCCCCAAGAGGATTGTGATATTGTTGTTAGGAGACGAAGCCTATGCGCTACTGCTCGTGATAGAGCTGTAGTAGATTTTATTTTTGTAATGGGTTGCTTGTAAGGCAAGCATAACTAGAATCTTGGTTTAGTTAAATGTACCACACCACTAAAGAAAGCTAAGGATAATTTTTGCTAATGAATGCTAAAATATAGACTGAATTATGTTAGAATTATATTCCAGATGAAATATATAATTCTTCAGCCTTTTTTTTTATATATATATAAAATCTCAGCTTAATTTAGTCAAAACCACAAAAAATTACATAATGTGGTTCTTCTGGAGGAAACAAAATAGTGGTTATATGCTTATGGTACTGGAATAGTTTGAGGTTAAAGCACTGATATAGAAATGGAAAGGAATTTTTGTTGCTTTGGAGTTAGTTATAGTGGTTATAAAAGGCTGTATAGTGGTAGAATGTTCATGTGAATTACCAATCTTTTACTTTTCTTAATACTTAAACTAATGCCATAATGCCTGGTAATCATTGGAAGATCTAGAACTGAACTGTGAAAAATGTTTGGCATTTAATGTCGAGACTCGGGACTGGAACGTGCTGGTGGAAGATCTCATCAGAAACAAGGAATTGGCAGAAAGATGTTCTTGGGACGAAAAGTCCCTGTCTGGCAATCTGTTGCTGGGAGTTTGGAACCCACTCAAGCTTTATAGTTTCTTGTAGTGTCTACAACCTCACCATCTTTGTGAGTTAGAGATGGCAAGTTTGGGGGAGCCTTTAGGTTTACCTGCCGAGTCATCAGCAGCCATTGCCTGGCCCTTCATGGTCCTAGGCTTGATGGAAATGGGGCTTTGGCTCTGATCATATGTATATATGATCAGTCTAAGGGATCTGATCTCTTGCCTCTGCCATTCATGAGCAACCTTTAAAGATTGTGATAGTTTTTTACCTGTTATGAGAAGGGATGAGGAACAATGATAAAGTGGCTTGGAGGAATACCTAAACCTAATCGCATTGTTAACAGAAAGGTGTTTTGTAAGGTTTTGATTGAGAAAGTAAGGTATTGATGATAGGTAGGTTGGGGGAATAACAAGTGTTTTATGAAACAGTTCTGTGTATGTAGATTTTGAACGTATATGGAAAAACCTAATGTGGCATAGTGTATTGTACATAGCCTAAAGGAAGATTATTATTATTATTAACTTTCTAAGCTACAACCCTAGTTGGAAAAGCAGGATACTATAAGCCCTGGGGCTCCAACAGGGAAAATAGCCCAGTGATGAAAGGAAATAAGGAAAAATAAAATATTTTAAGAACAGTAACATTAAAATAAATATTTCCTTTATAGACTATAAAAACTTTTAACAAAACAAGAGGAAGAGAAAATAGATAGTGTGGCTAAGTGTATCCTCAAGCAAGAGAACTCTAACCCAAGACAGTGGAAGACCTTGGTACATAGGCTATGACTCTACTCAAAGACTAGAGAACAATGGTTTGATTTTTTTTGAGTGCCCTTCTCTTAGAAGAGCTGCTTACCATTGCTAAAGAGTCTCTCCTACCCTTACCAAGAGGAAAGTAGCCACTGAACAATTAGAGAGCTGTAGTTAACCCCTTGGGTGAGGAAGAATTGTTTGGTAATCTCAGTGTTGTCAGGTGTATAAGGACAGAGGAGAATCTGTAAAGAATAGGTCAGACTAATTGATGTGTGTGTAAGCAAAAGGAAAGTGAATCGTAACTAGAGAGAAGGATCCAATGTTCTGTCTGGCTAGTCAAAGGACCCCATAACTCTAGCGGTAGTATTTTAATGGGTGGCTGGTGCCCTGGCCAACCTACTATCATTTAACAGAAGAATTGACAGAGGGGATTTAGGTGGTGTTGAGAGTATATGATATAGAAATTCACGCAGTTGAAAGTGATTAAGATGTTTTATGATGGGGAAAAATCTGTTTGAATATATAGGCAGGAGGGTTAGTTTGAAGTAAAAGAAGATTAGGGTGAAATTTGTGTTGTTTCTTTGAATGTTAGATCGCTTTATTGAAGGAAAGAACTACCGGTATATATATATAGTTTCAAAGTTTTAGGATAAAAAAGTTAAAAGTTTATGAGAGTAAATTAGATGAAATTTTAAATGTTATGATAATGTGAATCGTGGAAGAGTGGTAATGGTTGATTTATACAAGTATTTGGGTTGAAAGGTAATGGATGATAACAATTTCTCATGGGAGAAATGGCTAGTCACAGAAAGTACCCAATTATTAAACAGATTTGGAAAGATACTTTTACTTCCTGTGAAAGATCTGTAAAATCAAATATAATTTTTGAAGACACTGATAAATACAGGTGTTTTCAGCCTAATGCAAGGTTCTCTTCACTTAGAAATAATTTATCACAGAGTAAGGGTAAAAAGTAAACTAAAAAAAGAAAACGTTAAAGTGAAAGCAGTCAATCTGGCTGTCCTTTGTCGGAAGGTGACATTTGGAAGTTATTCAAGTTAATCTTTACATGCCTATTGACAAAATATTCCTTATGCTATTCAAAATTAGTTGGGCTGTTTTGCAATGCTAACGATTGGTTCCAGAGAAAACCATTATCCAGCTGCCAGACAATAATTAAAATTTTCCTTCTCATGCTATTTTTGAGTCATGCAGACAACCATAGGATATTGGGGAACGGCTGGCCACAGGACTGCCACTCGCACCAATCCTGCTTGTATTTTTGTCCTTTGTCAGTCATAACCTCCGTCTCCTAAATTTGTAAACCTTTGAGCAGTACTTGAAGGAATTCATAAAAAAGCCTGAATCTTGCTACACCTCTCCCCATTCCCATTTTAACTTACACCTGTGAGCCCCTATAAGAGAAACTAAGTTTTTGTGGCATGACAGGTGAAGGGGAAATTTCTGTGGCGTGGCAGGTGAAGGAGCCATGCTCACCAAATAGCTGTTCAGTTTTTGGGTCATCTTTTCACAAGTCATAATGGTACTAGTAAAGGTATAAGTAAAGTAAGCAAGCTTAAATCTTATGGAAAAAAATTATGAAGGCTTTTTTTCTTATATCAGCAGTGCTTTAGCTTTTTTCTCATCAACAAATGGAGCTTGAATTTTTCATAGGATAGTTATTCTTGAAAATGTTTGATAAAAACTAAAAGACCTAAAGATGTTTTCCCTGGAATCTATAGGAATGACTGAGATGAACAGTACAGTAGTGTCATTTATGTGCTTTTCAGCTTAAATAAAATTAAAGCAATTGACATATGATTGGAAAAGCACAATAGTGAAAAATTCTTTTTCTTATTTCATAGAAGACATCCTTTCAGTTTTGATGTTGGTATTTTAATTAGGTCCAAGCAACAGGAACTTTGTTGAATATTATTCTGTTCTGAAGAAAATGGAAATCAACTTATAATTTTTTTTTTTTCTATTATTATTATTATTATTAACGGGGCATTAAATTATCTGAAACATGGAGGTTTTAAAGATAAGCATTTAATTTTTTTGAAGCGTGTACTTTTTTTCAAAGAATGTAATTTTCATTATTTTGAAGTCAGTACCTTCCACTGTATAGCTATACTTCACTATGCATTTTCAGGTTTGAAATCTATATTGTGTATTAGTTGGATGAAGGATGCAATTTTCATTTATTATGATCGTCTTTTAATGTGGTGAATCAGGTTTAATTTGGTGCTCAACAAGCTTAATTACTATACATTAAAATATGTTGTGAGGAACCTGTTGAAATTCATTATTCATGTGTCCGTCTTAATTCATATGTGGTTATTTAAGTGCCATTATTTAAAACCTCTCTCTACTTTCCCCCCAAAATTTTTGGGACAAATATCTTATTTCTCAGTAAGTGAACTATAAAAGTACCATGAAATCAAATTAGATTAATCACGAACAGGTAGTTTTGAGTAGTCTATTGTGGGTCATGGGATTTGCAATTATCATTATAAGAACTTGAAGCTATCATTTATTCTTTTGAATTACAGTAATCCAATATTGAAAGTTTCAGGGATTCAACTTAGTAAGAGAAGCTAGTTTTTGTGATCTTGCAAGTTTGTTACAGACTTTTATACTAAATCAGATTCACTGTCTTGTAAGTATCAGACAAAGCAGTTTTGATATTAGAGAGAGAAAAAAGTAATTTTGCATAGGCACATCAGAAATAAGTCTTATTGTAATATGTCAATACTGTATACATTTTTTTGTAGTTTTTTAAAGGCAGTGTCTGAGTTTCCCAAAATACCCTTGGGATATCAGAAGAAATCATGTCTTTTCAATTTAGTTGACATAAAAAATAGCTCACACCAATTGCTAATTGTTGGCTATGTTGCTCAAGAGGAGAGTCCATATTTTTTTTTTTTTAAGCTAGTCAGATTTTCCTTGTCTTTGTGTCAGCTTTGTATAGAGGGAAGATTAGTATACTGTAATATAATCTGAAATAGAAAATGTTAAATTTTGTGTACCAGATGTAGGTAGAGATGTGAAATTTGCACTTTCATTTTATCTACAAAATAAGAGTATATACCTATAGTTCTCAAAAGTGTTTAGGTATAAAGTGAATGTTTTTGATATGTTGTTACACAGCCTTTTCAAGATTCACCTGGCTCTGAGGCCAAATACTTTGTAGTTTTGCAATGGGAAGTGGTTTCTAGTACTTATATGTGTTTTCAGATTGTTATATTAGTATGTATCCAGTTCTGTATAACTGTGTATGTACAGTATTTGTTGGCAAGATTATTTTTGTGCTTTTGCTATGAGATACGAAGTTAGTTACAATATATTTTGTGTCATTTCCTACGTTGATCAGGGAAGTACATACAGATAAATTAATCAAAATCTCTGCTGATTCTGTTATATTCTATTTCTTCCTTATTGTGTCACTAGTTTTCTGAAATGCAGTTTCTGGGATAAACATATCACCCTCAAAAAGGTAGTACAGTTTAAATGATTGTGGGTACTGCTATTAAAAGGCCATGTACTGTACTTCATTCTAACAAAGAATTCAGTGTAGTTCTTATCAGTGTCATTTAAAATATTTTGAGTGATCATACTGATTTCAAAATAGAATACTCTAAAGTTTTATGAATGACCGTGTACAGTCACTTCCACTGCCAACCAAATACTTGAGGCATAGAAATCACAATTCTCTAGTTTGAATTAGGCAATACTGCTAAAATTCATTGTGCAGGATAACTTGATGTTATGAATAGCTAATTTCATTATGATCGGGATAAAAGATATGTGCAAGTTTATTGAATGCAGTTGTCATTTACAGTATTGTGATCCCTTTCCAATTGAGGTAAGTGTATTTATTCTAGTTTGTCCATTAGTAATGATGAAATCTTTGTATATATCATGTAAATTTATATGATGAAAGTTTTTTCTGGTTTGATTTGTTTGTTTATATGTGAATAATTGTGATAGTGAAAGTGTCATTGTATTTAAAATTTCAAAAGATGCCATCATTGTGAGTATCCCACTTTCTCAGTGAAAGCTAAAGGAATCTTTACTCTTGACATTTTTTTTATTTTATTTATTTGAAGTATTTGGGGGTATAATTCTGTAAAAATTCTTGAACTTGCTAAAAACTTAATATTTGTGTATTAGTAATAAATTGCATCTTTTGTATTACATTGGAAAACATTAACTTGATTTGGTGATTTTTATGTCAGACTATGTTAAATAATTTTAGCAGAGTAAATTCAACAAAATTTATAGCAGTGTATCGAGAAGTTTTAGACATGAACGCCATTATTTTCCCTACTTGGTTTTTTTAAGACGTATGTAGCATTGTGTGACGTAAACGTACTTCTACACAACGGTATTTAAAAGGGCCTTTTAAATTATAAATTATAACATAACCTCACAATTAGTACCTGTAGTAAATTAAGTAAGATATTACCAAAGAAAATATGGTAAAGTCCTCTCTTGTCTGGTATTAAATTATTTTACTCTATTTCCTTTCTTTAAATTATAAAGCAAATAAACTTTAAATGGAAACTATTATGTATATATTGTACTTAACCTGGGTTAATTTTTATCTATGCTTTTTTCTCAACCAGTACTTACTGTATCATCTTGTATGTAATTGTACCTTAACTTTTGAAACTTACTCAGTTCCGGAAAGCAGACTAGAAAAGAGAGGTCTCCCATTGTCACTTTTCACTAAACTGTTTTTAGTGTGCAAGATGTATTTAGATTTACTGATCTCATTGCTATTGACATTTTAGTTAGACTACTGATTGGTGTTAAAATTGATAAGAATTGAATGGTAATATTGTGGATGCCCTTCTTTATTTTGATTAAGCAAATGAAACATTTTTATTTGTTAGTTTTTTAGTTGTAGTTACATGCATAAATATACTTCAATCTTTTTGTACAAGTATTTTTTAATGTTAATTCCATTGATTAATGTGGTAAAGTGGATAGATTTTTAGTGTGGTGGTGGTTGGTTTCCCATTTTATTATCAACTTTTGATTTCCACCTTATCTGCCTTCATTCTGAAGCAAGTTTAGTCAAGATTTATTTGTTTGATTTTTGTTTTTGGTAGCACATCATCATCTTTAGTCCTTGAAATATAAGAGTACCAAGTAGGTTTCAGATGAAGCAGATTGGGTTGACTGAAAATAAAGTCCTCTCATTATTTGGATTTTGTAAATGTTTTTACATGGACAATATTTTAACAAACAGCTTGTTTTGTAAACTTGCAAAGCTAAGAATCGCACCAATTATATTTCTTCCAATTATTTAATGTTTGGGGTCTCTTGGTGTCCTCTACTTTATTATTGTTAATCACTCTTAGAAACTTATAGAGATACAGTACTTGTCTGTTACAATGATACCCTAATCTTTGGTCTGCATTATGACAGTTCAACATTTGAAGGCATGAAAAATATATCATACAATTAAGTAAAAAATTCTACATCAAGCACAACATGAATATGTTTTGCTTTAATTTTAAGCACTGGAATGTGTTACTTTCAATGTGGACATGAAGCTCTTAAAAACACTTTGAAAACAAAACAAGTGAACAGAGCTTCATTTCTCTTATAATTATTCACTAACTGCGAAGCGGTCGGGGAAAACAAAACAAGTGAACAGAGCTTTATTTCTCTTATAATTATTCACTAACTGCGAAGCAGTCGGGGAACCTTGGCTGTCCAATAAGTGAGGGGTTTCAGCTTTTGAAACCTATTGGCATCAGCATACTAACCAAAAATTGCATCTTTTAAAAGTTTTTGGTCAGCATTGATGTTGCAGGACATGAAGCATAAGTACATACATACATATACCAAGGCACTTCCCCCAATTTTGGGGGTAGCCGACATCAAACAAATGAAACAGAAAAGGGAACCTCTCCTCTCTACATTCCTCCCAGCCTGACAAGGGATTCAACCGAGTTCGGCTGGTACTGCTAGGGGTGCCACAGCCCACCCTCCCCCGTTATCCACCACAGATGAAGCTTCATAACACTTGAATCCCCTACTGCTGCTACCTCCACAATATCTACTTGCCAAAAAAGAGATTTGTCCTGTATACCCTTATGTAACATTTTTTAACAGATTTAATTGCCTTAGAACTGACCACAGCCAGCTCCCTCTAACACCATATTTCTTTTTCACTAAGATGCTGTACAAATTTTTGTTTGGTTATCTTTAGCTAATAATATACTATATTGGGACATTGTACTGATGTTGTGAAAACCTCTTGCACAGTCTCTTCTCTAGCCACTTTCATATGCTTTCTACCTTTTAAAGCATTAAACGTACAATCGACAAAATACTTTTATCACAAACAAACTAATCGTATCCTTAGTGCTCCTGATGTTCTTCACACATTGCTTACTAATATCCAGCCATGTTATAGTTTTCTTTTACGCTGTCATGTTAAAACAATCACTTATGCCAAGGAATTGCAGACATTGATAAAGCCATATTTAATGCAATGCAACACATGATAAAACACAATTTAAAAACACTCAGAATTAGATAAATTATGCAGACTTGCATTTTTTCTCTGTATCTTAACACTTTTAGCAGCAATATTTCAGTATGCACCTATTCTTTCCAGATTTAACTTTTGATTCAAATTTTCAATCATTGCAGATTTCAAAGTTCATTTATAAAAATGCTTTTGTATTGTGCAGGGTCTAAAAATCATATTGCCAGCTTTATCGTTAGTTGAACAAGTATTAAGTGTATGGAATTCAAAAGTGGAAAGGGACTTGAAAACTTCTCTCTAGTGTTTTAAATGATCCCTCTCAAAGAAAGCCAAGAGGATGGTGACCAGAATGGACAAAGTAGACCACATTTGTTTGCATCAAGGCTTATGGTTTGATAACTTCTTTCTCATCTGTTGATATTCTTAAACATTGTATTGCAAGAAAGTTTTTACCTAGATGTTCTCTTCAGCGAAACATTGTTTTGATGATTGGTTAGACATCCAAACCTATTGCTGTTATTGGACCAACCACCTACTAGCACAGAAATTTTATCTCTTTACCTTGTTTATCGTTGCTGCAGACAGCAACATTTTTTTTACTCTAAACCTTATGGTTTGGTCTTTTATATATATTTCGAGTATCAAAAGTTGTTAGGTAAATGTTGACATGTTCCCAATTAGTTTATTACTGAAGTAAAAAGTAGTTGTATGTAGATTGAAACAAGATTTAGATATATTTATTATGTTCATTTAGGAGTATCAGTATATATTATAAGGGAAAATGTGTCCTATGCAGAGTAATTTATGCAACTTTTTTTACACCCTGCAAAATTTGTTTGTTTGTATATTGTAATGCTAATTTTGCTCTTCATGCTTGAAATACTGCCAATCCACAATTAGGGGTCTCTAGTGCATCTTAATCCAAGATTTACTAGTTGTCTGTATCTTGATGCAGTACCCTAAAAGGTCATACATTTATCAGAAAATTGTATGGCAATGTAAGATTTTTTAATTCCAATCATGCACATGTATATTGTTGAATGGCAGAAATTAGGCATGTGTTTTTGTTTTGTATCCAAGACGTCAGCACCTTTGTATACCTGTTCTCTAGTCGTGGTCACTGTGTCGTCCTTCGATATCAGCAGTTCAAGTCAGATTTTAATTTTATTTGAACTTTTATATGTACATCATTTATTAACCAATACTAATACATACATAAAAATAGTGATACTCCATACTTTAATACAGTAATACATCATGAAATATAGTAATACTCTTTATTGTACATTAATAACACTTTCAAATAAGAAAGGAATTAATTTGCAGTTGTGTATTGTTTGACTGTGCAGTTTTTCTCGTGTATTACTCAAATTTAGTTGGTACAGATAAGTTTGTAATTTGTGACATCCAATCGAAACATATCCTGGTACTCTATTTGGGAAATTTTTGTAGCTGATATGGTTTCTTTTCTTTACTTTACATTTTCTGTGTATATTTTATTGAATAAAAACTTGGAAAATTTATATTGAAAATTTCTAGTATTCAGATAATGGATTTGTTAGGCTTTTAACAGTCCAGCAAAACTTTGTTATAGAAATAATTGACATTGCAATTTATCTTACCATATTATTGTTAGTATATCGTATGAACAGCCTATTTAATTAATATTCTTACCATATTATTGTCAGTATATCATATGAATAGGCCATTTAATTAATATTCTTAACTCATACAATTCCATTAACTAAATCCTTTTAAACATGGAAGCTTTATTACGGGGAAATATTGTATATGTCTTGACATAGAAATCTTTTGCTCAGAAGAAAATCAAACTGCTACAAAAATTTGTTTTATTGGACGTTAACAAAGGCTGATGTTTAAAGACTAAAGTCTTGAAAACATAATGCATTCCTTCCTAGTTTCTGCATTTTTTTTGTTAATTAATTATTGAAGCCTGTACTTGTATTTCCAAGGCTGTTCTAAATACCTTTCATGTCAAATATTTCTTATCTAAGTAAAGTCTCTTAACACTTTGCTTAGAATTAATAGTTTAGTATGCATAAAATTTTTATGTTGTATTGTAATTTTTTTTGTTTATAATTTTCTCTGAACTTTCATTCAACATTTTTCTTTCAATGATTATGTTCTTAGTTTTCTTTGTATCAATGTTTAAATCACACACTTCAGCTAAATTGAATTTATGAATACTGAAATATACTATAAAAAGATGTTTAAGTACAATACTAAAACCAGAAAATATCTTATTTACCATATTCAATTCTCCAAGAATTTATAGCATTTTGTAAAATTCCATAATCAAGTCGATGAAATGCCAGAGTAAATACATTCATGTCAAGTTAGCTGAAGTTTTATCACACCCCCATATAATCTTATATATGCTTAGTATTAAAATCTGCAATGTTCCTAAGGTCACCAGTCTTATTTATCAGCCAAAGGAAGCAGGTAGTCTCCCCTCACCCCTTCCCTGACCTTTAGGTGTTAAATATCTTCTCTTCAGTGGCTCTGCATTACTATTATTTTTTTTCATATTGTATCATCTTTAATGCAATACGTTGGTTTTTCAGTACTGTATGTTACTAACTACTTTTGCTGTAAAATACTTTCTTCATACAAGATCTTGTACGCTTGAGCATTTTTACAGGGATGAAAACGGTTCATTTTACGTCTTCCCCAAATGTCGCCTGCTCCGGCACCATCACCATCGGCTATCTTTGTTGATCCAGGGAAGAATCCTAAAGACCCATGTTTTTACAAATGGGCAGTAAATCTGTTTCCTGAACCTTGAGGGTGATCATACTAGCAACTAACCTAGTCCACAGCAAGGATGGTATAAGCATTCTCACAGTCCATCATAGCTGACAGTTCCTGGAATCTCCTATCCTGGAAGAAGTTTCTCAAGTGGCCATATTACTGCATTTTCTTTCCTAAGTGCTAGAATATCCTTTTGTTTATGTCCATAGGTTGTCTTAGGTGTGGAAAACTTGCTGTATCAAAAGGTGAAGTGTCTAACACACTTGGCATATTTTCTTGTCCCTCTCTTGGGATCTTATATTTTCTTCCCCTTTCTCGGGAGTTTACTCATTACATCTGAACTGGCTAGTTACATGCCTGAGATAGGTGAAGGATTGTTTATTCCTAACTTTGTTGAAATATCCAAAATAACTTTTTTCAACACACTTTGCCATCCATTCTTTGTCTTTTATTATCATTAAAGGAAACAACTATTTGCTTTTTCTTTAGGTGAATATTGGGCTTTACATACGGAGGACCAATCACTTGATGCATTTAACACCTTTGTATGGTATATTTCCATGGGACAAAAGATGAAGCAACTCTGATATTTAATTAACTTTGACTAAGATAAATTTATTGATCGAAATATTGATGTGATGAATCTGAGAAAAGCTTTGAAGCATGAAACGCCACCATTGTCCAACTTACACTAGCAAGTTTTAGACATCTGACAGACACAGCTTAATGTGGTATCTGAAGAGAATCGAAACTTTTTCAACATTCATGGTGCTGTTGAGACACTTTTCATACATTTTGGCTTTTGACATCTCATTCACATTCCTTAGATCGTGAACTATAAACAAACAGATAAAGTTTCCAGACCTTGCCTAATCTACACATCCAGTTTCCTCAACTAGTTTGATAGTTAATGAAAACATGAGGATCCAGAGGTGACTATTTCATGAGGCTACCTTCTGTCCTACTGACAAAAGCCTGGTGATTCAAGGGACATAGCAGTTGCAATATTATGCATACATATGATTAATGGTTATGAAAAAAATTATGAACATCAATAAAGCCAAAGTTATTATTTTACTAATATTGTATACTTATTTTCAAAGGTTTGTAATTATTTTGTTAGTTGTATAGCTTTAGGATATTTTTAGTTTATACAGTGCAGTAAACGGTGATGTTTATGGTTGCCATAAGTACATGGAAATTTTTTAATCACAATGTCAAATATGTGGGCAAAATTTAAGGATTTTTTCTCCTTGTTTTATGTCCGGTAATTTTTTTTTTTTTTTTTTATGGTTGGGAACAGGATTATGAGTGCTAGCCATGTGTACTTACATAATTGTAATTTATTTCTACACATACAAACTATTATCCTTTTAATAGGAGTGTGACTTTGGCTTAACTAGAAATGCCTTTTTAACTTTTAAAGAGGAAGTAGTTCTGATGGATGGAGAATTAAGCCCTGCCCGGTCAGCTCGGCATTCACTTTTGATTCCAGCTACAGCTAATACATACGTAACCTTACAGCCTCTTTAATTTGGCTGTATTAATTTTTTATTTCTCTCTCAGAAATAGGTAAATGTGCAGGCAGATCCTCATTTTGGAAATATAGGAAATAGACAAGGAAATGCAGTTGTTTTCTAGATAAATTGCAAATTGCTATAATTTTCTGTACATATGTGCCGTTATCCACATCATCCTTGTACCTGTTGGGTGGCATGACTGTTACTGTCATTTCCCCTCTAATGTGGCCTTAAGATGACCATAAAAACATGAACCATAGAAGTTTGACATTCCTTGGATGACGAAGTAAATGTGAAACCTAATGAATTTGGGAATCCATTTAAGGAAGGAAATTTTGCTACCACAGTGTTCTAGGGGAGGGATGCAGCCCTTCTTCTACCCCTGCAGTCTTCCTGACCTCAGGGAGGCGCTAAGTGTGTAACACCTGGTAGTGCAGTCTCTGCTGCTTTGAAATAATCCGCTGTGGCCACTTCCCCGTCGGTGTGTCATTATTGGCATGCAAGACCCTGTAAAAGCAAACTTCAAGTTCCACCCTCTTCTCTGCCTCATCTTCATTAGATTCTTCAAGAAGAACCAGTATTAGATATCATAGAAGAAATCCAGGAAGACTGATTTCTCCCTGTGTACGCATGGAGAGACATTGCCGTAGCAAGAACTAACAGCCTTGGAAGGTGTTTCTGTATGCAGTATTAGTGCTAATGCTCCAGTTACGTGTGGTCAGTGTCATGGCAGACTAAATACACTCGCTGTCAGTCAGGAGACAGTAATAGGCGGTACATGCCAAAAACTATATCCCATACTATTAAGAAGTATCTACACAACGGTACAGTGATAACGCTTCGGCTACCTGTGCTCGGTTTTGTATCAAACAGTGCCTGGCCCGATGGAGAAGAACAAGTCGAAGTCCAATCAGCCAGCCTAGTGTGATTGACCAATCTTCTTCTTCTTCTTCACCCCCCCCCCCCCCCATTACCCTAGGGACCAACAGTGCATAACGAGTGTACTGTACTTATTGTGGGTAAGAGTCCTGGTACGTTCCCCGTGTACGCAAGTAAGGGACGGTGCATACAAAGAACATAACCATTTAGGAAGGTGTCTTGGCATGTACTACCGGCACTCGGCCCTGCTCTGGATTGAGTACATACTGTCGGTCGGAATGAAGGGTGCCGCCTTTTCCCCATCCTTCCTTTAGTCATTTGAGGGACATGTGAGGATCTTTCCCCAAGGAAGTTTGTGGTGGATGAAAAATCTATCATCAGTCTCAAGATGAGATCTTCCCTCACTTAAGCGTGGGAAGTGTGAAGATGACCCAAGGACCCTTAATTATTCTGTGTAATTGATAACCGGGTAATAAGACATTACACATTCAGACGCTGGTTCTTCACGTGGTAGTAACAATCGAATCCCCAGAGAACTAGGTTACCTTTCACTTGTTCCATTTCAGTGCTTGCTGTCCATGTACTGTCTTCCTATGTGTCAAGACCATTGTACTACACTAGACCCATGGACCAAGACCTTCCAATGTACAGTATTTGTGAAATAGGAAATAGTGACTTTTCAAGGCTGCTCTCAGCGCTCGTGCAAGCACCGAAAGGCCCCATCGCATAAGTGCAATAGGAGGCAACGCTCCTCTTCTCCCAGTGACAGGTACTTGCATGATGTACCTGCATGCTGCTCACTGCCACACTCTCCCACTCCCTCTTCAGAGGTTAAAGCACCTAGTGATTTGTCTTCCTCTAGGGTATGAGAACAAGAGGCAGGGTTAGGAGAGTCCAATTGCCTTTGTCAACCCTTCAACCTCATATAGGTATTGCCCTGGTTCTATCTCATTGGCCCAACAAGGGAGGGAGTTTATATCCAAATGGAATTTCCCCCCCCCCCCCCCCCCCCTGAGTTGCCATAGTTAGATCTTGGGGTGGGGAAAGCTTTAAATAGTTAACTCCCAGATCTCCAGTTCAAGGAATTCCCTATGCCCCAGTCAATCAAACTAGGTCCTGCCCCTTGCATCCTCTCAACAACAAAGATTTTGTGTGCCAGAGGTGGGAGACCCGTCATGCCCATCAATCCATCCGTGGCCACACTGACAGCATTGAACCCTCTGGAGAGACTCGAGCACCTCGTTTTTAGTACTCGAGTCTGCTGCCCTGAGAACCGCTTCCATGACCAGCCTACAGGTCCTGTGCAGTTGCTTACTTTGCTTCAACCCAGTATTTGACTAATAGTGGACTAAGTACACCAATCAGGTCCTTTCAGGTGCGATGGCTCTGATGACCTTGCTGCACCTATCGGCAAACCAGTGGTTCAGCTGGGTCCTGAAGCATAGTGATGCTGTCACCTCCTGCTTCATTAGGCAGGAGGTGTGGCAAAAGGATGTGTTACTCGCGCATAACGCCCCAATGCTGTAGACTGCAGCCGTTTTCCCCCAGAAAGATGTGAAGGTGAATATGTAAAGGTGGAGGTAGTTAACCCATGACTTCCTTTTCCTTTCTGCAGCTACCTTTCATGGGCCCAGGTACTTTAAAGGATACCATAGTGAGTGCTTCAGACCCAATCACCACACCTTGGGAGTCAAAAGCTGAAGACGACAACTGCAACATCCAGAGCCCAATCTATACCTTCAGCCTCTTTCTCTTCTAACAAAGGCATGGACATTCCAAACTTTTGCCCCCAGCCTGGCCACTCCAGGAGGGGTGGTAAATGGAGGAAGGGGACATTAAAATCACCGTTTCCTTTCTCCAGCTGCTGCAAGTGAAAATGCCTGTCAAGCCATTAAGAAAAATGGAGCAGAGCTGGGTGGTTGAAGTCCTTTAGGATGGGTACCACCTACCTTTCATCTTCCCCACATTGTACATCAATGACGTTCCACACCTACCCTCTGAAATCGGAGGATCTAACGGCAGAATTGAAAGTAATAGTGGAGATATTACTTGTAGTCGTCCGAGACGAATCTCCAGTCTTTTATAGTTGACTCTTCTTGATGGAAGGTTCCATTCAAGAGGGTGATGAAAAGCACCATGTGGTCTGTCATCAGGAAAGAAGACCTCATTCTTTCCTTGGACATGAAGGATGTGTATTTCTAGATCCATATATTGGTCCCGCAATTTGTATCTCTGCTTTTTCCTCAGTTAGTGTTATACCAGTTCCTCAGTTAGTGTTATACCAGTTCAAAGCCCTATGCTTTGGAATATCTACAACTACCCAAGTGTTTACATTCATCTCTAGTTGGGCCCAATCAAACTGGATTCGGCTCAAAGAATCTTGACGATTGGCAGATCCTGTCTTTCAAGAGGCATTTGCTCTAGGGTTGACATAAGACTTCTTAACTTGATCATGATCTGGGGATTGTGATCAGTCTCATGCCCAAGCAGAGAATGGAGTCAAGTACCTGAGAATCCTGTTAGACACTTCCGTAGCATGTCTTCCCATTGGACGATCGGATGAACATCAAGGAGGCAACACACTCATTCCTGTACAATCAAGCACTTCTGACTCGACAGTGACATCTTTATCTTTAAAGAAGCCTGCCTCAGTGTTTGAAGTATCACTGGTAAGCGATCCTCCTTACCAGCTGGTAAGCGATCCCCCTTACCAGCTGGATTCAGTGGAACAGAAAGTAAGGGACGGTCTCTCCTGGCGGCTAAAGGAAGAAAACCTCCCTAGGGGAGCTCCACTCAAGTTCCCCACGTTCAGAAATGCTGCTATTCCCAGAAGTATGTAAGGACAGGAATTACTACACCATGTTGGGGATATTGTCCACAGAACATGTTAGAAGTGCAACTAGGGCTACTATCATTGCAACCCTTCCAGAAGTTTTATGTGGCACTTGGTAGCATTGATGATTGACTACACTACTGCTGTGGATTACGTCAACAAAGCAGCTGCGTACCTGGACAGTCAAAATTTATCCTTGCTCTTTGGGGGAATAATTATCTATTGGCTTGTTTGCCACAAAAAGCTTCCAGTATTCTGCTCTCCAGCTTCAGAACCGTCAGCAGCGTTTGAGGATGCCTTCTTACACCCCTTGGACAATCTGAACACTTACACCTTTCTGCTTGACTTGCCAAGTTGCTGACCTCATCGGTTCACAGGATGACCCAGGTGGTCAAGTGGCCACAGGCCAAATGTTCTCGTGCCCTTAGGACCCACCCTCCTCTGCCAGACCAACTTAAGAGGCACTACAAATCAGTTGCATTTCTTGCACTTTATGGTGGGCACCTATTGAGCATCTCTTCCGAGCAGATGGCATTTTGTGAGGCACTGCACAAACGTGGATACCGGTGAAGGTGCTATATAGCTATTTACCATGGGGAGTGGGCCATCTTCTGTGTTTGCTAGCATATAAGGAAAACTTAAGGTGGGAGCCTCTTTGCAATTAATTGCTTCAAGCTGTCTTACCCTTACCAGGAGGAGGTCAGGACCCTGTCGAAGGATGTCCCCAAATTCCTAGGGCTTCTTATATGTTGCCCCTATAAGCCCTTCAGTCAGGCATCAGATGGAGATCTGACCCTAAAAACTTTCTTCCTGCTAGTCTTAGTGAAGCAAGTAGGCGAGTTTCATGGGCACAGGGACACTACATCAGGGGTAGCGACTTCACCCTAGCATCCAGGAAGAACCTGTCAAAGGCACAAGTCTGGAAACGTCTGGCAACCTTGAACACTGACTGCCTTCGTGAGTATAACCACAGATCCTTGGTTGCTTTTGACCGGGGTCTGGTGATAGCTGCTCAAAAGATTGTGTTGTAAACATAGCTCCCTCACGGGACAAGATAGCAATCGCAACATATGCCTAGATTGAAAAATAGGATTCCTCTTCCTTTTGGGCACAGCATTCATGCCATTATATGTGCTGGACTGGGCATCAGATAAGCCTTATGATCGAGCAACTTTTCTTTCAAGACAGTTTGGATAAGGATGTCCACCATCCTCCCGGGAGATGTGAGGGGGAGGATGGATAGAATGTGTAAAAATCCATTTCTCATATGGCCATACATTCAGACATATGCATCACATAGATTTGGTACTTCTATGACTGTCCACTAGTTATCTGGTAAGGACCTATTCTGGCACCGGCAACAGATCTCTTTGACAGATTGACTAGAGTTGTCACCTTCATTCCCATGCATTCCAGGTGCTCTGACATTAACAGGAAGTTAAACCCTCCTAAGGGTTAAGTGTCCCAGTTAAGGACAATGGTTTGTATTTGTGTGGAAACACAAAAAGTTTTAAAAGTAATATTTTACCTAATTATACAAACCGGAGTCCTTTACATTACACTTGAGGGTGCAGGGCCAACTGTTGGTTGAGCAGGGTTTACTCTCAACCTGACAGTAACTACTACTACCGCTCTAAAAGAAACTGGTATTTCCAACCAAGCTGAAATCATACTCTTACAGAAGGACTCGGGTTTTTTTATAGCTAGGTAAAATACCAATTATTTTTAAATCTTGTGATTTTATCCTATTTAAAAATTTATTTATGAATGGTCTTCACAAAGCAGATGACAAAGCACTCTGCCATACAAAATATTGTAAGTTTAAAAAAAAGCTCAAAGCTTACCTCTTCATGCAGTCATTGTTACCAAAGTATCATCACTGCTGTTGCATCATGGTTTGAATGTACGTAGTCTTTGAATATTCATAGGATTTTATTTTTTTGTATGAACACAAAATATTATTGATATGTACCACTCAGTATTGAATAAAAATTAATGAATAATGTCTTTCCATTTGACTCTTTCAGCTAATAATTAAATAAATAACATCAAGATTTGAAGGGGGATTATTGGTGACAAAATTTCATAATTCTCAAGTTATTTAAATATTTTACCTCAGGTTTTCCCCTTAAACATCCTAATGTATAAAAATCAAATGTAAACTGTAAGTGTTGTACAGTATACATAAAACAGGAGAATTCTGGCAACAAATCTACTACAGGTATAGTTTTCTACATTGTATAATTGATAAATTCTACAAATTATTGCAAAATACCAGGAAACAACAATAATGCTGAATTATTTTGATGGTCATTTTATACTCTTATACTGAGTACCTGAGAGGTTCCTAGACTGTACAGCACCAAACTGAAAATGAACAGAGTCAAACGTTCTGAGCGGTCAACAATGATGAAAATGACACAAACTATTTTGCATGTATTATATTAAAATTAAAAATTTTAAGTAATTTTTATTTTTCCTAACATACTTACCGAGAATTACTTCCTTAGGAGGGTCCTTGACCTCTCTCAATCTCGACCAAGATTTCCCGCGCTACCCCCCCCCTATCTCGCTCGCGATAGTTCCTACCCCCGCCGCCAGGATAAGTCCTGCGGCCCGGATTAGGGCAGGTCACTGCTTTTCCCGGGTCAGGATCTCATTAAGTTCTCCGTTTAGCCCGACCCGGCAATGGAAGAATGGCACTCGGGGACGGAAGGGAGGGCCATTACCCGGAAGTAATTCTCGGTAAGTATGTTAGGAAAAATAAAAATTACTTAAAATTTTTAATTTGTTCCAACACGAATACTTACCTCGAATTACTTCCTTAGGAGACTTATACTTTAGGAGGCGGGAGAGCCATTCTGCCACTTGGTTAGGCACATGGTGCCTGGAGGGCTACGTAATGCGGGGGTACAGAGAGCGGATAGGGGGTAGCAGTGGAAACATTACGCTTATAATTTAAGGCTTACCTCTTGACATCTTCTCTACTGAGTCTTCTCCTGAAGAAGTAGGGATGAGTCTATTCACTGTTGGGGACGTCTTCAAGCCTGCCACTACACAGCTTGGAGGGCGGCGATGACTGTCCCAATGGAGAATCCATCCAAAGACTTTCTTGAGTAGTCTTTGAGGTAGTGGGCCGTGAAGGTCGACTGGTGTGACCAAGTGCCGGCCTGCAGGATCTGCCCCACTGCCATATTTCTCTCAAAGGCCAAGGAAGTGCTCAGGCCTCTGATGTCATGGGGACGGGGAGTGCCTGGTACTGCCACCTTGTCTTCTTCATAAGACCTAGTGATGACTTGTCTCAGCCAGAAGGAAATAGTGTTCTTGGACACTTGCTTCTTATTAACGCCTGAAGAGACGAAGAGGTTCTTGGCACCCGGACGGAGATGGGCCGTCCTTTCCAGGTATTTCCTGATCGTCCTGACCGGGCATAACTTCAGGTCGTCCGTATTGCCTGTCTTGGGGATGGCCGGAATTGAGAAACCTTCAAACCTCGGGTCCCAGACTGCTGGGTTCTGAGTCTTTGCTACAAAGGAGGGTACGAACTTGAAAGATACCTCCTTCCACCCTTTGGAGTGTGCCACGTCGTAGGAGAGACCGTGGCTCTCACCTACCCTCTTAGCCGAAGCTAAGGCTAGCATGAAGACTGTCTTGAGGGTGAGATCTTTGTCCCCGATATCTCTGAGTGGTTCAAAGGGCGGACGACACAACATTTTCAGGACCTTGGCCAGGTCCCATCTGGGCACTCTCCTGGCTTGGGGAGGACAGGATTGTTCGAAACTTCTAATCAGCATCCCTATGTGTCTTGAGGTCCCCAGGTCGATGCCTTTCAGGAGAAAGACTTGGCCTAAGGCTGCTCGTACTCCTTTAATAGCCGGGATTGACATTCCTATTTTATCTCTAAGGTACACGAGAAAATCAGCTATGTCAGGGACCGAGGCTTTAAGAGGTCTTATTTGTTTTGTCGCGCACCATTTCGTAAAGGCGGCCCACTTCGCCTGGTAGACTACGGTAGAGGATTTTCTTAGGTATAGGGACATCCTCTTGGCTGTGGAGGAGGAGTACCCTTCCTTCTTCAGGAGTCGCTCGATAGTCTCCAGGCGTGAAGGCGAAGAGAGAGAGGGTTGTCGTGGAACCTGAGGAAGTGCGGTTGACTCAGTAGATCTGACCTGGGGGGCAGAGGCCATGGCGGATGGCTTGCCAGGTCTTTCGGATCCGCGAACCACTCTCTCTCCGGCCACCAGGGCGCTACCAAAGTCATCTTTAGGTTTTGGGAGGTTCTTACTCTGTTGAGCACTTGCCTTAGCAGCGTGAAGGGGGGAAAGGCATAAACGTCCAGGTTGTCCCACCTGTGCTGGAAGGCGTCTTCTAGGGCTGCTCCTTCGTCTGGTACCGGGGAGCAATAAACCGGTAACTTGGCGTTGAGCTTTGTTGCGAATAGGTCTATCACCGGGGAGCCCCAGCGTTGAAGGATGAGTCTGGCCACCGCTGGTTGTAGGGACCATTCTGTCCCTACTATCTGACCTATCCTGCTGAGGCCGTCGGCTAGCACGTTCCTTTTCCCGGGGATGAACCTTGCTAGCAGTGTTACCTGGTGTTCGTCCGCCCAGTGCAAGATGTTTACGGTGAGGTCGCACAGTTCCTTCGACTTCATGCCCCCTTGTTTCTTGATGTAGGCTACCACCGTGGCGTTGTCGCACATTAGGGCCACGGTGTTTCTCTTCAACCGACTTGCAAAGTGCAGACATGCCTTTTGTACTGCTTTTAGCTCTAGGACGTTGATGTGGAGATGCTTTTCGGTCTCCGACCAGGTCCCGCTTGCTGTTTCCTCCCGCAGGTGGGCTCCCCACCCTAGGCTGGAGGCGTCCGTGAAAAGGAGAAACTCGGGGGGACAGGACCCGAGGGGCATCCCCTTGAGGGAGTTCGACTGGCATCGCCACCAATTCAAGGCTGCTTTCGTGTCCGGGAGGACTGGGATCGATGTTTTCTGAGAGCCTGTCTGGGACCATAGAGCCTTGAGGTTCCATTGTACGGGTCTGAGCCGTATCTTCCCTTGGGGGACTAGCTTCTCTAATGAGACCAGATGGCCTATCAGCCTCTGCCAGTCTTTCGCTTTCCTGGGAAGCCCCGACAGGAACGGCTGAATGATCTTGACGAGGTTCTGTATCCTGTCTTCCGAGGGGAAGGCCTTCCCCTGCACGGTGTCCAACGTCATCCCCAAGTACCCCATTTTGTTGGATGGAGTTAGGTTCGATTTCTCTAGGTTGATAATGATTCCCAGACTCCTGCAGAAACGGAGGAGGTCCTTTCCTTGCTCTTCCAAGAGGGCCTTTGAACTGGAAAGGAGCAACCAGTCGTCCAGGTACCTGATGAGGCGGATACCTCGTTCGTGAGCCCATACTGAGACTGTCGCGAAGACCCTCGTGAACACCTGAGGGGCCGTCGACAGTCCGAAGCAGAGGGTCCGGAACTGCAGGATCTGGGAGCCCCATTTTACCCGGAGGAACTTCCGACTCGACGGGTGGACCGGAATTTGGAAGTACGCGTCCTTGAGGTCGACCGTCATCATAAAATCTTTCTCCCTCAAGGACATCAGGACAGATTTTGGGGTGTCCATCTTGAAGTCCGTCTTCTTGACGAACTTGTTGAGGGCCGACAGGTCTATCACCGGTCTCCACCCCCCCGTTGCTTTCTCCACCAGGAACAGGCGGCTGTAGAAGCCTGGCCCTGGGAGAAGGACTTCTTCCATGGCTCCCTTTTCCAACATGGAGGAAACTTCTTTTTGCAGGGTAGCCCTTTTCAACGGGTCCCTGGGAGCTATGAAGGGGATCCTGTAGCCTTCTTTCAGGACGGACACCGTCCAAGCATCCGCCCCATACGTTTTCCATGCTTGCCAATAGGGTCTGAGGCATCCCCCAACCCGAGGCTTGGGCGGGAGTAGGGGGCCTCTCCCTCTACCTTCTCCTAGAGGGGCGGCCTGATCTGCCCCTCTTCGAGGCGGAGTAACCCGACCTGAAGGAGCTGGCAGAAGCTGTAGCTCCCCTGCGGGAGGACTGTGGAGTTGATGTCCAGGAGGAGGCGGGGCCGTCCCTCCTCGAAGAGCTGGGGACAGCCTGAGGGGTCACGGCACTATCCGAGACTGACCTCCTATAAGGAGGCCTCCTGGAGGATGTTTGCTTGGGGACGTTGGTTTCTCTCCTCTTGGACACCTTCTCCATCAGCACTTCTAATTCCTTCAACGGAAACAGGGACTCGCCTCCTAGGGGTAGGGTGCGAATCACTCGCGCCTGTCTGTCCGGGATTTTCCTTGACACTTTGGAAAGCACTGTGTCCCGCTTTCGGAGGACCCAGTTGGCCGTCAAGGAGAGTGCCTGATACGCCATAAATTTGAGGGCTTTCCCCCCGGAGGTGAGAAGGTCTGACAGGAGACCTTGTTGTTCCGGGTCGTCGGGGTCTGTGGAGGCCTGTACATTAACCAACGTGGAGGCCCACCAGTCCAGCCATGAGGAGACGTTAATCATGTCTCTCGACATCTCCTCCATCATGCCTGCTTCAGAGGCCGAGAAGGACACGGGCTGAGCTGGCCCTTTCGTCCGAGCCGCCTTGTCCTAGGATATCCACGGCTGAGTCCACTCTACAGGGGCCTGGGCGTCGCCCTTCTGGGATATAAACTTTGGCCTGTAGTTTAAGACCCTGGAGGAGTTTGGAGGCACTCTGGGACTTGGGGGCCTCCGCAGTGCTGGCCACCAAGTTGTCGATGTACTCCTGTCCCAGTACTAGGTCTGGGGCGAGAGGCAGGGCCAGAGAGGACTTCGGAAGGACGTCCCGGTACGTATATCTCAAGAGGCTCGACCTCCAGGTATTCACCTTCGTCGCCGAGGGTTCCGGAATCCCATGGATCCTTCTGACGAGGCCTACCACTCTTCTGTAGGCGGAGTCCTCCGACGGGGAAACCTCGCCTCCGTCGACCGAGGCATCAGCTTGGCTGAGGGGAGCAGTGCTTGGGTGGTAAACTGGCCGCTCCCTATTAGGTCCCAGGGAGGCCGTCCCGCAACCGTAGGGCGCACCGTACACGGTTGGGTCTCGCCGTGGGGCGGGTGCCACCGACTCCGGGAGGCCTTTCGACTGGCCCAAGGCTCTGGACGCGGAGGACACGGTCCCGGTGGGAAGACCCGACCCCGGAAACCGGTCCTTCCTGCTCGACGTCCGACCCAGCTGGGCTGGTTCGGTCGGGCTGTCTTCTCGGAAGCGCGCTTCCTCCCGCCGGGCGGGGTGAACCGAAGGCCTCGAGGACTTGTGCCTGAGAGTGAGGTCCTTCTTGCGTGGCCGGTCGAGCGGTTCCATGTTGTATGTAGGCAGTGACAACTTGGAGGCTCGATCACTGGACCGAGAGTCTGGAGAGCGGTGCTTCCTGGACTCTCCTGGGGGGACGTAGAACCATTCGCCGCCGCCGGGAGAGACCTCCCTCTTGTACTTACGGGAGTGAGAGCGTGGGCGCTTCCTACTGTGCCGCGACCTCGACCTGGAGCGGGAACGATCACTATCGGTCCGCTCTCTCTTACGGTGCCGTTTCTCCCTGCGTTCTCCCCCGGAGGATGAGTCTGCTTCCGAAGAGTCCGAGGGTGCCACGTTCCTCACGTAACGACTGCTCGAGTGATGCGCAGGGGAGGCCCTTCGCCGTCGACCATCCGAGACAGGGTGCTGGAGAAAGTCCTCGGGAACTGCTGTAGATACCGAGGGTACCGAGTCCACTCTGTCCCTGCTAGAAGGCCATGGACCCAGGGATACGTCCATCCTTAGCGGTGACCTCCCTGGAGTCTTCGGTAACTTCCACCCGAAGGCATCGCTACTCGGGCGACGAATTCTCGCGTGGTTCTCTTCTGGCGGGGGGGAACCCGACGCACCGGCCCACGAGGGCGGGGGGGAGTCTGAGATCGCCACACTGCCCCATACCGGGTCTTCTGAGGAAACGTGATCCCCTGCCACGTGGCCCGATTTGCCCGAAACACTCGCGGCCCTTCCGTTCTCTCCCGAGGGGCCAGCCCTTGGTTCCTCCCTCACACTGGGTTCACCTGGGAGAACACTATGGCTAACAATCACACTGGGGGCTTGTTGCCCACTCCTCTGCGAAGGAGACGGAGAGGCCGAGGCTTCGTCGGACCGATCACTGACCGACTGTAAGGAGGACACGCCACTCACTTTCTTGGGGAAACGCTTCGACGACTTCTTTTTCTTTGTACTATACCGTACCCACTGAATGCAGTCCCAACTCACGCACTCGGGACACGTGTCCGAGGAGGAACAAACTTTACCCCTGCACGTGGAACAAAGGGAATGCGGGTCCACTTCTGGTTTAGAGAGGAAAGCCCCACACGACTTTCCTGCTCTAGGACCAGGACAACGACGCACGTTCTCCATCGTTCGCACACGAAGGTCAACACTAACGAGTTACAGAAACCCTGGATAAACTCAAGGGGAACGGACTGAGAACACTTTGCGAAAACGCACTATCGCAGAAAAAACACAAGTCCGTACACTGGGAACATGTGGGATCACAACGCGCCAAAGGATCGAGAGTTTAAGCGAGAGAGTGAGATGTTTCGCATCTCACGACCAAGGACTTAATGAGATCCTGACCCGGGAAAAGCAGTGACCTGCCCTAATCCGGGCCGCAGGACTTATCCTGGCGGCGGGGGTAGGAACTATCGGGAGCGAGATGGGGGGGTAGCGCGGGAAATCTTGGTCGAGATTGAGAGAGGTCAAGGACCCTCCTAAGGAAGTAATTCGAGGTAAGTATTCGTGTTGGAACAAATATATTTCACAGCCATCATCACATGGAAATCAATAAATTATTAGAAAATTTAGTAACTCATTACATACACAAGAACTACATGTACTTTCTTTTATGATATACATACATCTTATTACATCCCGGTACAAATTCTAATTCAAGCACTGGTTTATTATTAACTACTTTTACCCTAAAATATTACCGTCTAAAATAACTATATAAACTATGATATCAAACCCTAATTATATAGATTACAGTATAGATTATTTTAGGAGGGTCATTTACATAGAAAATGAAGAATAATATTGAACAGATAAATTTGAATGCATGATTTTTTTCCCATAGAGGTCATCACCAAGTGTTGGGCTCTGTTTTTCAGAGAAATTTTAATAAAATTCTAAATAACAACTATTATTATTGGGTAGTGACTAGGTTTTCCCAATGAGCTTGTCTTTAACAATATTTAAATCTTGTATAATATTTAAATACTGTATCGAATTTTTTGGACAAAAGCAAATTAAATAAAATAACTTTGACAATCCTTCCTAATAGCTTAACAATCACAAATATGTTACAGTACCTAAAACTCACTCCAGAACTGAGTAATAAGTAATGGCCATCGAATCTAATGGGTCAAACCCATGTAAAAAAAGATTACCCATCTGAAGAAAGTTGACCTCGATTCTACCATTAAAAAAAAAAGATAATCTTTTTATATGAAAACAGACATAACACTGGAATGCATTCTCTCCCAATAGATTTGATAACTTGAATAAAATGGGAATCACTTGTGCTGAGATTAACTTTAAGAATGGCTGTCTGAACTAGTAAAAGAAGCACCTTTCTTCTTTAACTTCATGAGCAGCGATTCAACAAGTTATATACACTTACTTTAGGACTTGTGGATTAACCAATTCAAATACAGTACAAGCATGAGAGATACTATAACAATAATTGAGGAGACGAATAAACTTTTTTAAACAGTAAAAACATAATATACTTAAAATTGGATGACTTGCGAATAAACCAGTTGAAACATTTTTAGCTAATATGCAATCAGTTGAATAAGAAACATACATTCATAAGCATGGAACACGGGTGCATGCAAGATTGAATAGCCGAATATTTAATTTAAATCAAAATGGGAATTATAAAAATATTTTGGCTTTAAAGTGAGAAAACAATGGAGAAAATGAATACGGTAAGTACCTGAAACTAGAACACTCCTTGTTTCAAGAACAATGATGACAATCTTTCAAGAAATTTTACAGAAATTAAATCTTCAAATATGCCATGCAAGTGACATCTCATCCCTTGGAAACTAAAAAATTCACAAATAATCATCAGATTTTTCTTACAAATTATATATTGATCGAATCATTAGTGAATAGTAGGCAATGTGCAAATCATTTTTGTATAAAAAAAAAAACCCTATTTTAAATGCCACTCTATAAAAATACCCAATAAAATTTACAAATGACGATAGTACCATTTACAACTAGACATAAACCAAAAATAAAAAAAATGGAGGTACCAGTGATCAAACATTTTACCTAACTCTCATATTAACACCTACTGCTAACTTTAAACCAGTAAAAACACTTTCCCACAGTTCAATAAACTATGCATTAAGCCAACAGTACACCATTGCTCTTCCAATCAAGAGAGAATCCCCGTAACTTATGTGGGAGGCACGGAAAAGGATTCATCAGTCAAACTTAGGTCTGGGTTTACCAGCTACGACAAGGAAGAAGACATCTTTGCTAACCTAGGGATATTAGGCTCTGGAATCCCCATAGTCCCTCTAATAATGATTTATTCTAATAGGGAAAAGGGGACACTCAACTGGCTCTATTTCCTAAAGATTCCTTGATAACACTGGATTCATTTCATCACCACCTGGAAACTAGAGCAAAAGAAATCCAAAATTGCTTCTATACAGTTAGTTAAATAGATGCAGGGCCCTTTGTGGAACAAAGTCCAAAGCCTGGTCGTTACCATTTTCATAAAGTGAACCAAATTTAATACTGTATCAAGAAGCAATCATCCAGACATTATGGAGGGAGCCTTTGGTGTCCTCCTCAGGAAGCCCAAAGGCCACTATTCTACAGAATCAGGATCCAAGGTTTGACTAATTAACCTTTCTTCAGAGCTTATTGAAAATGTTGCGTTGGGAGGAGAATCAATAGTTGGAGAAGTGATTACTTGCTATTACATAATTGAAATCTAAGAGTAATTTGAACTCGATAATATAGATTATTTCCTGTTTTTGACACCAGGAAAGCACAACCCCTAAGTAGAAAAATTATATATTCTTGGTAGTTTTCAACAATAACACTGCCTTACTGTTTCAAACCCATGGTATAATGTCTACTACTAATAAATTCTAGATCTAAATTAAATTCACAATCCCAGTCCTAGCACCATACCTTGGTAAATACAGTAATTCTTTACCCCAGATTTTTATCAACACTACGGTTAACTCCCCTCATGTCCAGACCCTTCAAAATGCAACTTAAGAATTTACTCTTAGTTACACCTAGGCACTGGAAGGCTTCCCTGGCTAAAGAACGTTTGTTACTTGCACCAGTAGTGATGATAGCACCTTACAACCATAACACACTTCTGCTCGACTTTGAAAAAACAACTACATATATGATTTACTATAATTTGCTTGTGTTGTCATATTGGTAGTTTCATTACCTCTGCCAACAAAGTTGGAAGGTTATGGTTTACCCCTATGTGTGTGTGTTTGTGAACAGCTTCCTGGCCACAAATTTAATCGTAGAGAAATGAAACTTGCAGATTCCTGCCATTTTCATTACTTTTTTATGTAAATAGCTGGAAATGATTAAATTTTTGAAGGTCAAGGTCAAAGGCCCAGGTCACAGTCAAGCAAAATGTCCAATTCATGTAATCAGTTATAAGTTTGAACATTGTTGTCACAGACTTCAAGCTTGGTTCATATTTGAGTGTATGAAAATCCAAGCCAATTAATACATGTCAAGGTCGAATCCAAGGTTAATGGTCATTAACCATACGGCCACAATTTTAACCATAAAGTAATGAAACTTGCAGGGATTTTAAACTTATGTAAAGAGCTGGAAATGATTAATTGATTCTGGGAAAGGTAAACTGGTTTCAAGAAATAAGCTGCTGTGGTGGAGGTCTGCACTCTCAGAGTGCTTTTCTAGTTTACTACTGTATTTATTAACACCGTTAAAAGTAAACAATATAACAAGACATTGGATGTACAATCTATTAGATCTTGTTTTGACATGTGCAACTCATTAAAACATATTGATTAGGTAAAATTAAAACAATACTGTACTGTATTCTGCCAAGATTTCCTTAAAAGGATTTGATTTGAATACTTGGCATACATTTTGTGTCAGAAACTAGGCAACCACTAAACATACTTTGATTGTATGTGGTGATTTGCATTTTTCCTCCTTTCCGAGATATTCTTGCATACATTTATCTGGGAACTATAGCAAATGCCATCTACTTCATATATAATTATAAAATAAAAAATCAAGCTATAAAGGGTTATTCATAACAAAATAGATTTGGCTATAATATGGCAGACTGAGCCACAGGCCTATACTTGTTCTAATACCGATAGTTCTGTACTGGTTTTAATGGCTATAAGGGGCAGCTTTATAACTAGTTTCTGTGAATTCTGCCAACAAGATGCAAATATGCCAAAATGTTTTTGTATTACCACCCTTAGTTTACATTCTGAGGTCTATGACACATTTTCTTTTACTTCTTTTAGGAATTAATTCTGTCCATCTCTTGTGTATATAGCCTACTTGAATTTAAAAAAAAAATGGCAATTTAAGCATGGTTACTTCAATATCATAAAGAGAGCACTGAAGTAAAAATTGACAAGACCTCTAAAACTACCAGGAAATTTTGATTACCTGAACCTGAGCTACAAAATAATGTTGCACTGTACTGTACTTCATTTCTGCAATCTATTCAGATCACCCTTCCTTACCCCTAAAAACGTATTAACACTAAGTAAAAATTAAGGATTCACAGTTATTTACTAAACTACTAATAAAAATCTATCAAAACTATTTACGGTACCTTTCATCCTTACACTGATGCAAAATAACAACTATTAACTAAAAACTTTACCTTGAAATTCAGCTTGCGTTCTTACTACTGCGATGCTAACTCAATATTCCTTAGCATTCATCGTAGTACATAAAACTTAACCTTAATTGTATTTCTAAGCGTTCCTTGCAGACGCATCAACAAACAAGTTTCTATGCTAAATATCACTAATATATGCAACTAAATTACAGTAAATGCATTAAAATCGGACGAATATACAGTAATGTACTACAATATGGAATGATTTCAAAATATAAATGTAAAATTAAAAATATGAAAATGGAATGCATCCATGTACTGTTCCCTACTTAAACATGATATACAAAACAGAAAACAGACTTTGAGGTCAGATCTTACAACATCAACTTCACCAACAATCTACAGCAGGGAAAAAAGTTTCAAAGTTAGGATGATTTCTTTAAAAGTGAAAAAATACTTAAAATATGCCAAAAGGGTCAACATAATTAATACTGCCATGGATTAAATTTGTTTTTGGAGATATATGGAACACATAAAGCAGTCTATTTCATGAATTGAATACGGACTGGGAAGGCCTGGCATCAGAGATTACATAGTTTAAAAAAAATTGCTACTTACTCAGTTATTTTAAGTACACATCACAGTTCTACCTTTCATAAAAATATTAACTTCCTCCTGATATTTAAGTGCATTTGCATAGTGTTCCTATATCCTAAGAATACTTGGAACATTGAAATAATCTGAACACAAAGCACCTCAGTACACAGAACAGCCACTTATTCCGCTTTGGATAAAAAGAGAGTGCGTAACCAGTTTCCTGGATCTGCATATTACACTGAATGCTAGTAAAATATTAAGTCTAGTACAGTACTATTCTATTGAATAGATTACTGTAACTTATAGGAAAGGAAAACTTTAAAAGTGAACCTCACTGATAGAGAATTTACTTTGAAGCCTATGCCTTAGGATACACCTAGACAAGTAAAAAACATACATACATATACCAAAGGCACTTCCCCCAATTTTGGGGGGTAGCCGACAACAACAAGAAACAAAACAAAAAGGGGACCTCTACTCTCTACGTTTCTCCAGCCTAACCAGGGACTCAGCCGAGTTCAGCTGGTACTGCTAGGGTGCCACAGCCCAACCTCCCACATTTCCACCACAGATGAAGCTTCATACTGCTGAGTCCCCTACTGCTGCTACCTCCGCGGTCATCTAAGGCACCGGAGGAAGCAGCAGGGCCTACCGGAACTGCGTCACAATCGCTCGCCATTCATTCCTATTTCTAGCACGCTCTCTTGCCTCTCTCACATCTATCCTCCTATCACCCAGAGCTTTCTTCACACCATCCATCCACCCAAACCTTGGCCTTCCTCTTGTACTTCTCCCATCAACTCTTGCATTCATCACCTTCTTTAGCAGACAGCCATTTTCCATTCTCTCAACATGGCCAAACCACCTCAACACATTCATATCCACTCTAGCCGCTAACTCATTTCTTACACCCGTTCTCACCCTCACCACTTCGTTCCTAACCCTATCTACTCGAGATACACCAGCCATACTCCTCAGACACTTCATCTCAAACACATTCAATTTCTGTCTCTCCATCACTTTCATTCCCCACAACTCCGATCCATACATCACAGTTGGTACAATCACTTTCTCATATAGAACTCTCTTTACATTCATGCCCAATCCTCTATTTTTTACTACTCCCTTAACTGCCCCCAACACTTTGCAACCTTCATTCACTCTCTGACGTACATCTGCTTCCACTCCACCATTTGCTGCAACAACAGACCCCAAGTACTTAAACTGATCCACCTCCTAAAGTAACTGTCCATTCAACATGACATTCAACCTTGCACCACCTTCCCTTCTCGTACATCTCATAACCTTACTCTTACCCACATTAACTCTCAACTTCCTTCTCTCACACACCCTTCCAAATTCTGTCACTAGTCGGTCAAGCTTCTCTTCTGTGTCTGCTACCAGTACAGTATCATCCGCAAACAACAACTGATTTACCTCCCATTCATGATCATTCTCGCCTAACAGTTTTAATCCTCGTCCAAGCACTCTAGCATTCACCTCTCTCACCACTCCATCAACATACAAGTTAAACAACCAGGGCGACATCACACATCCCTGTCTCAGCCCCACTCTCACCGGAAACCAATCGCTCACCTCATTTCCTATTCTAACACATGCTTTACTACCTGTGTAGAAACTTTTCACTGCTTGCAACAACCTTCCACCAACTCCATATAACCTCATCACATTCCACATTGCTTCCCTATCAACTCTATCATATGCTTTCTCCAGATCCATAAACGCAACATACACCTCCTTACCTTTTGCTAAATATTTCTCGCATATCTGCCTAACTGTAAAAATCTGATTCATACAACCCCTACCTCTTCTAAAACCACCCTGTACTTCCAAGATTGCATTCTCTGTTTTATCCTTAATCCTATTAATCAGTATTCTACCATACACTTTTCCAACTACACTCAACAAACTAATACCTCTTGAATTACAACACTCATGCACATCTCCCTTACCCTTATATAGTGGTAAAAAATAAATACTGTTATCCTTCGTGTCAAAATTATTGAGGAATACACCTGGCCCTTTTTCCCATTTAGTCAAGTCAGTATCTTTAACATAGCAAACTAGCCTAAACGATCAAACTTCCTTATGGATGGAGTGTGGTTTTATTTGTTTCAGCCAAGATGAGGTAAGGTTCACAAAAAATCAATTTTCCTAATGCATACAGATCTTGGGTCTTAAAAATCCAGTTATATATTGTTGTAGGTTGTAAAAACACAAGAGCTTTCTCACTTTTTTTCAAAATGGCTCCAGTTGAAGTGGCACTTTGAAAAAAAGGGCAAAATATGTTGTTTTTTTTAAATTATACAATGATATATAACTGGAATTTTAATACCCACGTTTTTTCAATACACATCGGGGTGTTCTCTCCCAGTTACATACAGATCTACTCTTGTTATCTTTAAAATTTTCTAAAATGCCGTGACCTTCCCCAGGTTACTTAGACAAACTCACATCAACTAAACAATAACTCAAAAACCCTTCATTGTAAAATTGGAATATCAAGATTTATAAAAGAAAGATGATATGCAACACTGATGCTATTATAAAGAGCAATGAGGTCCACGCAACAACTTGGCAAATCAAACCTAATATTTCTAAGTGGTTGCAGTAGTAGTAGTGGTAGTTCTTGTGGTTGTAGTAGCAGAAGCAGATGTATTCCACCTACTCATAAACGGTAAGGATGCACCCCCAGAACGCCACTTGTTGAAATTCAAATAAGCATTAAATCCATAGAGACACATGGCTACGAAGCTGAAAAAGGCTGCTACTGCAAAAAGTTCGCCATTTCTGAAACAAATTTTTAATGTTATGAGAGATATTACTGTGTCCCTGTGATGATGTATGATCATTTTGATAAGTAGATAACAGTGAACTTCCATATAGCTGGGTCAAAATATTCAACCAGCTACAATAATCGATGAAATACTATAACTATGAGTCACAAAAACAATCAACCTACTTATTTCATCCTTGAGTATTAGGAATAAAAGCATTCATCTTTTTCCAAAATCATAAAGCTTTTTAGAAGTCACTTGATCCAAAATATGATTCTTACAAGTAGAAAGCATCTACATTCTTTGGTCTGATTAAACATTTGACAACTTAAAACTTACATGTAAACAAAAATAACTCAAAACCATACAAAAGGGTAAAATAATCCTGAATGCTGGTGAAATCATTAAAAGTTCTTCCTGGACAACAAAATTAGAAAACTGTGCTATAGAAGTCACCGTAATTAAATGTGCAGTAATTTCACTAATTTTTGCAAAGCCAAATGAATGAAATGAAGATATGAAAAGGAGAAAATATCTAGAGAGAATAAAGATAATGCTTCCTGAGTTTCTAAAGGATGGGGTATACGTACTCTCGTACACAGACAAACATAGACACTAACACAAGAACAATGGCACTGCCGCACACAGGCAAGTATGTACCACAAGGAATTACTCTTACTTTCAATATTTTTGTCTATGGCCTTTCATAAATAAAGACCCAATGAGTAATGGTTTTTTTTTTTTTATATAGAAAAAAAAATAAGAGGGGCTCCAATTAATCCTCTCATGTCAAGAAAATAAAGACCCCTACCAGAAACTGCTTTTTTTTTTCACTTAAAAATTTTGAGGCACTAAATCCTCTCTTGGAAATATCATCAATAAAATAATTAACCCTTTTACCCCCAGGCTATTTGGAAATTTCCAACCCTTAACCCCCAAGGGATTATTTTTTTCCCAGCACATTTTGCAGTATATATTTTTTAAATTGCTCTAACAGCCTTAATTTTTGTCATAGAGAGGTCAGGTTGGTCTCATTCTCTTGGAAAATGCCTGAATTTTTGAAAAAAAATTGATCAAAAATATGAAAAAAAAAAATTTATAGCATTTTTTTGCAAGGACATACCGGTACGTCCATGAGGGTAAAGGGATGGCTTTTGTGAAACGTACCAGTATGTCCTTTGGGGGTAAAAGGGTTAATATACATGGACCACATATCTTTGAGAAAAAGCAAATACTTACATATATGTTCCAGCAAAGTCACCTCCAACGCATCCCGCAACAAACCAAAAGAAGGTCCATATTACGGTGTAGCAAAGTTCCTGTAATCAAGAGTACAGTAATTATATCCTATTAAAAACCACAGCTATAAAATCATTGAAATTAATATTAGAATTAAAGCGTTATTTGAGAATACATTGCATCACTATACTGAACTTTATTCAGGATGTTTTCATTAGAGTCCAAGCCAGATGTTAAAATTGAAATATCCTATAAAAATGACAAATAGCAAAACAATGCTTTCTAAACGGCTTGTAATGAATAACCTGTTTTTTTTTTTTTTTTTCAGTAGCCAAGCTGAATATAAAACTTGTTAAAAATCCATAGTTTTCAACTCGATACTTATTTTTATTCATAACACTTTGAGACGCAAAGACCATATTAAAATATCTACACAAAAATTATACTCTGTCAAATTTACAAAGGTCGAGTACCTAAAGACAAAAACATACGTTGTCATTTTTCTGACTTTGTGTTTCGAAAATCAAAAGAAATGGATGCCATTTGATGGGTATAAGGAATACAATTACTTTAAACGTTAAACTTCAATTATATAAAAAATGATATTTTAATTATAAAATAAATTTTTGAATATACTTACCCGGTGAATATATAATAGCTGCAACTCTGTTGCTCGACAGACAAAAAACAGTAAAAACTCGCCAGCGATCGCTATACAGGTTGCGGGTGTGCCCACCAGCGCCAACTGTCGGCCAGATACCACTCTCTCAATGTAAACAAAGACTCAATTTCTTCTCATCCCACTGCGTCTCTATTGGGGAGGAAGGGAGGGTCGTTTAATTTATATATTCACCGGGTAAGTATATTCAAAAATTTATTTTATAATTAAAATATCATTTTTAAATATTTAACTTAGCCGGTGAATATATAATAGCTGATTCACACCCAGGGTGGTGGGTAGAGACCAGTTAAATATGTTTACATCGTATAAGCTAAGAGTTTTTTATTTCATTTTGACAGTTATCAATATAACAAAACCAAAATAAATAGGTACCTGGTAAGGAAGTCGACTTAGACGATTACTCTGCCTTGTAAGTACGTCTTCCTTACGGAGCCCCGCGATCCTCTTAGGATGCTGACAGACCCCCAAGAGCTGAAGTATCAAGGGCTGCAACCCATACAACAAGACCTCATCAAACCCCTAATCTGGGCGCTCTCAAGAAATGACTTTGACCACCCGCCAAATCAACCAGGATGCGAAAGGCTTCTTAGCCTTCCGGACAACCCATAAAAACATTAAAACATTTCAAGAGACATTAAAAGGATATGGAATTAGGGAATTGTAGTGGTTGAGCCCTCACCCACTACTGCACTCGCTGCTACGAATGGTCCCAGTGTGTAGCAGTTCTCGTAAAGAGACTGGACATCTTTTAAGTAACATGACGCGAACACTGACTTGCTTCTCCAATAGGTTGCGTCCATGATACTTTGCAGAGATCTATTTTGCTTAAAGGCCACGGAAGTTGCTACAGCTCTAACCTCGTGCGTCTTAACCTTAAGCAAAGATCGGTCTTCCTCACTCAAGTGTGAATGAGCTTCTCGTATTAATCTGATAAAACATGACAAAGCATTCTTTGACATAGGCAAGGATGGTTTCTTAACCGAACACCATAACGCTTCAGATTGGCCTCGTAAAGGTTTAGTACGAGCTAAGTAGAACTTAAGAGCTCTAACAGGGCATAAGACTCTTTCTAGTTCATTGCCTACGATCTCCGATAAGCTGGGAATATCGAAAGATTTAGGCCAAGGACGAGAAGGTAGCTAATTTTTGGCTAGAAAACCAAGTTGCAGAGAACAAGTGGCTTTTTCTGACGAAAATCCGATGTTCTTGCTGAAGGCATGAATCTCACTGACTCTTTTAGCCGAGGCTAAGCATACCAGGAAAAGAGTCTTAAGAGTGAGATCTTTCAGGGAGGCTGACTGTAAAGGCTCAAACCTGTCTGACATGAGGAATCTTAGGACCACGTCTAAATTCCACCCAGGAGTAGCCAAACGACGCTCCTTAGTGGTCTCGAAAGACTTAAGGAGGTCTTGCAGATCTTTATTGTTGGAAAGATCTAAGCCTCTATGCCGGAAGACCGATGCCAACATGCTTCTGTAGCCCTTGAAAGTGGGAGCTGAAAGGGATGGTCCTTTTCTCAGGTATAAGAGAAAATCAGCTATTTGGGCTACAGAGGTACTGGTCGAGGATACAGAAACTGACTTGCACCAGCCTCGGAAGACTTCCCACTTCGATTGGTAGACTCTAATGGTAGAAGCTCTCCTTGCTCTAGCAATCGCACTGGCTGCCTCCTTCGAAAAGCCTCTAGCTCTCGAGAGTCTTTCGATAGTCTGAAGGCAGTCAGACGAAGAGCGTGGAGGCTTTGGTGTACCTTCTTTACGTGTGGCTGACGTAGAAGGTCTACTCTTAGAGGAAGACTTCTGGGAACGTCTACTAACCATCGAAGTACCTCGGTGAACCATTCTCTCACGGGCCAGAGGGGAGCAACTAACGTCAACCTTGTCCCTTCGTGAGAGGCGAACTTCTGCAGTACCTTGTTGACAATCTTGAATGGTGGGAATGCGTAAAGATCCAGATGTGACCAATCTAGGAGGAAGGCATCTATATGTATTGCTGCTGGGTCCGGGACTGGAGAGCAATAGATTGGAAGCCTCTTGGTCAGCGAGGTTGCAAAGAGATCTATGGTGGGTTGACCCCAAGTCGCCCAAAGTCTCTTGCACACATCCTTGTGGAGGGTCCATTCGATTGGAATTACTTGACCTTTCCGACTGAGACAATCTGCTAGGACGTTCAAGTCGCCCTGGATGAACCTCGTTACTAGGGAGATGCCTCGATCTTTTGACCAGATGAGCAGGTCCCTTGCGACCTCGTACAAAGTCAGTGAGTGGGTACCTCCCTGTTTGTAAATGTACGCCAAGGCCGTGGTGTTGTCCGAGTTTACCTCCACCACCTTGCCTCGAAGGAGATTCTCGAAGCTTATCAAGGCCAGAAGAACCGCCAAAAGCTCCTTGCTGTTGATATGCATGCTCCTCTGACTCGAGTTCCACAGACCTGAGCATTCCCGACCGTCCAGCGTCGCGCCACAGCCCAAGTCCGATGCGTCCGAGAAGAGAACGTGGTTGGGTATCTGAACTGCCAGGGGAAGACCCTCTCGTAGGCTGATATTGTCCTTCCACCCAGTCAGACAAGACTTTATCTTTTCGGAAATCGGGATCGAGACCGCCTCTAGCGTCTTGTCCTTTTTCCAGTGAAAAGTCAGATGGAATTGAAGAGGACGGAGGTGTAGCCTTCCTAGCGAGACAAATTGCTCCAGGGATGACAGCGTCCCTACCAGACTCATCCACAGCCTGACTGAGCAGCGTTCTTTCTTCAGCATCTTCTGGATGGAGAGCAGGGCTTGATCTATTCTGGGGGCCGACGGAAAAGCCCGAAAAACTTGACTGTGAATCTCCATCCCTAAATACAGAATAGTTTGGGATGGGACCAGCTGTGACTTTTCCAAATTGACTAGGAGTCCCAATTCCTTGGCCAGATCTAGAGTCCAATTGAGATCCTTCAGACAGCGATGACTGGAAGAGGCTCTGAGAAGCCAGTCGTCCAAGTACAGGGAGGCTCTGATCTCCGATAGCTCGAAACTGGTACCCCACATTCCTGTAAACAAACCTCAGAAACGGTTGGGAATCCGGGTGTATAGGAATGTGGAAGTATGCCTCCTGAAGGTCGAGAGAGACCATCCAGTCGCCTTCCATAAATGCTGTCAAGACAGCCTGGTAGACTTCATCGTGAAGTTTGTCTTGACAATGAACACATTGAGCGCACTTGCCTCTTACGTACTCCTGCAGTGAACATGGCTGCCAAATCATGGAGTCATCCCTGAGGGACTTGTCCCTGCAGAGAACGTGGCTGTCAGATCATTGGAGCCATCCCTGAAAGCCTTGTTTATGCATGACATAATTGTACAGCAAAACTTCAAAGGCTCGAAAACAGCTGTGAAGTTGACCTGTAAAATCTTGGAGCGTCTCCTGGCCAGGCGCCAGGGAGAGTCTACGAGATTTGAGAAGTCTATCTGGGCAGAGGCAGGAACTCCCAAGCCAAGAACTTCTCTCGTGTCATATCAGACTCTCGCTCTATAAGCCAGTTTAAAAGAAGGGAAAGCAAAGGCTGTAACCCCCAAACTCCTCCTGGTGATAAACCAGTCGCCTAGCAAACGTAAAGCTCTCTAGGAGAGCGAGAGAGCACTAGCTTATAAAACAATGGCTTCGAAGTAGCTAGGCCTAGTGTAAGCTCTGATGTTTAGGCGAACGAGGAGCAGCAGTTACAAAAAGATCCGGACAAAGATCCTTAAAAATCAGCATGATTTATTTAAAGTCCATAAAGGGCTAAGCAGCTTTAGGCTCCTCTCCGTCTGACAGAGTCCTCAAGGGAATATCAGTAGGAGGGGGAACTGCAACTTCCTCATCTAAAGGAACCTTGTCCGATAATAGCTGAGTCTCAAGCAAGGGAGAGACCTACCGTGGTGGCAATGCTTTACATGCAGAGTCTACACGCACTGGTGCATTAGTAGCGGACCAGGACGCAACGTCATGTAACTGCTTGACAGTCTGTGAACTGTCAACAACAACAGGTGCGAGAGACCAGGACGCAACGTCATGTAACTGCTTGACAGTCTGTGAACTGTCAACAACAACAGGTGCGTGAGGACGCACAGCGTCCACTCGTGACTGCTTTGACCGCCTAGACTGAGCAGTCAAAACAACTCTAGAATGCGGAGGTTGACGCACAGCGTCAAAACAAGTCAACTCCGATTGTTAGCGAACGTCATGAACGTCAACAGGAGCATCAGCAAGTGGCCTAACGTCCAAATGTGGCTGAAAATCCACACGAGACCGCATCGAGTGTGGTTCTAAACAACCTGACTGACGTGACTTAGCTACACCAACGTCAACAGGACGCACAAAGGAACGTTAGGTTGGCTGAAAGCCGAGATCTCGATGAGATAAACGGCTAGGCTCAACGGACTAATCGGCAGAATAGTCTTCCATAAGGGAGGCAAGCTTATTCTGCATGTCTTGCCGTACAACCCATTTAGGATCAACGGAAATGGTTGCGGTAAGAGACGAGGGTAACGTCTGTGACCGCAACACTTTGCCAACAAAAAGACTCTCGGCGTCTGTGTTACGCTTTTGTTAGGCGGCGAGCAGTTATCCGATGACTGCATAGGGTCAGAGCTGTCCTAATGGCTGCAACCAGGACGCTGGACCTGTCCTGAAAGGACTGACTTTCGCTTAAGGGCCTCGAAACCTTGTTTCAGGTTTCTTATGCGAAAAGCCTTCGGATGACGAGGAGAAAATTGTCTCTCTCGCCTTATGGTAGGGGAGATCTTGGTAAGATACACCCGATACCATAGAGGGAAACGTCTGTTCGCTGATCAAGGCCTCTCGAACCCATAAGTCGTACGACATTACTTCTCCCCTGGGCTTGGGAGCTTGCAAGAGGTCCCGGACTAGGTGAACGACAGGCACGAACAGACGAACCCTCGGACGCAACACTGTAACACTTTGCGCAATATCACTTTATCACTACGATTTTCTGTTTTGCACTTATTTCACTGAAATCGAAACTTTTACTGATTTCTACCTGAAGCACACAATTCTACCCTAATCAAAAGGTAGTAAATGCGAAATCAGTCGTATAATGCAAGCACATTAATACCAGCAAAAAAACAGTAAACATCTTTTAAGATAAAAAATTCAGTGGTTGGGGAAGAGAATAAACACTAGTTCATTCAAAACTACGTTTTCAATCTCTCACCGTACATTGCCTGGGGACGAGAATAAAACTAAAAACGTTTTATCCTTTCTCCCCGTACAGAGACTAGGGACGAGAGTAACTCGAGAACAACGTTACCCGCTTGAACGGAACGTTTTCTCTCCTCTCTCTCCCTCCGTCTCTATCTCTCTCTCTCTCTCTCTCTTGATTTCGCACCTAAGAGAAGAGCCCAATTACGTTTCGTCAAAAAAACATGTTATTTGACCAAAGGAAAAAACTGAAAGGTTTTTCAATTAAAAAGTTCCTTTACAATAGAATTTAAAACCTTTAAGCTTTGAAAGAAGAATGAACAAAACGTCAGAATCGATTTACTCTTTCTGCAAAGTGAAACCGTGATACTCTCTCTCTCTATCGTAACGATAGAGTGCAAACTGCGTAGCATAAATAAACTAAACGTTAGTTCATCTTTGAAAACAGTACGAAGACTATTCAAAGAAAATCTTTCATAAAATATTTATTAAAAATATTCATTTAAAAAGTTTTAAATCATTAGCTCTTTAAAAGCTATTTACGATTGAAAGGGCTCAACGTTGTTTAACTTCGGTTTCCAAGTTAGGACCGCCTACTCTCAGGAAAGGTCGCATATAAACAAAACATTAAAATTTATTTTTTATGTTTATTATAAATGGAAAGTTAATCGAAGAGGCCTAATAAAGGCGGTGAGATATAAAATATATAGAGGAAAATCTATAATTAATTTATAACGTGATAAGATAATTACTAAAAGCCTAAACACACTTCCGTCTAAGGGAAGGGTCGGCCATTTAAAAGTCAAAGAAAGTCCATACTCTCTTTGTCACCAAAAATTAAATCTATCCAAAACGAGTTCAAGATTTAAGATGAAGATAAAACACCTGCACTGCGAAAGCTCAAACCAAAATGAAGTACTTCACCAAATATGTTGAGAAAACTCCAGGTTCTACAGCGAGTAAAAGTAAGTCTTGTCGACACGTCGACAGAGAAGAAATTGAGTCTTTGTTTACATCGAGAGAGTAGTATCTGGCCGACAGTTGGCGCTGGTGGGCACACCCGCAACCTGTATAGCGATCGCTGGCGAGTTTTTACTGTTTTTTGTCTGTCGAGCAACAGAGTTGCAGCTATTATATATTCACCGGCTAAGTTAAATATTTAAAACTCAACATTTAACTTATAGTTTTGTAACATTATTCAGTCGTACTATAAAGAAACATGGCACAAACATTGCCACTTTTCTGATACCGTTTTTTTAGGTCAGTGATAGACATTCATTAATTGGCTTTCGTCGGGAAGTATTCCCTGCAGGCAGGTATTGATAAGAACCACCCGTGACGATAAGCAGCTCGAGCTCCAACCCAGATGTAGGAGAGAGAGAGGGAATTACAAATGCTATAACAGAGATGCTTATAAGATTAGAGTCAATCAAAGAAGACACAAAAGAATCATAAACTTTTTGTCAACCTGAATGGAAGGTCATCTATCCCCATCCATAACAACAGTATTTGCTGGTCAAACATGAGAGGTTGCCGGTAATGTTTTGAAATATTTTGTATTAGAACAATAGCAAGGAGGTCCTGTTACTGATGTTTCTAAAGCAATTTTATGCACAGCAGAAGCAACCAATTCATGCAAAACTATAGTTGAGAGGGTCTGTAGAGAATCAAGATGCACAGAAAAGTTGTAGGGAAGCCAAATTTTACTATAAAGAAAAGGCAAAGGACCAATACTGTAACAGATTTAGACAACTTCAATAAAGGTGTGCTACGACGATTAAATAGTACTTAAATTCTACGAACTTGAAGAAGTACCAACTATTGATAAAGTGTTGCTTGAAATTAAAGAAAATATTGACTTCACAGTTAGTCAAGAATCTTTAAGGAAAATTATGAGAGATAGGATTTAGGTATGCAAAAATTAATGGGCGACAGCTTTTAATGGAAAGATTCGATGTGCAGTGCTTAAGATCAAGTTTTTTGGAAAAATTATTAAAGCCAGAGATGATAGACATTCTATTATAAATCTGGAAGACACTTGGATGAACAAATTTATTTGTTAGTAATAAGTCTTGAGTTCTCCGATGAGGAATCTTTTTAAAAACTGTTACATTGTTATCTATATTAATAAAGAAGTTTCTTGTGTACTGTATATCGAAAGACTTATCTCAAAATAAAAGTTAGATGCATGAAACTTTTTGCATTCTCCTGTATTATCATTATTAGCCTAGATGCAACTCTACTGGGAAGGGAAACAAATAAGGAAAAAGAAATAAAAGGGATACTAGGATTAAATATAAAAGTAACAAGAATGCAAATAGTTATTGTATCATCAAAGAAATGTTAAAAACAAACTAATAACATTAAACAATAGAGAACATGTAGATCTGCCAAAATAATAATAAAATGACCATTGTAAAAGAACAATTTCACAAAAAGCAAAGAAACATTTTGGGTGGGGCCTTCAGAGGAGATAATCTTTTTATAAGTGGTTGATTCCAAAAGGAGATCATAAGAATTTAGTGACGTGAGAAGCCAGAAATATGGCAATGTGTGTTTTTGTCCTTAGGTACATCTCGACCTTCTTGTGAATTATCAATCACCAGACAAAAATGATGGATGATCATATCTACTAGCATACATTGTACATACTGTACTCGCTTCATCATCTTTTTAACATCATCGCCTTTGCTTCTTTAATGTTACTCTCCAAACTGGTCTCCAAAATTATGTCAATTTGTCCTCACTTGGCACCGATCTAATTTCTTTTCCGGAGACAATATAAGTTACTGAAAATTAAAGCAATAAAATGTCACTTGTGTTTATTTTCCACAAACAAATGAATGAAAAACTGATATCACTCACCAAGAAGAGCCACGGAATAACAGACAGGCACCCAACAACATTTATGACGTACAAGAAGAGCAAAAAAGCCGAGGTCCAAAATCCGCCCATGGATACAAAACTGATCCAATTTGCCTGGTTGCTTCGTGGATGTTGAGATGCCATGATCACAATAAAGACTAGGATACATATTGCCTGAAAGACCACAAAATCACATGTTCATTAATGAAAAAATCCTTATCAAATAACACTGCACACTATACTGTATATCTTAGCCTAACTGAAACATAATAAAAAAATTACTGTACCCCATACTTTATAAATCGAGGGCTGGTAGAAAGATGTTAGTTTATGCTCAATGGGTTTATTGGAAAAAATCTTTATCGTTACCAAAAACAAATATCGAGTCATTGTGTGTGTGTTTAGAGTTAGACGAGTACCTAGGCAATGCACTGAGATGGAAAACGGTACAAGTTTCTGGTATGGAACAAAACTCATGTGTAATGCAAGCAGCTTGTGTAATGGTACAGAAATGTCTTTTAAGAGGGAAAGGGATGTACACACTATTTACACAATAACAGTAGCTAATAACCCCAGAAGTCCACACTTGTGATAATGCTATGAAAGAAAACATAAATCAAAATGAAATAGAGGAGTGTTCCCTAGTTTCTTTCTCCACATACTAAACACTGCCATCCATGACTACCGGTCATAATATTTACAAGTTCAACAGCATCTCTCTCACAAAGGAATAAAGCTACTTACTTTTACTCTGATGACTGTTTTTCCGGTCCCATACAGCAGGAGAACCCCACTGTCTACAGGACTCTCTGACATTACAGTACTATATACCGTACTTATACATAATACAGTTCAGTTATTGATTATATTAAAAAGCAACCAAAAGCAGTGTGTACTCAGACTTCGTAGGCTCACACTTACCTATTCTGCCTTTCCATCCATTAAATCATTATAAATACTTTAAATAAGACTACCATCCAACTTACATCTTAAATACTGCTGCTAAAGTAACCAAAGTTTGAGACATCTATGAGGTATGCTTTTCCAGCAATTCCAGGAGTCCAGAGCTGGAACTTCCACAATAACCTTGGATCCTTTGAAGGTAACAAAGCCCCTAGGACAGAATAAAAACAAGAGTGGGGCAGCCTGGGGTTTTTCATATTCTTTACTGATTCCTCGTCCCTCTACTAAAAACCCAAGGGAGTAATCACAGTCAAGGCAGGAGGAAGACGATATGTTAATAAATCCTCAAGAGAAACAGATGACGGCTGGCATCCTGTGCAGAGATGGTTTTAGAAATGTCGTGAAAAGGATGGGACGCTACATGTTAAATGCTAATTAAATCCATGAAAGGCCTTGACAAGTACAATGCAAACTCCCATAGGCATTACTTGAAAGTCTGCAACATTCCTTCAGCCCTTTAGGTAGGTAGGTATTATAACGACCTGCAGTGAAGGTGCAGGCCACAGGCTGATTGCACTCACTTTTTGGCCTTCTACTACATTTCCAGGCCCACTTTCTTTTTTTCATCTTGCTGTTTAACCTTCGAACTTTTAGTAAAGGGATTTCAAACCAATAGCACATAGGCATTGAATGGTCTCCTAGGTCAATGTGTCGGGACTTATGGCTCAAATTCCTAAACTTAACACGTGTGTCTGTTCTATATCAATTCAGTCAAAATAACCTGTACAATTGAACTGTAAAAATTTCTTTTGATATTCTAAACCACATTCCAGTACTACCTCATAATCTACCCTACATAATAAAAGAGCTGCATGTCTTTATGGCAATGCCATTGAGCGTGACACGAAAAAAATATAAAGATAGATAGATATATGTCACGCTCAACAGCATTGCCAGACGACTGACTACTTAGCCTCTCCTTGTCCCTTGGGTAGGGTAGAAGGAATAGCCATACCCTAGGGAGAGGGGATATCCAGACATGTACTCAGAAAACACAATCTCCCACAAATTGCATAAAATGCCAGATTGTGGTCAGGAAAGGGGGAGGGGGTGGGAAGGGTTGAATAGTTGTGTGTGTGCATATCTATCCTTTTTGACGGCTCGGGTACGTTAGTCTTTGAGCGTTCAATAGTATAATTTTATAGATATTTTAGAAATGAAACAAAGATATTTTAGATATGAAATTAAATAGATATTTCAGAAATGAACTAAAGTAGATATTTTAGAAATGAAATAAGGAACGCACCAAATGAGCACATTTTAGTTTCCCATCATCTGATTTTACATAGCCGGTGTTGACGTAGATTTTTCTCTCATTCTGAGCATCTGGAGATGGGGCTGCTGTAGTCGTCGTGTGGGATGCTGGGAATTCTGACATCTGTGGAAAAAAAAAATTTATTTTTCAAAGATTTAAAAATCTTAACAAATATACTGGTTTCTTTCAGGAATTACTTTTTTCAAATATTGAAATTTACATCTTTTTACATTTAATGGAATACACTGTAAATTATTACATTCTTAAAAAATTATGATAATCTTTATAAATTAAATTCTTTCAAATTCATGACACTTCATAAATCAAATTCTTTAAAAATTATGATACTCTACAAATTTAATTCTTTAAAAATTATTTTCTTCAAAACCTAAAAATAAATAATTTAAAAATTAGTTTTTTAAATGCACTTAAAATCTACTTTACATATTCACATAGATCTTTAGATATATAAAGATATATAAATGAAGAAGGTCTCTGATTTAATTAAAGGTATATCATCATTATAAGCTGACTCCAGGACCAGACAGCCCTTACAACCACAGACTCCGACTGAAATACAGTAATTATCCAGTGGCTACTATCCTCTTGGTAAGGGTAGAAGAGACTCTTTAGCTATGGTAAGCAGCTCTTCTAGGAGAAGGACACTCCAAAATCAAACCTTTGTTCTCTAGTCTTGGGTAGTGCCATAGCCTCTGTACCATGGTGTTCCATTGTCTTTGGTTAGAATTCTCTTGCTAGAGGGTACACGCAGGCACAATATTCTATCTCGTTTCTCTTCCTTTTGTTTTGTTAAAGTTTACATAGTTTATATAGGAGACATTTATTTTAATCTCGTTGCTCTTCTTAAAATATTTAATTTTTCTTTGTTTCCTTTCCTCACTGAGCTATTTTCCCTGTTGGAGCCCCTGGGCTTATAGAATACTGCTTTTCTAATTAGGGTTGTAGCTTAGCAAGTAATAATAATAATAATAATAATAATAATAATAATAATAATAATAATAATAATAATGGCAGCATGAGAGTCAACCAATCTGATTGGTCCTCAATCCAAATTGCTTACAGAAAATAAAAAAGTAAACTATTTTTCATTTTCTTTGTCCATTCAGGCTGTATCTAAGGAGTTATTTTCTTCAGCCTTTCAGGCTGTATCTAAGGAATAATTAACCACATATTAACACTTCTGTTACCATGTTAGTGCTTGAAAAAGGCCATATGTATTTCATTACAAACCCATTTTCTATCCTTTACTTCATTTTATTACTGTATTCGAACTGGAAATGGATTGATGATTTTTCTTAATTATAACACCTAAATGTTTTAGGTTAGTTTTAAGTCGTGGGAAAACCCAAATGTTTTAGGTTAGTTTCCTAAGTGGTAGGAAAACCACTACTGCAATATGGTACAGTTCTTCAGTCAAAAAGGTTTTGCATATAACAGCACATGCGTATGTACTGTATATCTTGCTGAATTATAAACAAACCTAACTAAATATAAATGCGGATGATTAAATTGTCTGACAAAACCATCACAATAAAAAACAAAGGGATTTTGACGTAGGAAAAATCTATTTTTGGGCTCTAGCCATGTCGTCCTGATGGAAGTTCCATTCTGCTGATTCCTACTGTATAATATTTCTGCGAGTGATATTACAAGAGAATTACCGTCGGGTATCACGGGGTTCTAACCCCTGGAACGACTATCCGTAGATATCGTGTATAATCAGGGAAGTATCCTAAGATAACCATAGATATCTGCAACCCCCTAATCCTCTAAGGGGAAGGAATTCTTGGTTAGACACTCAATAACATTGAGTAAAAACATGAAATTAGAAAAGTCCAATGGTGGCCGATGTGGTAACGTCCCTGACTGGTGAACGCCAGACTGGGATTCAGGTCCCGCTCAAACTTGTTAGTGTCTTTGGTCGTTGCAACCTCACCATCCTTGTGAACAAAGGATTGGGCATTTGGGGGAGCCTGTAAGTCTATCTGCTGAGTCATCAATAGCCATTGCCTGGCCCTCCTTGGTCCTAGCTTGGGTGGAGAGGAGGCTTGGGTACTGATCATATGTATATGGTCAGTCTCTAGGGCATTGTCCTTCTTAATAAGGCAATGTCACTGTCCCTCGCCTTTGCCATTCATAAGCAGCCTTCAAACCTTGGCTATTTTCTTGACGGTCTGCAAGTGGTCTTCTAGAGATTCTAGATCAATCTGGTATATGAACAATAGGTACAGAACAGATAAAATATCCGATGCATTTGGGATATGATGTGTGCAAGTTTGAGAAGTCTACTAATTATTAAAATGAATTGCTACAAAGGTACCAAACAACAACAAATGCTGCCATTTCTAGTCCACTGCAGGACAAAGGCCTCAGACATGTCTAAGGTATGGTCTTTTTCATCACCACGTTGGCTACTGCGGATTGGTAATGGTTGGAGATTTTCGTACGATCGTTCACAACTAACTAATCTAGTATAGGTGACCATGACTTGTAAAGCTATGCTGATCATAGCAATGAGCAAACCTTTCATCACGTTAAGCCTAAATATCTTCGTGATTGCTTGGTCCCCTACCCTCAAGCTACTAGCGCTGCTGTACGAGTTAGACATGCTGATGACCCATATAGACTATTCGAAATTAGTGTGAATTATGCAATAGGAGGAAGAACTTTTTGTTATGCTGCACCGAGACTCTTCAAAGACCTTCAACTTGATGTCAAGAATAGCAAAAATGTGGCAGCTTTCAAGAAAAACCTGAAGACTTATCTCTTTGGAAAGTGTTATAATAGTGATCAGAAAACTATTAAGCCTGAATACAAATGCTAACGAATACTAAAAAGATAGAGCAAAATATAAACTGAAAAGAAATTATTTTCACACATCAAGGCAAGCCTGAACAGACTATTAGTGTCTGATGGAGAACGAGAAATAAACCCCTAAAAGTAAGTAATAAAAGATTTGCTATTAACAATCCCATGGAAAATTCAGTTTTTTCTCACTTCCTTGGCGATTCATTTTCTATGACCATTCAAATTCAAAAGTAAATAATCTAATAACATAATCTCCATTAATCTTAATTGTATGTTCCAACATCTGTATACTTTCTTTAAATGTTAAAAGTTTCCAGCATATTATTATTATCATTATTATTTTTTTTTTTACTAACATTGGGATAACTTAGTTGAAAATAAGATGAAAGAAATTATGAATGCTATATTCCCTTAAGAGATATAATTTTACTCATTCAACCACAAGTTAAGAGTCATATCCCTCTGCTCATTCCGATTGACACCTCTAAATCTGTTCCCTAAATCTGATTCCAAAATCTATTCCCGTTTCTCCAGCATACAGGGTTTTCCAGGTTTTCCAAGTGAGAAAAGGCCAACTTCTAATCAACAGAAGCTTTAAAAGGCCAACCCATTAGTAAAACATAGCCAAAAATATAAAATTTAAGGCCAAACTTTCTTTGTATGATATTGCTAACGGCCAACCAATTAAAAAAAGCCACATTTGAAGTTTTTGGCCTGAAAAAGGCCAACCTGGCAACCCTGCCAGCATATAACTTGCACGTTCTCAGGGTTGCCAGGATTTGTAAATGAGAAAAGGCCAACTTCTAATTAACCACAGCTTTAAAAGGCCAAATATATTGTACTGTATTAAGGGTCGGCCTTTTTTCGTGATATTGCTAAAGGCCAACCAATTTTTTAAAAAGGCCAAATTCAAGTTTTTTGCCTGAAAAAGGACAACCCGGCAACCCTGCGTTCAGTTGAAATCCACATTTGTTTATTTGTATTTTTCTTATTTTTTATAACTAAAAAAATCCTCACTAAATTAAAAGAAGCTCAAAACAATCCATAGTTTAAAAGCATCACTCAAAAGCAAGTCATTTTGAAATATAATTCCAAACAAATGAATCATTTGGAATTGTAATTCCAAACAATGTCAACTCGAAAAGTAAAAAATATTTCACTAAAAAAATGTAACTCCAAATCTTCCACTAGAAAATGTAACTCATTTTTCACTAGAAAATGTAACTCCAAAAACTCCAAATCTTTCACCAGAAAATGTAACTCCAAATCTTCCAATAGAAAATGTTACTCCAAAATCTTTCACCAGAAAATGTAACTCCAGATTTTTCACTAGATAATGTAACTCCAAATCTTCCACTAGATAATGTAACTCCAAATCTTCCACTAGATAATGTAACTCCAAATCTTCCACTAGAAAATGTAACTCCAAATCTTCCACTAGAAAATGTAACTTCAAATCTTCCACATAAGGTAACTCGAAATAATCACTCGCCTAGCAATGTAATCCACAAGTATACAAACGCCGCTTGTCGATAGAACTTTACTATACATTGCTAGCAATAAAACTGCGCGCGCAGATACCATCACACTTAATGAGCCGCACAGAAAATGGAAAAGCTGTCAAAACACACGTGTCCTGTAAACCGTGTTTTATCTCGAACCTCGGATACAAACCATCCTGTTTTACTCAAACACTTGCGAAACCAACGCGAGAGAGAGAGAGAGAGAGAGAGAGAGAGAGAGAGAGAGAGAGAGAGAGAGAGAGAGAGAGAGAGTAGCTTGAATGACTGCGGTGTTGAACCGATTCCAAAATGTTCAGTCATCCCGTTTATTATCGTTCGCGATATTCTTCCTTTATCGTGGGAAATGCCTTAGGAGGGTCTTTTAAGAGATTCCTGAAAGCGACTTAGATAGAGCGTAGAGAGGGCTTGGAAAAGATCAAGAAATGGACTTGGAAAAGGTTTAAAACGTGACTTGGAAAATGCTTAAGATCGACTTGGAAAAGGTTTGAAAATGGACTTGGAAAATGTCTAGAAATGGACTTGGAAAAGATTTAGAAATTGACTTGAAAAAGGCTTAAAAATTAACTTGAAAAAGGCTCAGAAATTGACCTGGAAAAGGTTTAGAAACTTGTCAGCTACAACAGCTGTTGCAGCTGACATGGAAAAACTGCTAGTTGTAATAAGTTAAGATTCATTGAATTCAAGGAAAATTGCTTCCATTCTAAGGGAGGTACATCACTGAATACAACTTTCCTATTGTCTGTGTGTATATATTTGTATGTGTGTACATGCAGTAAAATTATTTCAAACACAATATTCAGTGTCAAAGCAGAAATATACTACACATTCTGTACATATATCAAAGGCCGTAAAAGGCCGCACTTGATGGTCCAGAAGGGCATATGCGGCCTTAAGGCCGCAGGTTCCCCATCCCTATATGACTGCTTTCATTGGTGAACAATTTTCTTGTCTTCATCGATTTCTTTCATACTTATTTTTTCGTCCGAATGAATAAAAAAAAAGTGCTATAAAATCCTCGGGAAATAATCGCTTTTAAAATCCCTCCCCATTTGTATCAAGATGGTACGCTGACTGGCCTTCCAGGTCCCAGCCCCATATTCATCTCCCCCGTATTATACACATTGTCAGGCTACATTATATATATATATATATATATATATATATATATATATATATATTATATATATATATATATATTATATATATATATATATTATATAATATATATATATATATATATATATATATATATATATATATTTATATCATTATCTCTTCCTACGCCTATTGACGCAAAAGGCCTTGATTAGATTTCGCCAGTCGTCTCTATCTTGAGTCTTTAAATTAATACTTCTCCAAGCATCATCATCTACTTCCCGCTTCATAGTCCTCAGCCATATTGGCCTGGGTCTTCCAACTCTTCTAGTACCTTGTGGAGCCAAACTGAATGTTTAGTGAACTAATCTCTCTTGGGGAGTGCGAAGAGCATACCCAAACCACCTCCATCTACCCCTCATCATAATCTCATCCACATATGGTACTCGAGTAATCTCACTCATAGTTTCATTTCTAATCCTGTCCTGCCATTTAACTCCCAATATATCCGGTCACGCTCAACAGCATTGCCATATGTATTACTACTTGGTCTCTCCCAAACCCTCGGGTAGGGGGAGACGGAATAGTCATAACCTGGTGAGATGGAGTGGGAAGGGTTGAACTGTACGCGCGCGTGCTTATCTATCTAAATATTTAGCCCTCATATCTGACGGGTTGCATACACTAGCACATCGGATCAATCAAAGTCGACCAATGTAAAATAAACAAAACTAAAATTTCATTGAGTGACATCATCCAATTAAAAGCAGCGCTTTAATGAAGCCTAAAATGACGTATCATTAGCAAAAATCAGACTGGGCTGGGGAAGTTGCAAGGTGTGTGTGTGGGGGGGGAGGTCATGGGGCCATGATTTGGGGGGGGGGGGGGTTATGACACTCAAGCGTAGGTTAATTAAGTGCTAATGACGAAAGAAATCGACACGCCTTGAAGAAGCTGTTACTGCAATTTACGACACTGGTTTGATCAGATCATTTTCCAAGCTTTAAAAACGTATTATTATTATTATTATTATTATTATTATTATTATTAAATGCTAAGCTACAACACCAGTTGGAAAAGCAGGATGCAATAAGCCCAGGGGCCCAAACAGGAAAAATAGTCCAATGAGGAAAGGAAACAAGGAAAAATAAAATATTTTAAGAATAGCAACATTAAAATAAATATTTCCTATATAAACAATAAAAACTTCAACAAAACAAGGGGAAGAGAAACTAGATAGAACAGTGTGCCTGAGTGTACCCTCGAGCAAGAGAACTCTAACCAAGACAGTGGAAACCATGGTACAGAGGCTATAGCTCTACCCAAGACTAGAGAACAATGGTTTGATTTTGGAGTGTCCTTTTCCCAGAAGAGCTGCTTACCATAGCTAAAGAGTCTCTTCTACCCTTACCAAGAGGAAAGTAGCCACTGAATGATTATATTGCAGTAGTTAACCCCTTGGGTAAAGAAGAATTGTTTGGTAATCTCGGTGTTGTCAAGTGTATGAGGACAGAGGAGAATCTGTAAAGAATAAGCCAGACTATTCGGTGTACGAAGACATTAATATAGCGTCAAAGGTCAATGATGTTTAGAAAGCAGATGGGGGGGAAAACGATAATTTATCATGTCTGTCGTCTTTCTCGATCAGATCATTTACGTATAAGGTAGCTTAGTCAGTTGTGGTTGGTGGTATGTATGTGGAGAAAGGCGTGGACTAGCTATCTTATCCCAAGGTACTTGCTGGTAACCAGAAATTTGTAGTTTCGAAATTATCTTATGTGGCGAAAGGACGTATAGTGTGTGTGTGCGTGTGTTTATATGTGTGTATATATATATACATATATATATATATATATATATATATATACATATATATATGTATGTATATATATATATATATATATATATAGAGAGAGAGAGAGAGAGAGAGAGAGAGAGAGAGAGAGAGAGAGAGAGAGAGAGAGAGAGAGAGAGAGAGAGAATATTGCTTTACACACTTTACAGCTTGTAACAGTAATTGAAAAGACTGTAAGCTCCCCCGCCCCATTCTTGCACGTACACTCGTCCACTAAACCACTATGCCTTTAAAAGCTGGCATTGGCGACGGACTGACACACCACGAAACAGGAATCTCTCAAATGGATAAAAAAGTTGATCCACTACCCGCATTGGTGTTGATACCCACACGTACAATAGGGACAGTATCACAGGGCAATTTAACCTCCACCAATTTCAACAGGCCTTTCTTGAACAATATTACAATAGTGACTAACAGTAAATGAACAATACGCGATATGAAACGTTAAATACTCTGAACGAACAAGGTAAAACGACAGTGGAGGTCCTGTAGAGAATGGGGTTCTCCTGCTGTATGGGACCGGAAAAGCAGCCATCAAAGTAAAGTAAGTATGCATGCCTTCACTTCAAGATTGATTGATAGAATTTGCGTTTTCTGGCACCCTGACCACGTCAAAGGTCATTGACGCCGATATCATTTGTTATAAATTATAAAAGGATATTCAATTTAAAACCACAAAAAAACAGGACTTTCAGAAGACTTGCCACTGAAATAAATCTAAAAATGCCGCTGGCTTAAGAGGAAAGTAAATTTAAAACCATAAAAAAACGGGTCGCAATTAAAGTTTTATAGCTTTCAGAAGACTTGCCTCTGAAATAAATCTGAAAATGCCAAATAGCTTACAAAAAAGGAAATTATATTTAAAACCATAAAAAAACAGGTCGCAATTAAAGTTATATAGCTTTCAGTAGACTTGCCTCTGAAATAAATCTAAAAAATACCTCTGGCTTAAGAGGAAATTAAATTTAAAACTATAAAAAACGGGTCACAATTGCCTCTGAAATAAATCTAAAAATACCTCTGGCTTAAGAGGAAATTAAATTTAAAACCATAAAAAACGGGTCGCAATTAAAGCTATACAGCTTTCAAAAGAATTGCCTCTGAAATAAATCTAAAAATGCCAAATAGCTTACAAAAAAGGAAATTAAATTTAAAACCATAAAAAAAACAGGTCGCAATTAAAGTTATATAGCTTTCCGAAGACTTTCCTCTGAAATAAATCTAAAAATACCTCTGGCTTAAGAGGAAATTAAATTTAAAACTATAAAGAAACGGGTCGCAATTGCCTCTTGAAATAAATCTAAAAATGCCGCTAGGGGGCACAGTACAGATGACCAAAGGAATTGCCCTACGGGCTGCAAGAGTGCAAGAGCCCGTGCCTGCAATCTTCAACAACAAGAACAACAGACCAAAGGAGATTCGATTCTTGTGCGAGGAGAAGCGATTGAGATTGGAGTATAAGTGTTCTGGTAAGCCTAT